>NC_060267.1:140856298-141156298 GCF_021613505.1 Equus quagga | reverse complement strand
TTTCCATGAAGAAGGAAGGAAAAGGCTGCCTGAAATGTCCAACTCCCCAGCTATGCTGAATTGGAGGTTAACTAAGAGATTTAGCAGGTCAGGACCTACGGGGCAGGGGAGGCAGATTGACAGGTGGGGGCAGTGAACCAAGACTAATTCCCTTAAGAAGCCAGCTGTTCCCCCATGAACCATAGTCAAGCCCAGAGTTCTGGGGGCAAAATCTGGCAAGAAAGACACTACTTCTCAGGCTTTCTAAGAAGATGAAGAAAGGGACATATAAACAAGTGAGCACCTCAAAGTTATTCCAGTTTGAATCCCATCTCCTCACTCCTTTGGAGGTGCTAAGGAAAAACAAGATGACAAGGAAAAGGCAGATATCTGAAGAAAGGACCAAGAACAAGTGATAGGCTGGACGGCTGAGATGTAGAAGCTGACGTTTACTTACAGGAGCATGTGCTTAAAGCTTGATGTGTTCATGTCACAACTTGCCAGCTGCCTGTGTCTCTACCCCTCCCAAAATTTCTACCATTCTTTCATGGCTAGGATAAAGACGGCAATAAAAGTAACTTCAGGATAACCACTTGGGAGTTACAAGAAATCGGAAGAAAAGTACACATCTTATGACATCCTTTGGAGTTGCTTTCCTGCTGGATCTGCTTCCCACTTGAAGCGACCCAGAAGAAAGACTGGCTGGGGAGAAGGCACAGCTGGTGAGCTTAGAGACAGTACCTAATGTAGCTCATTGAATAGGGTTTGAAGAGCAATAAGGTCAGCTGCCCCTCTGTTGGTTTCCCATTGCCCTGGCCTCTGTGGCAGTAATTGAGCAGGCTCCATGTCCCCCCAAACTTAAAAGGTTCATTGCCTCACTATTTGAAACCGGAGGCTTAGACATGTTATGCTGGGGCTGGTGGGGGCTTTGGGGGCAAGAGCAGTGGTGGCAGAGAGTCATTAAGTGATGTGGCTGTGGTTGCAGTGGCTGTGGGGGAAAGGTCGCACTGCTTAGGAGAGGTCTCCTACCTGTGCGGGTAAGCCATGCAAAGAGGAGCGACTGCTAGATGATTTAGGGTTGTTTTGTACTTTCCTGTAGTCATGGCTCAAGGTGAATCATAGGACAGGTAGGCAGCGGTGACTAGGGTCCAAACAAATCTTGGACAAAAAACCACAGACTCACAAAGTATGAATGTAGCTTATCACAGTGATAGTGCAGTGGATAAAAAACTCTTTCTGGATTCTACTCAGAGAGGTGAACAAATGCTTCTGGAGCATATGTTTGCCAAGCATCCTACAGAACCCTACCTCATTTCATCTCCCAAGGCATACAGGAAGTGATTTATCACTCAGATCTTAGACCATGGTTCTCAGACTTGAGCCTGCATCAGAATACCCTTTAGGGTTTATTAAAACACAGATTGCAGGGCCCCACCCCAGAGTTTCTGACTCAGCAGGTCCGGGGTAGGGTCTAAGAATTTGCATTTCTAGGAATTTCCCAGGTAAGGATGATGTTGTTGGTAAGGGATGTTTCTAGATGCCTCTCACTGGCAGAAATACTGTGCATAGGAAAAGGCATTAGTTTAAGTAGTGGCTTGGGTAGGGCTGCAAGCCAATACAGATTTCCTCCTAAATTTTAGCGTCTGCAAAGTCCATTACATCGCCTGAAGCCACTGATTCCATAATAGGTAGAAGACTTTAGTTTTAACAAAGACCTAACTCTCTGAGGTAAACTGTGTACCCCCCTCCCATTGTGAATACATCTGATGAAAGTTGTGGTTGTCTTTGCCTGAAGTCAGAAGTTTTCCATTAACCTCCAACTGGAATTGCTGACCTTTTGGTAAATGGTTATCTGGAAAAGTCAAAGCAAGTACCAGAGACTGTAGACTGTTTAAGAATATGAACCACTGAGCTGATGTTTGCTTTGTCTAACTGATGTGATAATGAGACGAGTAAAGGATGCATGTCAGTACTGCATAGCCAAACACATCTTAGGTAAATAAGGGGTTTTGGCATGATTAATTGATCTCATTTCCTGAACCTAATTACCTGTTTTCCTGCCACTTACACCTGCATAACTGAGTGCATCATTGTGGGGAAATCACTGCTTTGCTTCCCTACTGGTAGTTTGTATTTGATGACCACGTTGTACAACTTATAATACTCCAGTACTATCCTGACAGCTTCCACTCATGGAATGCACCACTATATTTATCAAGACATCTGAGTTGCATTTTCATGGTTCCAAGTTTGGCTTGTTTGTTTATTCTTTATCTGAAATGACTTTGAGAATGTTGGAAGTTATGATAAAAAGTAACATAATCAGAACTGAAGTCTTAATTGACAATATGGAATTCCAACTTTAGGAGTCCCTCTGGATGATGTGAGTTTGATTGATTTTTAAAAAAATATATTTCTAGACTGATGGAATGTTTAACAAAAGGCATGTATTTTTTCCAAAAAAGACACAGATATAAACTTTGAAAACAAGGTTTTGAAAACAACTCTGTGCACTTCCTCCAAGAATTGCCCCTCCTTTTGTAATCCTCCAAACTCTAGAAGCTTTCTGTATATCTTTTATTTCTTTGCTTAAGAACCTGGAAACAGCCATGATTGTTACCTTACTTTCTCATTCTTTATGTTAACAGACCATCTAGTGAGATTATTAGAATTAACTGCATAACCCAAGATGTCACTTAAAGGGAGGAAAGAGTGTACATGTTCACAAAGATGAAAATATATGTATATAATATGTGACCTTGGTCAAGTGTACTTCCCTTTTCTTTAATTTCAAATTTTCTTTTAAATAGGTAAAGATGCACTGCAAAGTTCTTGTACACAGGAGGTGCTCAAGTGTCAGTTTTAGCCTAAGCAACCCTGGGTAAGCTTTAGCTTATGGGGAATCAGGACTATAAGGGAGAGAATATAATGTATAACAGCTATGCACTCTGACAATATAGATATGCGAACCATTAAAAGCAGACAGAAGGAGGAGAGCACATGAAAAAGTTAGCTGTCTTCAGTAATCCTTTTGGTGGTGGTGGCAGCACTGGTTTTGTAGCTCTGAGAATAGTGTGTGATGGGGGAGAGCAAATGAGGTAGTCTAATCTATCATCCTGTATCCTTGAGAACCAGGATTCTCTATATGGAAGAAAGGACGTAACAGAGATAAGGTGAAAGAAGTTAGGTGTTTCTAAGGACTTGATGAGGCTCCCACAGGCCAGAGGTGAGAGAATTTACACAGTAAGAAAAAAGATCACAAGGGTCCCTAAATGCGGAAGAGGGAGGCAGAAGAGTGTCAGAGTGATGGATGTGAGAAAGACTTGACCAGCCATCGCTGACTTTGAAGAAGGGAGAGGGCCACGAGCAAGGAATGCAGGCAGCCTATAGAAACTGGAAAAGGAAATAAAATGGGTTCTCCCCTACAGCCTTGAGAAGGGAACAGTCCTGCTGACACCTTGATTTTCGCCCAGTGAGACCCGTTTCAGACTTCTGACCTCCACAACTCTAAGATAAATTCGTGTTGTTTTAAGCCACTAAGTTTGTGGAAATTTGCTACAGCAGCAATAGGAAACTAATGCAAACGGAGAATAAAAACAAAACCAGTAAATTCGACAGGACAACAGTGCCAGGGGCACATAAACACATGGACTTTGGAGGTACGTTGCTTACTTACTGCCTGTGGGACTTGAGAAAAGTTAATCTCCATGTGCCTTAGTTTCCTCATCTGTAAAACAGGCTAATAATAATATTATTTCGAAGAGTGCTTTGTATATAATAATGCTTTGTATATGAGTGCTTTGTATATAAATATAATGCATTTACAGAATGATATGGGAGTAAGAAGACTGGTCCCTTTACCTGGACTCTATCCCGACTTGAAAATCACCAAAGAAAGATTGAGATTCCCCAGTCATTCCCTAGACTCTGCATGTCCCAACTCTGGCCCCATTCCCAATCCCCTTCTGTAGTGCCCTCTAGAACACATGGCCTATCAAGAAGATCCTCCATATCATCCTGAACATTCCCTTTACCTTCCTGCTCTAACAGGAACCTGCCCCCTATTGGAGGACACTACTTCCCCTGTAGCTTCCTGAGGTCTGGCAAAGAAGAATTTGGGTTAGGGATATAGTTAGTTTGGGTTTCATGGGCTATAATTATGAAGATCTCTGTATCTCAATGTATAGTTAAGCGATTGCTTGCTCTTGCTCTGGAGACTGTAGGTGTGAAGGGCCAGAGGTGAGCTGACTAGAAGCAGGGCATCTACGTGATTGGTTAGGGGTGCATATTTGGCTTTCTCTGGTTGGTTTTAAGTTGGAAACAAAAATTAGGGAAGCTGCCAGATTTTAATCAAGTTCTGGCCATTTGGGGCTGATTGTTACAGGGGTATTGTTTGGTTTCCTGATCAGTTGCTTGAGAGAGGGGTCTGACTTCCTACAAGTCTGGCTTACAGACAGTACGCTAGCTTCCTGGGCTAATCACTGTAGGTAATGTTTTGGTTTCCTGGGCTGGTTGCTGCTGCAGGTTGTGAGTCAGAGTTCTATTTTCATATATCATCTGGCCATTGTGTGTCTCTTCATCCTCTCAGATGCTGCATCACATGAAGTAGAATTTATCAGGATTCCCATATTTGCTGGGCACAAACCTACAGAAACACTATAACCAGCAAGTATGTCAATATAAAGACACATGTTTATACTTCCAAACTACTAGTTAGGAACAAATTTCAATTGACCATGCTGGAGGAAAGACCAGATTCTTTACTCTTTCCATAGAAAAATACTATGAAACTATTGTCAGGTAAAGAGGTGATCGAGGAGTACATAGCCAAGAAGTTAAAAGTTATAACACTATATTATTGATATATATATAATACATAATAATATAAAATATAAAAATTATAAATATAATAATGATATTTACTTCTAAAGATTTTGTGATGTTTGTGTTGTCAGCTTTTTACACCTGTAATCTCATTTGAGATTGAAATTTCATTTGACTATCTGGGAAGGAAACCAGTTTTCGAGGAACAAAGGAAGAGGGGTATAAGGAGGAGGACTCAGAGGCATCTGACAGGTAAAAAGAAGAAAGGTATGGGAGAGTTTGGCAAGCAGGGCTGTATGATGTTGGGATCATCAGTGAAAGAGTTAGCCATGGAAAAATAGAAGAAGGCTCTTTCTCTGAGGCAGGAGAAAAGGAACGAGAGACTAAATAGAGATGGCCAGATGATATATAAAAATAGAATTCTGCCCCACAATCTGTAGCAACCTGCTCAGGAAACTCACCCCCTTATCTACAGTAAATGGCCCAGGAAGGCAGCCTGCTATAAGTCAGACTTGTAAGAAGTCAGATGCTATCTCTAGTAACAATCCAAGAAGTTAAACAGTAACTTCTGTAACAGTTGGCCCAAAATGGCCAGGACTTGATTAATAACTGACAGCTCCCCTCATTTTTCTCCCTGCTTCCAAGTGAGGACCAATCACAGAAAGCCAAATATGTACCCCTAGCCAATCACACAGGTAGCTCACTCCTAGTTTCCCCATGCCCACAGCGTCCAATCAGGACGCACCTGGAGCTTTCCCTCTTTTTCACTAACAAGCTTTTCCACTGCTCTGCCTGTCTTTGAGTCTCTGCCAAAACACAAGTGATGGTGGTTGACACCCTTGCTATAGCAAGCTCTGAATAAATAGACTTTGCTTTTCTCATTTGGTTGGTCTTTATTTCCCTGAGTAGAAGGGAAAGATAAAGACAAAGACTTAGTGGTACAGAGAAAACAACAATCTCAAAATGACCAAGAATACTCCCCAGAAAAGGAGATAGTTTCGCTTGTAGAGCCAAGAGTATGGAGCTGGAGGACTGAGAAAATAGAGAAGGTTCTGAGGAGATCATGAGAAAAATAGCATAGGGAATTAATAACATGAGAGAGATACAGTGGGATGGTTTCTGAGCTGCACAGATGATGGGGTTGCAAATCTCCTGTAAACTGAAATATATAAATTTAGAGTGGGAGTTAAACTTGGAGGCTGATAGGGGCCAGGTAGGAAGCATAAGCAAGCAAAGGGGACTGAGGACAACAAGGAGTAGTGGGGACTGTGGCAAACTGGAGAACACTGCTCTGCCTGAAGCAGGCAGCAGCTACTCAACTCCCACTGATTTGGCCTGTGTTTCTTAAGGCAACAATGTTGCCAGATCCTCAATTTTTAAGAGAAACTAGAAATACAGAATTTTATGGAATTGTTTCACCTGTTTCAATATTGGCAAATAATTTTTTAATAGTGTACAATACATTCTGTTGGTTTTGTTGTTACATTGGTTTGTATTCGAGGTTTCAGAGAAGGTGCTGAAGAATGCACTGATGTGTTATGATGTTAACTCATCCTTTAATATTCTGAACTAATTTCCTATTGCTCTCCTCCTCACTCCTCCAGTCACACTGGCCGCCTGCTGCCCCTTTGAATACGGCAGGCATACTCTTGCCTCAAGTACTTGCTGTCCAGAACATTCTTCCCCAGTACTTGCACGACTTGTTCATCTTCTTTCAAGTTACTTCTTTCAGAGATGTTCTCTGACTACCCTATTTAAAACTGTGTTAACTTAAAAAAAAAACTCAAAACGAGTTTATTCAGGAATGGCCAAAACAATTGCAATTCCAGATGTGCATGCTGTGGCAAACCATAAGCAAATTCAGAAAACAGAAGAGGGGAGCTGCCTTTATAGAGAAAAAGGGAGAGTAGGGAGGGGCTGTTGTAAATTAAAATCCATTGGGGGATTCAGTTCAGGGTGTCAATGGCTTCTCATTGGTTGAGCTGTGGCGTTTCTCATTGGCTGAGCTGTGGCACTTCTCATTGGCTGGGCTGTTGTTGGGTGGGGAGAGAAATCTTCCTTCAGTAGTAAAGTAGTTTTACTTCCTGTCTTAGATGCAAGTGTCAGTTTCTTCCTGTTTGGTATAATTGACCATGTGTGACAGGGCATGAGAGCTCCTCCTACAGGCCTTCCTGACTCCAATCTAATTAAGATTCCTTTTAATTTCCACAACTGCAACATCTCCAATAGCATTCCCTGGCACACTTCTCTTACTCCCTACCCATCAGCTTATCATCTACTCCATCCCTTTTATAACCATTTGATACACTGCCTATTTTGCTTATTGTCATTCTTGCCCACAAGAATGCAGTTTCCATGAAAGCAGAGATTTTTTTCCTGCTATAAACCCAGGGCCTAAATGAGTCCCTGAACTATAGTTTGCATTTAATTATTTCAATGTTGTGTAACTATCTTTATACCTAGGTATTTTAGCCACAAATACAGAATTATTTCTCCTTTTATGTGGTTTAAATTTTCCCATGGTGTTTCTGCTCCTGGAAGAAATTGCTTCTTGAGAATAAGTATCCAACAGGAATACAATCAAAATTATTCTATTAAATAATGTGAGAAGCTGCCTTTGATGTCTATCACATTTGTCTTATCAGTGGATATTAGAAATTGTGGTATGAGAGTGGGCAGGAAGGGAAAAGACTGGAGATGGGTGACTTACACATTGAGTAATAGTGGACCAGATGGTTCAGCATAACCTTCCCACTGAAGATAAGTAGAAAAGCCATGTTAAATATAACAATTAACTTCCTAGAAGCATCAAAGATCTACCAACCTAGTGATGGATTACTGAGGCCAAGATCTAGGAAAAGATACAACTTCAGAAACGTGGGTCCAGCAATTGGGGGGCTCCACCTGCTCAGGCAGTAGAGGTAGGGTTACCAGATAAAATACAGCAAACCTGAATTTCAGATGAATAGCAAATATTTTTAGTAAAAGTATGTTCCAAGTATTTGTATGTGACATACTTCTACTAAAATAAAATTGTTAGTTATCTAAAATTTCAATTTAACTGGGTGTTCTTCAACATAAGAATAGACACAAACTCTTCCAACTCTCCCTTGAATATCCATGGAGCCACCATAAATGTTAACTGACTCTTGTTTCTGAGGATTGACCAGTGACCAGGTGTCACGCCAGGGCCTGGGAGAAGAGAGAGCAATAAGACACGCTCTTGGCTCTCCAAGAGGAATTTATTTTCCTCGAGGTCTCTTGAATCTGTTGCTTGCTTTTCCAGGGTTTCACTTTAACACGGGGACTGTGGAAAGGGCCCTCTAGTTGGTTTCTTCCTTCCTGCAGTCCTGCACAGCCTTTCCAAATCAGCCTTCCTGAGTCTCAATTCTGACAGTCCCACTATTCCACAACCCCTCAAAAAAGGGAATTTCGTTCCCTGTGCATCCAACAAATGTGTACTCAGGGCTTGTTCTGTGCCAGGCACTATTTTCAATGTTAGAGATACAGCAGAGCATGGAGAAAGGCCCTGCTCTAGCTAGGGTTTGGGGAAGACTGATAGTGAATAAATACACTGTATGGCACATGTTGAAAGTGCCATGAGGAAAATTAAACCGGGAAAGTGCATGGGAAGATTTTTCTATCTTTGAGTGGTGACAGTGTTGTATTTTAACTGAGCCCTGTGATCCTGGAAAATAGGGAAGGTTAAGAAATACCCCCACCCTCTGTGTCCCAGAAAACAGCTTACTGCAAAGAAACCACCTTTTCCCATATATTGAGATAAGATTCACAAGCACCTCTCTTATTTACCCATGACAAGGCTAGACACAAACTCAAAATTCTCTTTCTTTGCCTCATAAATAATTAGCTGAACTGCTTAACCCACTGATCAATTGGAACAAAACGCTTGTTAACCAAACTTTGGT
This sequence comes from Equus quagga, assembly GCF_021613505.1. Lineage (NCBI taxonomy): Eukaryota > Metazoa > Chordata > Mammalia > Perissodactyla > Equidae > Equus > Equus quagga. The sequence goes on along the minus strand of NC_060267.1, from coordinate 141,147,569 downwards.
TAAGTTTCTCTCCTTCCTCCAGGTTCCTGAACTTTAGCCTCACCCTGAGTCGGCATGTAACCACCCCTGCGAAGAGGCTGGCCTCAGGCTCAAACATCTACTACTATCTGCTTGCATCACCCTGTCCTCTCACTATGCCACACCTGATTCTTTCTAGCTTTATTTTCTCCTCTCTATAAAATAAAAACACTCTTTGCCTAACTCTGGAGGCGCTTGCAGATCTTATGGTCACAGCATTCTCCCTATTGCAATAGTCTCTTTCCCCCGCTTGCAATAATCCTCCTAAACAGAAGTCTCTCCTTACTAAGTCCAGATTTGGTTTTTGACAATGGTCAAGGAGGGTCTCTCTCTATAGTAACATTTGAGCAGAGTCCTGAAGGAGGTCGGGGAGTGGAGCATATGGATTCTGGCGGGAAGAAACCTTCCAGGCAGGGAAAGAGCAAACGGAAAAGACTCAAGAAGGGGCCGACACGGTGGCGTAGTGGTTAGGTTTGTGCAGTCTGCCCTGGGGCCCCAGGGTTTGCAGGATTGGATTCTGGGCATGGACCTAGCACTTCTCGTCAAGCCATGCTGTGGCAGGGCATCCCATATAAAATAGAGGAAGATTGGCACAGACGTTAGCTCAGTACAGTCTACCTCAAGCAACAAGAGGAAGATTGGCAACAGATGTTAGCTCAGGGCCAATCTTCCTCACACACACACACACACAAAGACTCAAAGAGAGAGCATGCTCAGCCTGTTCAAGTGACATGAGAAGGCCAGTGGGTTGGAGCACCATAAGGAGAAGGAGAATGATAGAATATTAGGGTGGAGGGATTACAGGTACATGATTATGCAGGGCCTGTGGCCCATCAGAAGGACTTTGGATTTTATTTTAAATGGGATAGGTAACCAGGGAACTTGCAGTTTAATGAATCAGCTTGACTATTACGTAGAAAATAGTGGGGTAAGATTATAAATAGGGAAATCAGTTAAGAGGTTTTTTATAGTACTCCAGACAAGAAAGGAAAGTGGCCTGACTAGGGGACAGAAGTGGTGGAGATGATGAGAAATGGTGAGATTCGGGATATGCTTTTAAGGTAGAGCAGACAGAGTTTGCTGATGGATTGGATGGGGGTGGAGGAGTGGGCCAGTGAGAGAGAAGATTCCAGGTTGAGTCTAAGGTTTTTGACCTAAGTATCTGGAATTATGTAGTTGCCATTTACTGAGCTGGGGAACCTATGGAAGAAGTGGAGGAATCAAGAACTACATTTTGGGCATGTAAATCTAAAATGTCAAATAGATATTGTCTTAGCCTGGACAGAGCTCAAGGCCAGGACGTACATGTAAGTAGTTTCTTTAGGAGGTACAGGGGCCAGCAGTAAGAATACGGAAAGTGAAACCAGGAAGGAGGAAAGGCCAATAAAAAGGTATGTTATCAAGGTTGCTGCCATGTGCAATCTTTAGAGATACCTGATAAAATATACAAAATGCCTCCAGGATTGTCTGTCTAAAGGGCAGGGGGCAGGAGCACTTATCCACTAGCTCCCCATCCCTGCTGGTTGAGGTTTCTCCAGGCATGCTAACGCCACTGCACTTCCTAGTTGCCCATGCCCTGAACGAAGCCAGATAGCTGCTCTGGGTCATTGGGGCAATCCCTGGAGCAGAAAGGGAAAACTCTCGGTGAATGCTCTCTGCTAAGGGAGTCAAAGCCTGCAAGGAACATTTATCCTGGTCACTTGGATCAGAGGTATGGACAAATGGATACAGAGCAGGACATGGGGCTGGAGATATAAATTTGGAAGTCATCTGTGTATATAAAAACTTAATAGAATGTTCTCTTGAGTGGGAAAGAGACTAAATAGAAGGAAATTTTTCCTGTTACACTTCAAATCAAACCATTTAGGCAACCATCCACTCTATCCATTGAAAAGCTAGATTTTAACATAGCAGCCACTGGCACAGCCCCCTCCTCTCTGAGGTTATCCCATATTGGATAGCAAAACAGAGATTCCCTCTTCCACAAACAAACAAAATGATAGACTGCAATGACAGCCCTAATTCAACTGGAAAATTTGAGAGGCATAAATATAAGACACCTTACAGAGATGCTAAAGGGTGGACATATGCACCACAGGCATTCTTAGACGTGCTGCTGCGTGAAGAAGAAGCAGAATAAATTTGTGTTGTTTCAATCTCTCTCTCAAAATGGTCACTTGGAAATGCAGGCGATTAGGCAGCAAACAGAGGAAACACAGGCAATGATTGATTCACAGCACTTTTAAATTCCTTAGCTTCTCATGCCTCTCAGTAAACCGAAGAAATTAGAGTAGATGATTTCTAAGTTCCTCCTCTGCTCACAAATTCCTATTGTGTTCCATTTTGGACTTATTACACTGAGTAATTGAGTTCTTCTGACTCAGTGACACAATCAAAGGCTCTTATGATTTAAGAGCATGGAGTTCCTGGAGCCAGAGGAAAGAGTGGTGCATCATCCTTGGCTGCTCTGGATTTGGGGCCCTCTAGTGGAGAGAAAGTTAATTAAGAGTCTCAAGCCTGGACTTGAATATCTGCACTCAAGTATTTGGGGCCAGCGATCGATTTTGGTACCTTTTGATTTTTCTTTCCAGAGGTAAAATAGGATCATTGATTTTTAACATTTAAAGGGTATCAATATGTTATTCTTTGCTGAACGTCAGATTCAATGATATTCCTGGGCAGAAGATTTACAATCTAAAATTGAATGAGAAGCTGACCCTAGAGAAAATATTGGAAATCCTTGGAAGAAAGAAAAGTCACCATGTCTTGGGAGAACATCAGATTTACTCTTGCTTTATTTAGGTATCCCTTCCAAGATGGTGAAAGAATATTTCTTGACACTGTGGTAGAACAGAAGTCTGTCCTTTCATTCCCTTAGTTCCTTCCACCTGCACCCTTAATTACACGGGAGGTCTTTGACCAGGAAAAAAGAAATTACTTTAAGTATTTTAAACAGAGGAGTGTCATCCAGGAGATGGGATGGAAGAACTGAAAAAACAGGGTTTGGTGAGGTGCCCAGGGGTTATTAACAGCAGAAGGCCACTGCTACCCCTAGGCTGGAAGGACAATGGCACCTCAATGCACCTGGCTGAAACTGCACTACAGTGAGCCTGGCCAGCAAAAGATGGAGTCCCAGAGAAGAACCAGCTGCTGTCTAATAGGCAGCCTGGAGCAGAGAGAAATCTGGAAAAGTCTCCCTTCTCCATTCTCCTACCAGTGTCGTCTACTAGCCAAATCTCACCCAAAGTCAAATGACCCAAGAGCATGGCAAATGCAGAATGCAGGAGCTGACCCCTGTGATACAGAGCAGGGCAGAGGAAGGGTGTGGAATTGCTCTGAATGCAAACTGGCCAAGGACTGGCACAAAAATAAGAGAGGTTTTGATATCAGAGCTGATAAATATTAACAATAAGAGGTTTGTTAGTCTTACAGAAGTACACCACGGATCTGTAGGGCCAGCTTCATGGGCAACAACCTGTGTAGTTGTACAGGGCTTTGTACTTGGTTTAATGTTCTGCTGTCTCTGTCTTGAAATCCTTAATTTTTTAAAAAAGGGCCCTGCATTTTCATCTTGCACTGAGCCCTACAAATTACGTAGCTGATCCTGTGCATCAATAATCTACAACTTGTAGTTGTGGAAGGTAGAGAATGTGGCTCTGTTGTCATCTTTCCAGGACAGAACTAGAACCTGCCATGTACAGGGGCCATTGGAGAAGGGGTGACCCTGAAGCTGACTTAAAGGGCTGGGCAGTATTGTTAGCCAGGATCCAGGGGCAAAGGAAAGGGGTAGAAAAGAAAAAGTGTGGAGACTAGTAGAGAAGGGAACTCCCAGGTACCCACATAGGGCCAACTCTGTGTGGACTGAGATGCAACCCAATAGGTACAGGTAAATAAATATTCTGCTCCATCTTCTAGACTCCCAAGTGTGTGAGATCTGCCACTGGGAGGATTGAGTCTTTTCTGGTAAACAACTGTGCCTGCCCTTTCCAGACACTGCCAAGCACAATAGTAGGATTATGATAATCATTTCACAGAAGATCAATAAAATCTTGTATAAACATACGTAATCTCCTTAAGTTTTCTGTGAAAGCAGTTTGGTATGAGGAATTTAAAATCTGTAATAAAGATTATAACTTTCTTATTCAGAACACTCATTGTGCTTGATTTTGCAATTTCCTATGCTACTAAGCTCTTCTCAGTCCTCTTTTATGCATTGTTTAACTGTTTGGGGCACAAAAGTTTTTAAATTCCTGAGCCTGTAGCCGACTTGAAGACCATCTGTTTTGATTCAGACCAAAGAAGTTGGACTGAATTTTTATCTTTATTTTACTAAGATCTTAGTAGCAATGTTTACTTTGAAGGTAGTAAACATCAGAATTATATAGAGTCTATCTTTCAATATATATTGGGGTTTTATTTAACAAATCTACTTAGGATTTACAATCTTCTAGGCATTGTTTTAAGTACTTTACAACTATTAGCACATTTAATTCTCATGAGAATGCTATGAGGATGTAGGGGCAGCAAAACTTTATCTCTACCCATCTTAAGTTCTCAGATGGGCATCTTTAACAAAAAGATGGATTAACAAGAGAAAAACAGTTTATTAATGCACACAGTGCACATCACACAAGAGAAACCTCAGCGAAGAGTAACTCAAAATGATGGCTTAGAACCCTGGCCTACATGGCATCTTCAACAAAGGACAATAAATTTGTGTAGAAATGACAGGACGGAAGAAAGCAGTTTTAGCCTTCCAAGCATGATGATCTGTGGGAAGAAAAATATATGGGAGTAAACTAACGGAGTACGGTTTATTTGCAGATTCCTCTAGTGCCATCTCTAGGCTGGCAAGAGTCTAGAGTCTTCTCCAATAAAGGAGAATTTATCTCCTGACTCTAGGCAGAAAAGGGGGAGAAGGTAGTGAGAGTTTTTCCCACATTTGCTGCTTCTTAATTGCCTTCAGCTCAAAATAATTTTTATGTCAAAAGGCATATTTTGGGATGACATATTCTGGTTTCCTTCTGGAGATACTATTGTTCTATTTTACAGATGAGGAAACTGAGGCACAAAGTACACTTGGAATGAGCATGTAGTCTGAAATCCCTAAAATAACTTTTTCTAAATTCTGCTATTCTTAAACTGGTTTCCCTTTTACTGGGAGTATTTACAAGCAAAAAGAGACAAGAAACATTCCTAGATTCTTTACACCTCCTTTACCTAAGTTCTATTTTATAGATGCTCCTAAGGATGCTTCACTTAAACTGCTCACCCAAACTGCCACAGTATTCACTCTCAATGCATCACACCTACCATCCTTTAATGCATAACACAAATTGTGTTCAAAATCACCAAGTTCCTCTTTAAACACACAAAGATTAACAGAAGATATCTGTGTCTCCCTAGGGAGACACACAAGTAAACAACTGAAAGAAATGTGTGAGCAGACACACAGGAACACCTGACCCATCCAAGTGTAAGGAGAAAGGCAGCAGGGAAGCTGGTGATCCTTGCACTGATTCTTGAAGGGAAATATGTAGTTCACCAAGCAGACAAGCAAAGGAAGAATTTCCATGATTAGCATGTAGAGAGGCACAGGCATGACAGAGCATATGAAATCTAGAGAACTCTAGTAGCAGTCCAATGTGGTTTTAGTGCAGGGTAGGTGCGGTATTAAAAGATAGTTAAAAAAAAAAAAGATAAAATCTTGACTCTCATAGAGGTAAAAATGAACATGTGTTAAAGATTTTATGTCTGTCTTCAGGCAGATTTTATAACCACCAGTTCTTTGAACAGGCACATTTATACATCAGGAATATTGAAATGAATGTGCAAATGGAGGCAAAACTGGCTGCTTCTACAGCGGGAGCGAGAAGTCAACTGAACTTCTACAGGACAGAGTTTGCGTGTCTACAAACCATTATTTTGCACTGCTACCACTTATTTGCAACTTATTTGTTGTAAAACAGCTCCCATAGAATCAGAACCAGATAATGCAGAAGCGTGACTCCTATACATAGTTTTCCATTGAAGCACAACTTTTCCCCTACAGCGACAGCAAGAGACAAAACTAAATGTTCAGGGGCCACATCAGAAAAGAGCTACAAACACCACACCAAACAGTTTGGACTTTCTGTTGGTTTTAATCTTTGAGCAAAGGAGTTCCTGAAGAGTCAAGGTGGGAAGTGCCAAGATCCCTTTTCACTGGAGGGGCATGGCCTGGCAGCAGGTGGAAGAAAGGATGAAAGCATGACTAAGATTTAGGAGGCTGATGCAGTAGGACAGTCAAAATCTGAGAGCCAGAGCCAAGGTAATGGCAAAGGGGAGAGTGGCTGACAAAAACAAAGTAGAATGAAGCAAACCTAACGACAGCGGTTGCGGCAGATGAAGTGGAAAGATGCGTGTCTCTGATGGTTTCTAGGTTTCTGGCTTAAACAATTGGGTAGACGGTGGCGCAACCACCAAGACAAGAAAAGCAAGCCTGTGAGGAGAGAGCAGCTCAGTTTAGCACATCCAGAGTTTGAGGCGAGCATGCAATATCCAGGTGAACATATGCGGAAGGCACTTGGAAAGGGGTCCCAGGAGCTTTGGGGTGGAGTTACAAGGCACTGACCTACAGCGGTCTTTGCCAGCAGCCAGGAACGAGCGGCAGCAGGTGGGCATGACAGCTCTCAAGGGTTCCGGGAGATTCCTGCATATGCAAAGACACGACGGAGGCCCGCAGGGAGCTCCCACCACAGCCCAGCCAGGCGCAGCGACGCCCAAGAGGGCGCCAGCCGCAGAGGCTCGCGGTCCTTCCGCCCGTTGGGCCCTGCCGCGCCTTCCAGGGCTAGACGGCGCGGGCCCCACTTCCGCTTCCGGCCCCGGGCCTGGGTGGTGGGCGGCGCCGGGCGGGGCTGAGGGCAGTGGGCTCCCAGCGGCTGGAGCAGCCTTCGTGCGGCCACTAGGCTCTTGCGAGCGGGTGTGGCGGCCCCGGCGGGCAGGGCGGTGGGCTCGGGGCGGATGCAGCGGTCCCCGCCCTCTGGCCCCGCGACGGCCCCGGGGCGTGAGGGCGACGCGCGAGGCCTGAGGAAGCGAGGCCGGCGGCCAGGGCCTGGCGAGGCGGGAGGCTGTGGCCCTGAAGCCAGGGAGCGCGAGGAGAGCAGGCAAAAGAGGAGAATGGTGGCCCGGGCGTCCGGGCCAGAAGAAGTGGAAAGTGACCCGTCGGGTGAGGCGTCCGGGGCTGGGAGGGCCGCGGTGAGGCGCCGTGTGGAGGGGCCGGGGGGCCGGATGGGCCCTTCGGTCTCGTCCGACGGGCCGGGCTTAGAAGCCGCGAAGGAGGCGAAGCTCCCCTTGCAGACCGGAAGACACAGTAAGAGAGCGCCCGGGTGGGGGGCGGGCTCCCTTCCCAGCCCTTGCACCTCAGCCTGCTCCACCCGTGTTGACCGCTAGTGTTCAACCTAAATCTGGCTGTGTGGGCTTTACTCTGTACGCGGTTGACCAGGAGGGGGGCAAAAACAGGAATTCTCATAAAAGCTGTTTGCCCCCTGAGGAGCCCTTGGTTAGAATTACTATAAAAGGAATTCCTCCTGGTCGTCCATTCTGGCTGGTGTGAGATGATGATGCTAGAGGTTGTTCAGCTGCCTTAGAATTTACAGGTTTGTATGTAGTTCCCTAATAGAAGTGAGGTCTTTCATTTTAAAACAAATGTATATTTCCATACAGCTATTCAGGGAAATAAAAATGGATGGCTTCACAATTTTTTATTTTAAGTGATACTGCTTTTTCTTCCTCAATATAAAATCTTTTCTGGTATGTTTTGTTGTTTTGATCAGCCAAGGAAAAAAGAAAAGTTACTGAAGCCTCAAGTGAAGATCCACAGCCAGGGATTGACCTGGTAAGAAAGGAATCATTAACCAGTTCGGAATCTTTCCAAACAGTGGAGTGCAGTGAATTTCAAAGTATGGCTTTCTTGCAGTCTTTGGGTAAGGAAGGTTTAGGAGAAGGTATTAAAAGAAGAATTCGAATTAAAAGCTTAGAAAGCCCACCTTCCGAAATAACAGAAAATAAGGCTACACAAAATATTAAGGTTGAATTCCAAGATGAACTGTACAAGGATACTTCGAAATATTCTTGTAACAGCTTGTCACCTGGAGTAGAAAATAATTCTGTTTTAAAATTACATGATTGCAATTGTTTCCCCCATTCCAAGGGTTGTAATGATGAAAATAACCTCGAGTATAAATCTGATGGTGGATGTATGTGCATACCAGAAAACTCCTCGAAGTTAAAGAACGAAAACCTTAGGAGTCTTGCAGATAAGAGTGACACAGATAGTATTCCTCAGCTTTTACAAACTGAAGAAAATTTAATGGGAGTAAATCAGTTATTGCTTGAAGAAACGGATTTATACCAAAGTAAAAATAATGGCTTGCTTTCCTGCCTTCAAAGTGAAGAAAATAAATACTCAGTAGAGGAGAGCGATGTTGGGAGAAAACCCAGGAAAAGGATAAAGGTGTCTGAAAAATCAGATGAAGTGATTATTGAGATGAACTTCTGTAATGTGTATAACAAGTCTGAGTTGGTGTTACAAGAAAACCAAATGAGTGCTGAGGGTAAGGAAGCAGAGACTTTGGAGGCTAAAAAAAATCCTTTGAAAGTTTTGAGAAAAGTAAACCCTAATACCCTCTCTCCAATGGATCATTTGTCACATTTTCCAGAAACAGTAGGAAAGAAAACAAGTCCTGAACATCATGTAAATGCTGTGTTTCAGAAAACCCTCCAGCCACTTCTGAAAGAAGAAACAAAGAATGCTTCAGAGCCCCTAGGATGTAAAAGCGTGGAGCCAGAAGAGGATTTTAAGTCCGTGAAAAGCTCAGTAGTGAAATCACCTAGTGATTGCCATTCAACTGAAAAGGAATCTTCACAAGAAGACTTGAGAAATGAAGCTGAAGAATCGGAGTTAGGCTGTCACAGAACAATACCAATGACTGGTAAAAGAACTTGGCCATGTTATTCATGTGCTAGAATATCTGCCCAGTGTTGGAAAAAGGCTTCCCTGCCAGAATCAAATTACTTGCTTCCTGGGTCTCAGGAAGGCTTGAGGCAAGATGATTTTCTTAAACACCAAACAAATCAAACTCATTTTACTAACTCCAAATTATTGTTAGAAGGTTCTATAACAGAAACAAACAGTGAATCTTCGAGTGAAGAAAAATTGGATTCTAATTTAAATTGTTTGTCTTCAGTCTCTGCAGTAGAACCTACTTTAATGCTTATAAAGGAACCTATAATCAGTGATGATAAAAAGATGAAGTCAGAGGAACCGAGCAGGAGTGGGTCAGAGGTAGTTTCTAATACTACTGAAGATACTCAGTTAACTAATGTGACTCAAAATTTAACAGGAAGTAAAAAAAAAGATAAAGGGAATTTAGCAAAACTTAATTTGACAATGGCTTCCCAGGACGGCCAGGAAACAAATAACTCTACAGGCAAAACTATTCATCGAAAAGCGTGTGTTGCTAAGCAAACACGTGTGGTTCCAGACTTGGTTAAAATATTGAACACAGGACGGCTCACTAATTTTAAAATTCCATTACTTAAGAATAAAACAGAGAAAAGAAAAGAAATAAATGCCAAATCATCAGAGAGAGAAGCATATAGTCCCCTAGAGCTTCTGGACAGTTTATCTGGAGCAGAGGTAAGGCAGAATAGGAGTAAAGAAAATGTGTCCACAGCAATGTCAGGATCTCAATCTTTGAGCATACAAAATAGTGTAACTCCAGTGCAAGCTAGTTCTGACTTCTACTGCCGTAAGAATTCCTGGAATATTTCTCCAAGCTTTTTAAAGCAAGGTAATAATAATAAACCATCTAACCACATCTCTGAACCAGGCAATATTGTTGCTAATAAGGAAGCTGTTTCTCTCAGAATTGAAAATAGTACTTTTTCTTGTGATCCTGGGTGTGTAGAGAAAAGTGCTGCCTTCTGCTCTAAGGAACAAGAAACATTCGGACGAGTTTCCTCTGAAGTTAGTGGTAGAAAAATGACTAAGAACTTTTCAGAAATTAAAGTGGGGTTTCCAGATATTCTTAAAGCATATGAAGATGATGTCCTCTTAATTGATGTAATTCAAGATGACCCAGACCTCTTTGGAGTCTCCAATGACGGGGAGCTCTCATGTACTTCAGAGGTTCCCATGATAAGCCAGGAGCTCAATGTTGTTGAAGAGCACCAGTCAGCAGACTTCAAGCATGTGGAACTTCCAGAAAAAAAAGAACCAAGTGATGACTTGAGGTATGCATGTTCAAGAATGCCTTTTGGTGCAGATTATTGTTGGGGGTTTCAAAACCACTTGCTGCTGTTAGGTGTCACTAAATTTATGGAGTGATTGTTGAAGCTCTTATTTTTTTTAACCCAGTTATTAAATGTAGTATAGCATATTATTCCTGAGACCCGGAAATGTCATTATGCTAAAACTTGAGTTGAAATAGAGCATATGTATCTTGGAAATTATTATGGAGGAGATTAGCTGTTCACAATTTAATATGGTGGTTTATAAAGTGGCTTTTTAAATTACTGAGATTGCTTCTTTCAGAAGTCAAATTTATTTTTCTATGTCCTTTAATTATTATAAATATGCAGATGTATTTTTATTTCAGCCAAGTTACTTATTAAGAACAATGCTATATATTTTAACCCAGTTTCTGTGGCTTCCTTGTTAGATAAAAAATTTATTTTTCAGGGAACAGAGAAGCCTTGGAACAGTTTATTTAAAGTAATTAGGACTTGAGTGTAGAATCAAAAGTAAAACTAATTTTCAAGGCAAACAGCATAAAGTTTCTTTCCTGCTTTTGCTTTTAAGTTGATGGTTTTAAGGGATGATTTAGCTGCAAAAGAGGGCGAGTTTGCCTGAGGCAACTTTAAATGGAGCCAAGTAGTAACCTTCATGCTCAGGAGCTTGATCTATTGTGGTTGGCCCAAATTTTATTTAATATTATGTCATATTTTACTAAAATCTTATAATTCTTCAAGCTCTAATTTATACTTATATGTTACAATACGAATATGGGAATGTTTTGTGAACAGACTCAAAAGGAAACATGGAAAAACTTTCTACTAAGATTCAGTGGTACATGACTTAAATTTCTTTGGTATTTATAAATTTTAGTTACTTTTGTGAGATCATATTGTTCTTGACGTTCTTATTGTTTCTTTGTACCAAACGGAAGACCAAGAGCTTTATCTGTTATTTATTTTTGACAGTATAATGTGGTAGGATGGTAACCTACCCATTTTGAAGATGGAAAAAATGAAGATGACAACTTATTGCTTGTCCAAGTTCACACTACTAATAATAGAATCTGGATTTGAACTCAGTCCTGTCCTACTTCAAAATTAGTGGTTAAGAGCTTGACCTGTATAATCTGACCCAGGTTTTTGAATCTTCTCCTTGCCACCTAATAACTGTGTGACCTTTTAGGCAAATTATTTTACCCTGTCTGTAAAAAGGGAAGGTACTTGCCTCAGGGTTGTGAGGATTAAATCAAAGAATGGATGGGAGGGGTCAGCCCAGTGGCACAGTGGTTAAGTTCTCACATTCCTTCGGCAGCCTGGGGTTTACCAGTTCAGATCCTGGGTGTGGACATGGCACCACTTGGTAAGCCATGCTGTGGTAGGTGTCCCACATATAAAAATAGAGGAAGATGGGCACAGATGTTAGCTCAGGGCCAGTCTTCCTCAGCAAAAAGAGGAGGATTGGCAGCAGATGTTAGCTCAGGGCTAAGCTTCCTCAAAAAAAAAAAAAAAAGAATGGATGGGAAAGGTTTTGGCATGGCACTGGGAGAGTAGTAAGGACTCAATAAAAGGTAGTTATTTAAAGTGATTTTAATTCGTGTTATACCATGCTTCCTTTGAGGAACACAAAGGGAAATTAGAGCAAATCTTGGGTTCAAGAGCAAACATCTCTCTTAGGTAACAGGATGTTGATAATGAGTTACAGCCAAAGGTAGAAAGAGAGAAATGTGACTTGGACAGGAATTTTGGTTTTCATTCTTTTTTTCTCCTTAGAATAATGACTGATTTTGTAAAAATGATACATGTTCATTATATTAAAAGTGTAAAAGGGGGAGACTTCCGCCACCCAAAACAGCAAATTAATTGCTAACAATCTGTATGCATCATTCCAGATGTCTATCGAGGTATATACATGGATATAATTTTAGAAAAATTGGATCATGCCGTCTTTTTTACTAAAAATATTTCATTTTATTTACACTTAATTGGGGTGTGGGGGGATGAAAATGAAACTAAAGAAATTACTGAATCAGTATACTTCTCTACCACAAGAAATTAGTTCCTAAAGGGCTCTGTCAGGTTAATAAGAAAGATTAATTAAAACTTTGAGTTTTATCATCATGACTTTTAAAAATCATGTTCTAACTTCTGACAGTAGCATTTGCTTTCCTGACATGAAAGATGAACATATCAGTACACATTCAGTTTTTCTCCCAATCTTGCCCCCCACATTTTTGTTAAAAATGTTTTATATTGTTGAGCCTTGTGCTATTTATATTCTCTTCAATAATCTGAAGTCCCAAAGACTCTTAACTCTTAGTTCTGTATTTAAACTGATCCAGTCCTTGCCACCAATCTTTTTTACTTTAATCTTGACTAGTTGATTAATTTCTTAGTTGGCTAGATTTCAGGGCAATGTTTTTTTCAAGAAGGGTTTGTGATTGCTGTGTTCCCTAAGGTCTTGTGTGCATAGATGACTGTTGTCTAAGAGGAAATTGGGTATAAAATTCTAAGTTTACGTTTTTCCTCCTCACAACTGTGTAGTCATTCCTCCCTACTTTCTGGCTTTGAGTGTTGTAAAGTGGAAAAGTCTGAGGCCAAACTAATTCTCTACTGCCTCTCTCTAAACTGCCTTCTTTTTTTTCTTTGTCCTTCCTACTTTCTTTCTTGGGGCTGGGAATTATGTGTCAGTTTTTCCTGGACAAGGTGAACCATTTTGGTTTTCAGTATCATATTTACTTCAGATAATTTTTCTGTTACTGTCTTTGAACTTCATTTCCCTTCACTTCAAAAGCACAAATTATACTTTTATTGGCTCTTCTTTTTCTTTCATATCTACATTTGAAATTTTGGTTTTTAACTGAACTTGGAATTTTTCTAAGTACTTATTTTAATATTTTTTTTCCTGCACTGGAAATAGCAGTTTTACAATCATCCACAGTGCAAGGATAAACCTTAACAGAGAAAAATGGACGCACAATAACCAGAGGGCCTAATAGTTACACAGAAAGTTGTTAATCGTTCTAGAACTAAATGAAGCTTAAAATATAATTTCAGATTTCACCTCTGTCCTTTTTACTAATCAGTTGCTAGTTCATATACTCCTTTTTCTTCACTCTAAGACACTAACAGGTTGGAGCATGATGCAATTTCTATTTTATAGGAATGGAAATTAAAGATGGGAAGATTAGATAGTGCCTAAAGTTCTGGACTGCCTCTTATTGCTAAAACAGGTAGACAAACCTGAGTTGATTTCATTGTTGGGGGAAGGATACTCAGATCTGGTTAGGGAGAATTTGTGAGGTGATTAAGTTACGGTAGAATGCTTGTTCATGGTCACTCTCTGCAGTGGGGAAAGTCTATGTTAAAATCCAAAGCATTAGAAGCATATTAGAACTAGTTCACTAAGACTTATACTGATGATCTTGGAAATATATGATGGGTGGAATTAGTAAAACTTTTGAATTAGCCTGTAAGTATAGTTGGAGATCTGAGAATGTCTATGACAGTTGGTGCTGGACAGTTAAACTGTACTAGGACATAGGATTACCTTCAATCATGATTTTATTATATGCTAAAATATCAGTTGAGTGATACTATACAGTGGATCATTTAGATTTTTAAGAATCTGCCAGATATTCAAGAGAATTACTATATAGCTGAGGGGGAAACTAATATGTTTGAAACAAAAATATATAAGCTAAGGTACTAAGAATACTAGTATATATAAAAGAGCGATGAAAGGGAATCTTGGAAAAGACAAAATTTGTACTGATCCTTGAAGTGTGGATTGATTTAGGTTAACAAAGGGGAAGAAGGAAAAAAATTTGGTGGGGGAATAAAAATAATGAGAATATAAGCAAAAGGTAAAGGTAAGTTGAATAAGGTTGTGTAGGGTAGATATGAAGCATTTCCTGACTCCTTCAGGCAGAGTTAGGAGCCCTTCTCTGTTCCCCTAGCACCTTTTGCTACCTCACTTATGGCACTGATTTCATGATAATATAATTTACATTTCTCTTACCTGCTAAATTGTTGGACTTCTTGAGAGTAGGAAATGTGCGTGTCTCATTTACCTTTGTAAGCCCAGTCCCTCATGCATTGAGTCAGGGGAGAGAATTAAGGTTCAATCCCTACTATATTGTAGGCTATTTCTCAGGCATCTAGATTGGAATATATGTGTAAACGGTGACAGTGAGTCCTTTCTTTCTAAAGCAAATAGGTGATGAAAAATAATGGGAAATAAGATTTGATAAGTAGGGTGATGCCCAATTAAGAAGGTTGGAAAGTTAGGCAGCAAAATTTGAGCTCAGTACAGAATTGATGCTGGTGATCAGTGAGGAGCTGTTATACCACCTTTGCAACTTGGACTTAAATCCGTAAAGAACCATTGTATATTCTAGAGCTGGTAAATAACAAACACAAACTTCTATGGGGGAAAATTCCTGGCACCAATGCACAGAAAATACAAGCTTACCACTTTTGCCCAGATATGTGAATCCCATTAGATCCATGTCTAGCATGGGTCTATCCCGGACAGATTATGTCATCTCGAGTAATCAACCCCATTTACTTTCTCAGGATCTGATTTAAGCTCAGTTTGTTTCTCAAGAGATTGGCCTTCTAGAGTAGTAATCACCAGTTTTACCATACCAAATGACAAAAAGTCCAGTTTCCAGCAAAAGTAAAGGTCATTCTCTTTCTCTCACTCATATATTTAGACTCCTTGGCCTGTCTTTTAAGAAGCTTACCTTGGTCCATTCTCCCTTTTCACTGAATATCTGAGGCACTAACTGTAGTGCAAAATTTTACACTTAATTGTAAGAACTAATATTTGGTGTCTACCGTATGCTAGATAAACTATTTATATTATCGCATTTAGTGGAACAATTCTGAGGTTGAAACTGGCCCTATTTAAAACTGAGCCAAAGTAATTAAATTTCCAAAGGACAAGCAGCTAGGAGGTATCAGAGCTGGGATCTGAACCCAGGGCAACCTGCTGCAAAGTCTGTCTCCTCCCCAAAACAGCATACTGGAAGAGTGGTATTTTGCTTCTTTCTGTGGCTTTAATTTGATTACTCTACAGACTGCCACAAAACATTTTGCTTTTGATCCCTTTCCTCTCTCATGTCTTCCTCCTCTTTAAAGGAGCAGGTGGGACAGTATGAAGAAGCGTCCTTCTGATTTTTACTTTTTTCTCTTTCAAGCCACATAAACAATTGTTTCTTGTCTTTGGTGGAATATGTGGTATTGTACTTGATGGAGTAATCATTTGTAATATCAGGAGACATAGCACCTATCATCAGGCTAGGGAAACTCTGGCCGAGTGAATTGGATACTGTAATATTTCTCTGCTTTTGCCCACTGCTATCTGCAGAATAATTGCCCTAGTCTAGAAATATGTGGCAGTCCTTTTCAGAAACAGAGTATGTGAATGTATAGATAAATGAACATTGACCACAGTCAGCTAGTTAGCATCTCAAAAGGAAGCAATAACATTCTGAATTTTTCTTGGGCAATAGTTTTCAAACTTGTTATTCTAGTAATTATTCTAGAGCAGTCATCTTCAAACCTTTTTGTCAATTCCCTGTAGTACAGATACATTTTACATTACAATTCGGTACATGCCTATGAATATGTGAAACAGTAGATTTACAAAAACAATATTTTCCTACCCCAAGTGATGTAATATCATCTTTTGTATTTTATTCTGTTTTATTAAAAAAAAGTCCTGGTTGAAACCCATTAAATTTCATCACCCCCTTGAAAAATGCTATGGTAGAGGATAAACTTGGTGTAGTCTGTGTAGTTCTCAGAAGCCTCTCTTGTTCCCCCCTCCTTTTTGCTCAGATCTTCTCTTCGCATCTCTGTACTTCTTTAGCCCCACCCAAATCTGTCTCTGTTTCTCTCCTTTCTTCCTCTACACTTTATTTTTTTTTTTCACTTTTCACTCCAGCAAGGCAGAACTATAACATTCCACTCCAATGTAAAACTCCAGTGAAAAATATTTATGTGGATTACAATTTTTCTTATGTTATTATTTTTTAATTTACATGAATTTAACCTCTCTGTTGTCTCAAAAAAACTAAATTGCTTCTAACAAGAATGGCATGTACAATTTTATCTTCCTTGTAAGTTAGTTATTCATTGTAAAAAGTTCCTCACACTTATAAACTAAACCAGAAATGTTATCTTAATACTTTGAAATTAAAGCAATACACTTGCTATACCCATTCGTGTTTTTTGTTTTGTTTTGTTTTTTCAGGAATAACCTTTTGTGTGTCTGGAGCTATACCTATTTATAAATGAAACCACAAAAACATCCCTCGATTCTTCTGTATTTATTGAGTCACTTAATTCTATTCATGCTATTGCCTTAATATCTCAGTTTTTCCTTCCTCTGCATTCTCACTGCTACTATCTTTTCATCTTTCTCCTAGCCTATTGTAATGAGCTCCTGGTTAATCTTCCTGAACTCTCTTAGTATACCCTTCCCCATGGTAATATTCTGAAGTAGAAAGTGATCTGCTAGTGACTTCTTACAGTGCTTTGGTCACTTTCAGCCACCTGAGGATAGAGTCTAAATTGTTTGCCATTGCTTTTTAAGGCTCTTTTGTGGCTCTGCATCCATTCTCTTTTTGACAACCAGAGTGTTGGGTGGGGACAGAAAGTGACGTGAAAGGCTGATAAAAGATAAGCGCAGCAGGCAGCTCAGTGTTTCCATAATATGTCATGTACTTGAATCCTTTTGCATATGTTTCTTTATCTGAAAGTCCCTTTCTTTTCATTCAGTTATCCTTCAAATCACATCTAAGATGTTATTCTAGGGATTTTCTCCAATAGTTTTCTTGGCGCATATCTCAGTGAATTATGTCTGCTTGGATGTGAGCCTCCCCCTATACCGGGAGTTCCAAGACAGGAGAGAAGCATCTTCATTTGGGTCTCCCTAGTGTCTGGCCAGGAGAATGTTAGGTGCTGAGTATATGGACAGCAACTAGACATACATGGGCCTTGTCCTCACAGAGCTTTTAGTCTATCAAGGGAGGCAAATAATTAAGCAAATACAATAAAATATGATGGGAGATATGCAAGATGTTAAAGGCTTCCTGATCAAAGTAACATTAAGATGAACACTGAAGGATGAATAAGAATTAGCCAATAGGTGAACAAAGGTGAGTAGAATTTTGTCGTAGATTGAAGTAATAGCCTAAATGAAGGCCCACAGGGAAGAGCATGTCACAACTGAACAGCAGAAACAATGTCCCATGACTTAGGGTTCAAGTGGCAAGAAATGAAGCTACAGAATGTGCAGAAAGCTCAGTTATGAAGGACTTCACAAGTAGGATGACCTAGCATTTATCTTCTGAATTGGAAAATTTTTAAGAGAGAAATGGGGAGCTATTAATAATTAATATGCCGGGATTACAGGCATAAACAGACCATCCTAGATAAACTAGAATTCACGGTGAGTTTGAACTTTATCCTAAGAGCATGTGGATTCACTGAAAGACTTTTAAGTAGAGAGAGAATTTGATCAGATTTACATTTTTAAAATTATCATAGTTCTGGTGTGGAGAATAAATTGGCAGGGAACTATTTTAATAATTAGACCAAAAGGACATGGTGATTTCAAACAGAAATGGGAGTAAATCTGAGAGAGGTTTAGGAAGTGAAAATTGATTAATCAGATGAGGGCAAGGGCAGAGATAGGAGTTAAGGATGAAACTCTTATTTCAAAGAGGGGTGTTACAGTTCTCCTACATGGAGGGTCAGGATCACGGATAGGTGCTGGTCATGAGGTCAGATTTAGACATGTTGAATTGAGGAGACCTTTGAAATACTGAAATGGAGATATTCTAGTAGACAGATAGAAGTCTGAAAACATTGGAATTGGGGGAGGAGATTTGCATACATATATGTCTTCTGTTTTATTATTTTCCCATGTAAGTTGTATACTTCTGGTTGTTTCTAGGGTCTGTGTCGGGGGGAAATACCTCATGTTTTCCAAAGACTTCAAAGAATGATATATATAAAATGTTATGTTTTGTTTTCCTCTTTCTTGGCTAGGAAGTAATCCTTAACTAATGAGCAGTTATAGAGCTGTAGGATAGGTTTAATAAAACCGATTTATTAAATGAATAAATGGTGGGATTATGGGTGTTTATTATATTTTATTCTGTGTACTTTTATGTAGTTTTGTCTAAGTTTCTAAAATTGGAATAGCGTTAGGCCATTTGTTTTTGAGTGGCTCCTATAGATGTAGTTTTCATTTGTTGAGCCTATGCTATTTGTTTTAAGGACATTTTATCTCATTTAATCCTCACAATAACCTTGTGGGTAGGTGGTATTCTCATTTTACAGATAGACTCAAAAAAGTTAAATAATGTTGACACAGTAAGTGGCAGAACAATATTTGAACCCAGGTTGGTCTAACTCTGATCTCCATAACCTTGACTTTTAGACCATATGTTGTCTTCAGAGGCTACAAAAAAAGCTCTCACACTGCTCTCAAACTTTTCTTCTTTTTACATTGGCAGTAAGACATACATACACATGCTTGAGAGTAGAAGTTAAACATTGTCTTATATTGGTGTAATACTTTAAAATTTTTTTAAATGCTTGGTATATGTCATCTGGTTCTCTCTGAAAACAGAGTTTGAATGGCACCACTCCCTAACAATTGTGGCATATGTAATTAAAGAACCAAATGAGGAATCTGCTTGGGTGTAGTGAGTTCTGAGTCCCAGTACAGTACTCAGTCTGTGGAGAACTTGAGCTGATGTTTACCAGCTGCTACAGCTGGTATTGTACGTTTGGAGAAGTGGATAGTTTTGCATAGAATATGTTGTAATGTTTAAGCTCTGTTTGCTTTATAATAGAGAACTTCCTGTCCTGGATCCTGGTTTGATGAAGTCAGAGATCTGTGCTTCCTTGTCAGCAGGTAAAATTTGACATTTTCAGAATATGCAGTATAAAAAGAAGTATCTTTTTATATCTCCATTCAAGCCTAGTCAAAATGAATTCATTAAAATAGGAAGCTTTTCGTTTTAGAGTCTGTTAACCATATGTTTTACAGTTTGTCAGTTTTTCTCGGCTTTAATTTCCTGGTTGGCAGATCAGATTTTGAGAAATTTTCCATTTGACTATTTAGTAAACAACTTTGTTAGGCTTTATCTACAAAAGATAGATAATTGACCTTAGCAATTTTTGTAGCCTTATTTTGACTTGAAATATATATTTAAGCTTTAGCGCATGTTAAATGAGACCTTTTTAAAATTTTTTATAATTAATAGCTAGCAATAAGTTTAAATATATGGATTTTTACTTCACAGGAAATAACTTAATCTGAAAGTTAGTTTTACTTTAACTTTCAAGTTTTAAAAATATTGAAAATAGCTGGACATGATCAAGAAACATTCTTAAATTTATCTTGATATGTCATAATTTTGCCTTGCCAGTTCTTTTTATACTGCATACTGGAGTTATTTTGATAGAGAGGGAGGAATAATTGTGTGATTTGCTGAAAACTCTACTTCATATTTGTCACATTGGACTTTAAAAGAGTCTCTGAATTCTAACTCATTTTTAGAACAATCTTTGAATGACTTGGTTATTTTGCTGTTTAAAGTTTCTACAGGTGAATGTTATTTCTTTTCAGCAAATGAGATAAAACGTGATTCCAAAGGTGCAAACATTTTCTTAGGAGAAGTTACTAATGAGATCTCTGAAAATGAAAAACTGGGAGACTTCAGCGAACACATAAATAGTTCAGATTTGGATGAAAAGGTACTAAGGAATCTTCTGCATTTTCTTATTTCTTGGTCTATAGTGGTAATACCGAAATTCATCTTAACAGTGCTGTCAGGTGACAAGTGTTAACTCCTTTTTATTGAGTAAACGAATCACATCGTTCTAGCCTTGGGATACGTTGCTTGATGGTTTGCATAAGCACAGTATTAATAGAGTTTCGCTTGTCTGGGAAAATAGGGTGTACTCTTTAATTATATATTTAGCTTTTTTTGGTATCCTGAAAAACTAAAAAAACCTCAAACCTGTGTAAGTCTTTCTGAATTGTTACATATTTTCCTTCCTTGTTAAACACAAAGTGTTGAATATCATTTGATCTTTGAAATTTTAGAATATCGTAATACCTTAGGGCTATGAATGTAAGCATCAGTTATTCAACCACAGGTGTAGAAGGCATAGGAATTGGAACTAAACCTACCTAGAGGGTGGAACATACCACTGGTATATGATATGGGGGAAATTTGGGGTATCAAGTTTGTTCTGTTTTCTGCCAGATAATGTGTATGGTTGTCTTAACCTTTTGCATAATTTGACCCCTGGGCAACTATTTCATATTTTCTTCTTTCTCCTTATTCCTCCTCACAGCTAACCACCTAGTTTCCTACTTCACCAAGAAAATTGGAGTAATTGGAAAAGAACTTCCTAAGTTCCCACCAATATATTAGCCCACCTACCTGCATCTGGTCCCAAAACTCTAGCTTCTTTTCTGTTACAGTGTATGAACTAGCCAAGGCTATTCCCTGCACTGTGCTAGAGGCCATCTCTTCTCTCTTAAAATATTATTCCAGTAATTCTTCTATCATTACTGGATGTTTCTCTTCAACATATAGACATGCTTTTCTCCCATCTTCAAACGAAGCAAAGAAAACCTTTCAGGTCCCCTTTTCCTTTTCAACTGTCATCCTACTTCTCAAAAGGCTTGTCTCTACCCACTATCTCCAGTTTCCTTCCCCTAGTTCTCTTGAACCCATTCCAGAGATATCCGCCTTCACCTCCACCAAAACTACCCTTCTTAAACTCTCCAGTTACTTCCTTGTTGCTGAATCTAAGGGACACATCTCAGTCTTAATCTTACTTAACCTATCAAACATATTTGACACAATTGATCACTCTTTCCTTGAAACACTTTTTTCACTTGACTTCCATAAACATACTTGCCTGCTTTACTTTCTGCCTTTCTGTCTGCAGCTTCCCAGTTGATTTTGCTGATCTCTCCTGATCTCCCTGACCTCTACATATTAGAGTGACCCAGAGCCTAGACCATGAATCTGTTCTTTTTTCCTATCTAGATTTGCTCCTTAGATGGTCTCAGCTAACCCCATTGCATTAAATACCATCTGGGGGCTAAGATTCTCAAATTTGTATCTCCAGCTTGAACTTCTTCTCTGGGCTGCAGAAAGGTCTAGTTGCCTACTGATTTTTCCACTTGGATATCCAAATTGCTGTCTCAAATATAACATGTTCAAAACTGAACTCCTTTTATATGTCCCTTCCCCTACTACAGACCAGCTCTTCCTGTCATCTTCTCCTTCTGTCTTAATGGCAGCTCCATCCTTTATAATTACTCAGGCTCAAAACTTTGGATTTTCTTACTTTTTCTCTGTATCCAGACTGTAAGGAAATCCTGCTGGCTTTACCTTCAGTTGATGTCTAGAAACTGTTTAGTTTTCATCACCCACACCAGCACTACACAGGCCCAGGCTAGTATCAGGTCTTGCCTGAATTATTGCAGTAGCCTCCTGACAGATATCCTGCTTCTAATCTTGTCCTCTTATAGTTTATTCTCAACACAGCATAAGTTAGATCATGTCATTATTCTGCTTCAAACTCTCCAATGGCTTCTAATGTCATTCAGATTCAAAGCCAAAGTCCTCACCATAACCTACAAGACCCTGTATCTGTTCCCTGTACCCCTTTCCACCTTGTTACCTCTCTGATCTCTTCTGCTCCTCTCCTTATCCATTTCACTCTAACTGCACTAGCCTCCTTGCTGTTCTTGGAACATACCAGACTTTGGTATGTCCCACCTCAAGGCCTTTGTCTTTGCCATTTTATCTACCTGGAATGTTCTTCTAAAAGATGGTGTAGCTGGCTCTCTTATTTGCTTCACATCTTTACTCAAATTTTGTGTTCTCAGAGAGACCTTCCCTGGCCATCCAACCTAAATTTTCAGGGTTCTCCCTTCTCCCAACATTTCATATCCCCCTTTCTTGTACTTATCATGATCAAACATCCTATCCATTTACTTATTTATCTTTGTATCCTCCTGCTAGAATGAAACTCCATGAAGGCAAGGATTTTTGTCCATTTTGCTTACTACTGAATCTCCAGCCCCTAGAGCAGTGGCTGATACAGAGTAATAACACAAATAATTGTTCAACGAATATTGAATGTGAACATCATTTGAAAATATTCTTTAAGTGCTAGAAGTGTCCGAGTAAACATGAATAAAAATCTCACAAAGTGCTTTCTTAATGGTTTGATAATGATAACGGCCAGTATATATTAAGCCTTTATTAAATGCCAGCCAGCCACTGCTAAACACCTAGCACTGGTTATCACATTTATCCCTATAATGTAATGAGTGCTGTTCAGGAGTCCCCAAGACCATCCTCAGGTTCAGTGATTTGCTAGAAGAATTCACAGAGGTTAGCAAAGCTGTTATACTGGAGGTTACAGTTTATTACAGTGAAAGAACAGATTAAAATCAGCAAACAGAAGAGTCACATAGGGTAGAGTCCAGGAGAAACCAGGCACAAGCTTCCAGTTGTCCTCTCCCAGTAGAGTCGTGTGGACACTACTTGCTTCACTCAGCAGTGATGCATGGTAACACACAGAATATTGCCAGCCAGAGGAGCTTACCCAAACCCTGGTCAGGCTTTTTATTGGGGTTAGTCACATAGGCATGGCTGACCACCTGTGTGGCTGACCTTAATCACTGAATCTCCAGACCCTCCAGAGGTCAGGCTTTTACCACATGGCCCCAGGCCCCCACCATAAATGGTGTTGTTAGTATAGACCATCTGGAGTGGCCCACCACCCCCTACCATAAACTACACATCATTAGCTGTCTGGTCCCAGGCCCCAGGTAAACAAAGACACACTTATCAGGCAGTGTAGTCCAAGAGCTTAGAAGTTACCTCCCAGGAGCAAGTGAAAACCTTTAATGTACGGTGTGTAGACAACCTGGACTTGCTGAGTTCCTCTTTTACTGCACATAAGGTGTGTACTGTTATTTTCTTTTACAGATAAAGAAACTGAGACTTAGAGTCAGTATCTTGTCCAAGGTCACACAGCAGAGTCCCTTGCAAGAATCAGCAAACCTTTTCTTTTTTTTTTTTTTTTTTCCTGCTTTATCTCCCCACCCCCCCGTACATAGTTGTATATCTTAGTTGCAGGTCCTTCTAGTTGTGGGATGTGGAACACCGCCTCAAGGTGGCCTGACGGGCGGTGCCATGTCCGCGCCCAGGATCTGAACCCTGGGCCACCACAGCGGAACGCGCAAACTTAACCACTTGGCCACGGAGCCGGCCCCAAGCAAACCTTTTCTTTAAAGGACTAGATAATAAACATCTGTATGGCTTTGTGGACCATATGGTTGCTGTTGCAACCGTTCAGCTCTGCCATCGTAGCAAGAAAGAAGCCATACACAGTGTGTAAATAAATAGTGATTGCTGTGTTCAAATAAATATTTACAAAAACAGGCAGCCTGCAGGCCTTAGCATGCCAACCCTTACTCTGAAGTATTTTTAAAAAATAAAAGAAACGATTTGTACTCTGTTCTACTTAAAGTTGAGGAAAAGATTTAATCCATCCATTCCTGGAAGGAAAGATTTTAGGACGTGTTTGTCAGAATTCACTGAGTTCTTAACACTATAAAAATTTTAAAGATGTCAACTTGTTTTCAATGTTAACTCTTTTAAAAATAATCCGCAGAATTGTTGGCTGTTCCCTCACATGGTAAGATTTCTTGGATTTGTTTAAGGGAAGTGGGGTGATACATTTATTCTTATACCATGGTAAGCTTCAAAGGACCAGCTCCTTAGAAAATACGTGACCCAGTCAATAATACTTGTCTTAGGATATCTGGCCCCAAATTTGGGACTTAATGAACTTTATCCGTTTCTCTCCCACCTTACATTTTAGGAATAAGTTTTCTGCTTTGGTATATGGTTTCCTGTGAATTTTTGGAAATGCTTTCTTACTGATCTTATATGTATGTGTATGTGTGTGTGTATGTATATATTTTTTCTGTCTTTCCAGAGACCTTATTTTTATTTTTTCTTTCTTCTGTGTATTAGTTATAGCTAGAATCCATATGTAACAATTTTTAGGTTTACCAGTTTACCATGGTAGTAATTGCTTAATGATTCTAGTTTTGAGCCCCAGATAGTTTAAATGCTAGCGTACTTTTTTTTAACTTTTTATTTTGAAATAATTGTAGATTCACAGGAAGTTGCAAAAGTAGTACAGAGAGGACCTGGGTATTCTTCACCCAGTTTCCCCCTATGGTTACATCTTAAAGTGAAATATCAGAAGCAGGAATTTGATATTAGTACAGTGAGTGTATGTAGCTCTGTGTTTTTTATCAAGTGTGCAGATTTTTGTAGCTGCTACTGCAATCAAGATAATTATTCCATCACTACAAAGATCTCCCTAGGCTACCCCTTAGTCACACCTCCCTCCCTACCCCTAACATCCCTAACCTTACAATCATTAGTCTGTTCTTCATCTCTGTAATTTTGGTATTTTGAAATAAATGTAGATTCACTGGAGGTTGGCTAGAAGATTATTAATATTATTACTATTCCAAGAGAACCAGCTTTGGATTTTATTGATTTTTTTCTCTCTTGCTTTGCTGTTTTCTATATCGCTGATTTCTGTTCTGATCATTATTTTCTCCTTTCTTCTGCTTACTTTGCTTTTAATTGGCTTTTAATTGTAGTTTCTTAAGGTTGTAGCTGAGGTCATTGATTGGAAGCTTCCCTTATTTTTCTAAAAGAGGTAGTTAATGCTATAAATTTGTCTATAAATACTGCTTTAGTGGCATCCCACATTTCTTTTAATTTTGTGATCATTGTAGATTCATATGCAGTTATACGAAATAATATAGAGAGGTCTCATGTACCCTTTACCCACTTTCCCCCAATGGTAACGTTGCAAAACTATTATACAATATCACAATCAGGATGTTGGTATTAATACAGAAGAGATACAGAACACTTCCATCACTACAAGGATCCCTCATGTTACCCTTTTATAGCCATGCCTACTTCTTTCCCTCCTATCCCTTACTCCTCCTTAATCTTTGACAACCACTAATCTGTTCTCCATTTCTATAATTTTGTCATTTCAAGAATGTTACATAAATGGAATCATATAGTATGTAACCTCTTCAGATTTTTTTTTTCACTCAGCATAATCCTCTGGATATTCATCAAGTCTGTTGCATGTATCACTAGTTCATTCATTTTTATTGCTTACCAATACTCCATAGTATGGGTTACCACAGTTTATTTAGCTATTCATTCATTGAAGGACATCAGGGTTGTTTCTAATTTGGAGCTATTACAAATAAAACTGCTATAAACATTCATGTACAGGTTTTTGCACAAACCTAATTTTTAATTTCTCTGGGATAAATGCCCTAGTCTTCAGGTCCTGGGCTATGTTGAAATTGCATGCTTAGGTTTTAGCTTGGGTGAACTCAGCCTCCACATTACTCCCCTATGGTAGCAAGCAGTTGAAATCTTTGTTCAGTTCTTTTAGTCTTAGCTGGGCTGTTTGCAGTCTGCCTTACATAGGTATAGTTCAGGGGTCAGCTAGAGATTTAGACCAAGTTTATAAGCAGATTTTGGGGCTTCCTTTCATAGACTCTCTCCTTTCTAGGATTCTCAGCCATACTAACCAGTTTCTGACTTGGCCCTAAGAGAAAACTCTGTCTTCTGGTTCTTTGTGTCAGTAGGGCAAATTTTTGGCCTTCCCAAGTGGTTCCAACTAGGGCGTGCCTTCATAAATAAAGCCATAAAAACAGGACAGTTACCCAGTGTCATTCCCTCCTTCCAAGTATAGACTTCCCTCCAGATTCTGCCTGCTTTTCATATCTTTCCAGTGTTTTCAGACAGAGACTTTTTATATTTTGTCTAGGGTTTATAGTTGTTACCTGCAGAAAGATTAGCCCAATAAGAGATACTCTCCCATCTGTCAAAGTGGAGTTATTGTGTATCCTTCTTAATTTTATACAAATGGTAGCATACCATTCTTTATCTTGCTTTTTTTGACTTCGTATATAATGGAGATTGTTTCTTTTCAATGTTTATAATGATGCCTTGTTTTTATAATTGTATAATTATCCACTGTATGTATAGACTCATTCAATAAGTACCACTATTGATGGACACTTGGTTTGTTCTCATTTTTGCTATTTAAATATTGCTACATTATGCATCCTTGAGCATAAGGCATTTTGCGTATGTGAAGTATTTTTGGATTAATCCTTAGAAGTAGAACTGTCAGATTGGGCTACGTAGAGAATGCTTTGATTATTCTTCCAGCAACACTGGATGAAAATGCCAGTTTCTCCCTGTACACTCACCAACTCAGTATTAGAATTTTTTAATTTTTGTCCATCTGTTTTTACAAATGACTTTTAGTTTTACTTTGGTTTTCTGTTATGAGTTTAGTTAAGCATCTTTTAGTATGTTAAAACCCATTTATATTTTTTTCTGTGAACTTCCTTTTCATGTCCTTTGCCTGTTTTTCTTCTGGGATTTTGATCTTTTTTTATTTGTAGGAAGTTTTTGTATATAGACATATTTGTTCTTTGTCATATGTTGCCATACTTTTTCCTGTTTTTCATTTGTGTTTTGACTTAGTTTAGGAACTTTTTATCTTTAAGGAGCTTTTTATTTTTACTTAGTCAAATCTATCAGTTTTCTTTTATGATGTTTGCATTTAGACAAACTCTCCCCCATTTCAAGACTAAAAATTTTCTCCCATATTTTCTTCTAGTGTTTTTATGTTTAAACTTTTTTATCAACCTAAATCTAAAATTTACCTTGGGAGAAAGAATGTAGAAATAATGTCACCTTTCTTTTTTTATTTTGATAGATGGCTTTTGTGTACTTTGTATTATTCTCTTAGCATATGAAAACATTTAAAATGTTTGTATTCAAACTTGTTGATACTATAATTCATAGTTTCTGCCATATTTAGGTTTTCTCCACCCTCCGAATTGTATAAATATTCACCTTTATTTTATTTTTGCTACTTTCGGTATTTATTTTTTAATTTACATCTTTAGTGGACCTAAAAAGTGTTTTGGCATATGATGAGTTGGTACAAAGCTTATTTTCAATCCAGTTGACTAACCTGTTATTCTACTACCATTTTTTGAATCATTTCCTCACAGATTTTAAATGCCATCTTTAATATTTTCAAATTTTTATATATGGACCTATTCCTTTACTCCTCTTTTGTTTCACTGATGCTCAGGTCCTGTACTGATACCACACTGTTAATTATTTGAAAAATAAAAATAGTAAGGAAGGCTTGCTTTAAAAGTTACTAAGATGTTTTATAAACCTAAAATCTTTATTTTACTTTATTTTTTTTTTTTTGAGGAAGATTAGCCCTGAGCTAACTGCTGCCAATCCTCCTCTTTTTGCTGAGGAAGACTGGCCCTGAGCTAACATCCGTGCCCACCTTCCTCTACTTTATATGTGGGACGCCTACCACAGCATGGCTTGCCAAGCGGTGCCATGTCCACACCTGGGATCCGAACCGGCGAACCCCAGGCCCCGAAGTGGAATGTGCAAGCTTAACTGCTACACCACCGGGCCAGCCCCTAAAATCTTTTTAAGTGTTCTTACATTCTTCTAAGACTGCTGTAAACTCTGATTGTGGTTTTTAAAATGTATAAATTAATTTGGTGGGAATTAGCATCTTTAACATTCTCATCCAGAAACAGGGTGTATCTTTCTACTTGTTAATGTTACATGTTGCTCAGTTGATTTTTATGGTTTTCTTCCTAAGGGTTCTAATAGTATATAGAGTGTGTACCATTATTTTAAAATATGGTTATGTACTTTAGAAAAGACTAGTTGATAATCCTAAGAGTTCTCATCACAAGGAGAAATTTTTTTCTTTTTTTTTTATTGTATCTATAAGAGATGATGGATGTTACCTGAACCTTTTATGGTCATCACTTAACAATATATGTAAATTAATCCATCATGCTGTATGCCCTAAACTTGTACAGTGATGGACATCAATTATTTCTCGGTAAAACTGGAAAACAATTTTTAAATAATAAAATAAAAAAGACTAGAAGAATACAAAGTAAAATATTAAGTGGTAATTTCTGACTGCTAAAGTGATGGGTCATTTGAGGTTTTTTTTCTTGGTGCCTGTTGTTTCAAAAGTTTAATATTTGAGCATGTATCGCTTTTTTATAATTGGAAAAATCACAACTCTCAAAACACTAATTGTGAAGTGTTTTAAGTATAGCAGCATTTTAAATACATGCATAGAAATGTTTCTAATGAAAAATAAATTTCTGTTCATAAATACCACCTAAAAATAAAAATCACTCAGAGCTTTTTTCTGAATGAAAAGAAGCATAACTTTAATTGTCCATAATAATTTGAAACGTTGGCTTGTATAATTAAAGGTGATATCAAAAACTGAGAAAACGTATTGATTTCTATTAGTTTTTCTCTTAAGCAACAGTAGAAAATTTTAAGTCAATTTTCAATATTTTAAATAATGTAGCATAGAATTGTTTTCCAGGTTAGCCATAAGCTACTTGCTTAATTAACATCGTATACATTCTAATAAATCTGGTATACCTCATAGCTTAATATGAGTTACAGAGATACTCACTTGTACTTCTTAACCATATTCTCTTCGCAGTGGAGATTTTCAGACAAAGTGACTGTTACAGAAGAAAAAGAAAATATTTATGAAGTTTGCAAAAGGTCTGTAACAATTTTTAATTTTGTAACTTTAAAATAATCATTCATGTAATATGTATCTTGAGTGCGTTTTTCACTTTCTGCTGTATGTGCCTGAGCTACTATGCCGTAAGCCATACTTGGGTATTATTTAATTAATGTGTTGGATATACACAGATGTCAGGGATGTTATAAGTTACCTTAAAATTGTAACTAAGTTTTTTAAGCCATTAAAATATTTTTTGAGGAAGGAGTAAAGAACAGTAGTAAAATAAAAGAAAAGGAATATGTACATGACTTTTATGAAGGTAAGAATGGCTGAAATCAGATGACCATATTAGTTTGCAGGTATCCTCCGTGGCTGAAGTGATTAGTACTGAGAATTACAGTACACTCACTAGAATATATACAAATACCAAACTTAGAGTTGGAGGACACGTTGGAGATCATCTGATCCATCCTCCACCCCCATTTTGCCGTTGAGGCAAGGCACACTCAGATCAGGTGACAAATATGTTCAAGTCCTTTTATGTTAGAGCAGTTGTCCCAATGTGTGATCCTTTGCACAGCAGCATCATTTGGCAACTTGTCAGAAATGCAAATTATTGAGTCCCACTTTCAACCTACTGAATCGGAACTCTGGAGATGTGGCCCATCAATCTGTGTTTCACCAAGGCCACCAGCTGACCCTGATACATGCTCAAGTTTGAGAACTATTGTATTAAGGAAAAGCCTGGGTCAGATTTAGATTGTCACAGAAGCCCAGTATGATTCATGACCATTTGGAGATCTTAAAGAAAAAGTGACGAGGTTGACTTTTTTTTTTCTGTTGCAAGCATTTTGCTTACAAACTAAATAGTGTCATTGCAGCCGGCAGAGTTATATCATCACCTTGGCTCTATCATAATGCCCAGGAGTTTAACATTGGACAAGTCACTGTATTACCCTGGGCTTCAGTCATCCAGTTAAAAATAAAAGAATTTTACTAGATAATCTCTTCCATAATTGCTGTTTGTTTGCTTTATGTTGCTGCTTTTGTTTTGTTTTTTTTTTGGAGGTGGGTTATGTTGATTGCACGTATCAGTGATGTCCCAAGTTGGAAGAGGAGTATCTTTATTTTGTGTGTAATTTTTAAACTTCATCTGTGCTACTAAATTTCCACTGTTCTAAGTGTGGGCCCCTCTTCTTACTTACTATTTTTACTCTTCTCTGACCCAGGGAACCTCAGCTGAAAAAGCTTAATAGAATTGTTTTTAAGGTAAAATCTTACAGTATTTCAGTGATCTTTCTGCTAAAAAGTAAATTCATTTATATCTATTAGTCAGTTCTGAGTTACTTCCTACCCTCCCCCTTGCTTAAGTTTTTTATTTTTCCAGATAAGTGACCTCCAGATTAAGTTTTTCTAAAATTGATTATATAGGATCTCACATATTAGAATGTAATCAAAGCTGTTTAAATCAGCAACCTAGAAGAATACATTTCATTTATCCTTCTTCCCAAAGGAAGCTTTCAAGTACATGTGTAAATTTATTCTATATACTTGTCCTGAAGAATAATTTATAATTCATTTATTTGTTTGCACTATCAATAGAATAATTAGATAGTCTTTTCTGGATTAGAACAGTTCCTCCTCAGACTTTTTGTCTGGCATGATCAAAAATATTTTGTTCTAGTTTTAACCCCACCACCTCACTCCTGCCCCTCCCCCAGCCATTTAACATACGCTGGTTTCTAGTTAAGAAGGCAGGAACCACCTATTGAAAATACTGAAGAATCATAGTGTGATAATAGTATACAGCATAGCATGTAGTATATACATAGCATTAGGTGTGTTTCTGTTTATTTGATTCTCATTACTTTAATGTTTTACAATAAATTTAAATTCTGATTTTGGTTTTTCTGCTCACACAGCAAAGATTCTAAAAATGCAGAGATTATGGTTGGTGAATGTCAGTTAGCAGCACTGGGCCCAAAACCTCTGTACCTATCAGTGCTGCCTTTGAATCTAAGTGCTCATCAAGAAGACACACTACTGAAGCCCTGCATGAATGGTACTATTTTCTTAATAAAATTCTGTTGGCTTGTGATAGTATAGAGACTATATAGGAGTTTTTTCCACCAAGAACAAAAAAGGTGAAAAGAAAAAATTGAAACAAGCATAGAATGTTAAAATGAGAAGGCTTATGTACCTTTACTTGGTACTTTTGATGGAACAATTTCTGAAATATCTGTATTTATGTGATAATGGTAGTACAGGTAAATTAAAGGTTATACCTAAAATATTCATATTTTAGTTGAGTATTTTGGAATGTATTTTAGAATTTGTGTCAGTTTTTTTGATAATTCGTAATTCTTTGAACAAAATAAGCTAGATTGAAGAATGAATTTAGAAACAAAATCCCTTTGTGTAGCACACACCTAACTCTTCTGTACCTTCCCATTACTGACTTCATGCCACCTGGTGGTGTTTATTATAGCAGCAAGCCCGTCACGGTCACACATTTTATGTTAGAAAGCCTTACAGGTTTCATAATGAAAATTACTACAAAGCTATGCAGCAAAAACTTCAACTTGTTCTAGATTATATCTGGATGCTGCCAAAGTAAAAAATGAAATTATTTAAAATAAAAAAACATTTTTATTGTTTTATCTTTTAGAGAAAAGTATTTTTAAATGTCCTAATTCCCATTTTTAAAAACCAGCATTAAGGGATATGGTGCCTGGTGTATTATTCAGCTTGGGCTGCCAAAATAAATTACCAACGATGGGGTGGTTTAAACAACAGAAATTGATTTCACATGGTTCTGGAGGCTAGAAGTCCAAGAGCAAGGTTCAGGGTTCAGTTTCTGGCTCTTTTCTTGGCTTATAGACGGCTGCCTTCTTGCTAAGTCCTCACAGTGCCTTTCCTTGGTGTATTTGCATGGAGAGAGCAAGCAAGCTCGCTGGTCTTTCTTCTTATAAGGACACTTATAAGGGCCTCACCCTTATAAACCCATTTAACCTTAATTACTTCCATAAAAAGCCCTGTCTCCAAATAAAGTCACATTGTGGCTTAGGGCTTCAACTATGAATTTAGGGGAAGACAGTTCAGTCTGTAGTTCCTGGGTTTGTCAGTAGGTTTCTTCCCTTAGAAAGCTTTATTGTGTGTAATAGTTGTCTGTTTAACTTAACTCATTTGAGTGCAGTGCTCAATGCTGCTATGTAAGGCTTTTAAGACAGTATCTTCAGCTTATAATGAATTTGAAATTTTAAATTCCACTCTAAAAATACTTACCGAGCTCCTAAGATGTAAATCGTTCTATATTTCACAGGAACACACCATGGCAGCACAGTCTGTGAATTGAGTATGAATAGTCCAAAGTGAAACTTTAAAGCAGATAGTAGTGATTATCTGTTTCATTGTTTTGAAGGGAATAAGTTGTAACATATTGGTGTAATGTCATAATCATTTCTAGATTTCAGATTTCCAGGAAAACATTCTCTCCTAAAGCTGCAGAATCCTGAAACTTGTGAAATATTTAAGAGGGAAAAAAATGTAGGGGTAAGTCCACCATTTAAAAAATAATAATAATCTCGTAAAGCACATACTTTGGACCTTTCTTGTTGTATTTCCCTGACTGTCATTTTTTAAGCAGTTCTAGACATTATGCAGATTTTGAATGAGGGTTGGTGATCAGAGGCAGGAAATGAGTAGTGATTCAGAGGATATTCACAAATAACATAGTTTGAAAGCAGAAGACGGGGAGATATCCAAAACAGAAAATACAGGATGAATAGTTGCCTGTGGTGAAAGAGAAAGCTAGTGATAGAAAGCAGTTTGTAGGAAAAGTTTCTTGTAAAAAGCTTTGACTCCGTCATTTGCCTTTTTCTGTTAATCAGAAAAGCTAAGCAAAATTTTGGTTCTAATAAATGCATCTGAAATATGATGCATATTATAATGGAATTAACTTTTTGCATAAGCAAAAGAAGCAGGTCCATGAGGAGGAGGAGGGATTGTACAAGCTTTTAAAAACATGTAAAGGAAAACAGTGGTAACTTTGATGGAATATTTTACACTAAAGGAAATTGCAGAAATTCAGACAAATCATTTTAAATTGTTTCCATTATTTTTAAAAATATAAATTGTTTGGAGTTTCTTTAAATTGTATGTATGTATGTATTTATTTATTTTAAATTTTTTTTTTTTAAATATTTTATTATTTCCTTTTTCTCCCCAAAGCCCCCCGGTACATAGTTGTATATTCTTCGTTGTGGGTTCTTCTAGTTGTGGCATGTGGGACACTGCCTCAGCGTGGTCTGATGAGCAGTGCCATGTCCGCGCCCAGGATTCGAACCAACGAAACACTGGGCCGCCTACAGTGGAGCGCGCGAACTTAACCACTCGGCCACGGGGCCAGCCCCTATGTTAAATTTTTTTAAAGGTTGGCACCTGAGCTAACATCTGTTGCCAATCTTCTTTTTCTTTTTTTTTTTTTCCTTCTTCTTCTCCCCAAACCCCCCAGTATGTAGTTGTATATTCTAGTTGTGAGCGCCTCTGGTTGTGCTATGTGGGATGCCACCTCAGCATGGCCTGACGAGGAGTGCCATGTCCGTGCCCAGGATCCAAACCCATGAAACCCTGGGCCACCGAAGTAGAGTGGGCGAACTTAATCGCTTGGCCACGGGGCCGGACCCCTGGAGTTTTTTTTATCAAGTCAGCAAGCAATTTATCTTTATACTGTTGAGGGTGTATAATTTTTTTGGTTGCTTCAAATGCTTTCTTACTTGATGATAGTGTTTCACAATTAACACAGAAAGGGAATTTGTCTAATTTTCTAGGTGTTCCAGAAGCCCCTAGGGTTGATGATACCCCATAAATATTGCAAATTTCATTTTAATACATTACGAGGCTGTGAACGATCACAATGCAAGTTTGCTCATGTGCCTGAGCAAGGGAATGAAAAGGTAAAATATGTAAAGTCTTTGAAGTAGAGATTGTTTTAATAACCATCTCAGTAATACATTTTAATTTAGATTTTCATTGACTCCTGATAGCATAGATGAGCTTTGCCTGGTTTTGTGCTTTACATAAATGAAATCATACAATCTGTATTCTTTTGTTTCTGGCTTCTTTTCTCAATATTTTTGAGATTCACCTATTTTTTTTACTTAATTGTAGACATTTCTTTCTCATTGCTGTATAGTATTTAGTATTCCATTGTGTGAGTATATAAAAATTTATTCTGTTGACAAATATTACTTTTGATGGGCATTTGGGTGGTTCTAAGTTTGGTAATTATAATAGCAATGCTATCACTGTTCTGCATGTCTTTTGGTGAATATGTGTACACGTTCTGATGGGTTATACTTAAAACTGGAGTTACTTGGTCATGGGATCTGCAGATGTTCAGCTTTAGTAGCTACTGCCAGATTTCCAAAGTGGTTTACCAAATTACGCTCTTACCAGCAACATCAGAGAGTTCTGGTTTCTTCATGTCCTTACCAGCTCTTGGTATTATCAGCCTTTTAATTTTAGCCATTCCAGTGTGTGGGGAGTGATGCCTTCCCTGATGATTGATAAAACTGAGCATTTTGCAAAATCGTTACTGGACATTTAGATATCCCCTTTTTGGAAATAGCTAAATGTTTTGGCTATATTCTATCAGATTGTCTTTTTCTTATCTAGCTTAAGATTTCTTTATTCTGGATACAAGTTCTTTGTTGGATATGCATATTGCAAATACCTTTTACAACTTTACAGGTTACCTTTTCACTCTCTTAAAGGTGTCTTTTGATGAACAAAGTTTCTTAATTTTTATATGGTCCAATTTTGTCAAATTTTTTCTTTTATGGTGTTAACTTTGCATCCTGTTGAAGATATCTTTGCTAAAATCATGAAGATGTTCTCTTGTGTTTTTCCTTTAAAAGTTTTGTTGTGTTATCTTTTGCATTTAGTACTTTAAGCCATCTAGAGTCGATTTGTGTTTATGATGTGAGAAGAAGGTCAAGATAGTATTTTTTTCCCATGTGGATCCCCAGGTGACCCAACACCATTTACTAAAAAGACCATCCTTTCCCCACAGCACTGCAGTGTCACCATAAATCAGCTGATTGTGTATGAGTGGGTCTGTTGCTAGGCTCTCTCTTCTAATCCATTGGTCAATGTGTTTATCCCTGCACCAGTAAATGGCTGTTTTTAAAATGACTTAGTTAAGGTTTTTTTAATTATAATATTCAAGGATCTCCTCCCTTCCCCAATTGCTTCTAATCTTGGCTCTGTTTCCTTGATTATTTCTTTGACAGAGTTTGCATTTCAAATCTGTGAGTTGACCTAACATCAACTTTAAGTTTTAAGTTGTTTTTTTTTGTTTCTTCTCCCCAAAGCCCCCCAGTACATAGTTGTAGGTCCTTCTAGTTCTGCTGTGTGGGACACCGCTTCAGTGTGGCTTGATGAGCGGTACTAGATCCGCACCAGGATCCGAACCGGCGAAACCCTGGGCTGCCAAAGCGGAGCGCGCAAACTTAACCACTCGGCCACACAGCTGGCTCATAAGTTGTTAAGTTTTTAAGCTTTTTAAGTTCACTTAAAAAAAAATTGGAATAAGCAAAAAGATAGGACTGAAATTTTTGTGGTTTTTATGAAATATTAAAGAGTAATTTTACATTTTTCATGACTTTTGCAGGTTTGCATGGATGTGCTTAAGAAATATATAAGTATCAATGAACTGTGTTTGCTACAACGTGCAGGTATGAGACAAGGGAATGATTACTATAAATCATTAATGTGAGTGTTTCAAACACTGTGCTGTGTCTCATAGTCTGAAAGTAAATTCAGTACTTTAAGTATGAAAACTGAATGCCTTAGAGTGGCTTTGTTGGTCTTAGAAAGGATTAAAAATGTGTGGCATTTTGGTTAATAAAAAAATTATCATACACCTAACACTATAATTCCCTTACATAGTAACATTTTCATGATGTAGAAGTTTTATGTATAGGTATAAGACAGAAAAAAGAATGTTGTCAA
The DNA here is from genome assembly GCF_021613505.1 of Equus quagga. Taxonomy (NCBI): domain Eukaryota; kingdom Metazoa; phylum Chordata; class Mammalia; order Perissodactyla; family Equidae; genus Equus; species Equus quagga. Next base: position 141,111,515 of record NC_060267.1, on the reverse strand, counting down.
TTGGCTTAAAATCTTTCTGAAGGGATCTTTCAGAAATTGGCTCTTCCCTGCTTCTTCATTCTTCTCTTTTTACATTTAGCCCTTGTAGCCCATGCACCATCCATACTGAGTTCTGTACTGTTTCCTAAACAGGCCAGGCTGCGTTATAATACCAGTGCCACTGCTGCCACTGCTCTCTCTCTCCTGGGGATGCCTGTCTTCCATCCTCTTTCCCCCATAGCAAAGATCTATTCATCTTTGAAGTCTTAGTCATAGGAAATAGGATTACATCCTCTATTAGGCCCTTATCTGACTCCACATCCTCATTGCATTCTCTACCCCCATTTCTCCCTACTACATCATGAGCCCCAAGAGGAAGGGACGAAGCTTTATATTTGTCACTCTGACACAGTTACCAAAGCCACATAGTATGATGGTAATAGAGCACTTTAGCTTCATATTCATCTGCTTGAAATCTCATTTAGCTAAAAATGAGATCTCCAATGTTTATTATTAGTTTTGCTGGTGATGTCATCTCCCAAAAGATTAGAGAAAGCATCTGAGGGAGCTGCTAGTCTGGATTTAATCTAACTATGACAAGGAGGAAGTAATTAAGGTAGAAGTAATAAGAGCCTATATAGGGAATACAACTGTCACCTGAAGGGTTGTGATAGCCAAAGAGGAGAAGCGACGTATAGGTAGTTGTAGGTGAACATTTATATTCCAGAAATAATTCCATAACGTGAGATGTGGAAGAAAAGGGGATGATGTGGAGAAAATGCAAAACTCCAAAAAATGCAACTCCGTGTAAACATCCAGTGTGTTAACAGGAGAAACATCTGAATTTAGTTTTAAAACAACAAATACAGAAAATAAAAATAAAGCTCTATAATGAAGAATAAATGTAGGAAGTTGGCAAGAACCTGTAGAAATTATGTTTTGTGTGAAAATAGAAATTTAGATCAGTGGAACAGAATAGATAGCTCAGAAAAGACTCAGTATTATGTATAAAAAGGTTTACTGTTTAGAAAGTCCACAGGGTTTGGGAAAGGACGACTTGTTTAATGAATGACATTATGATAAGTGCATAGCAACTCAGAAAGAGAAACTGTGAATACCACTGGTGTAAGATGTAGATCTAACTGCTCAGCTCTACAGAAAGGCCTCAGGGACCACCCTGGTGCACAAGGGGAAGTACTGGGTGGGGCTCCCCATCCCCCAGTTTATCCATAGGTCCTCTTTTATTTGTTTTATATTTGAATTTACACATAAAATTCTCTTTCCAGAAGCTTTTAAAAAAATTTTATTTAGAAATAATTTCAAATTTACAAAAAGTTACAAAAATAAAAATAATACAAAGAATACCCATATATTCTTACTTTATCATTTGCACTCATTCTCTCTCCCTGTCTGCCTCTCTCCATATATGTGTGTGTGTGGCATGCATTTACACACATACACATTTTTTTCCTGAGCCATTCAAAGGTAAGTTATATACATCATGACCTTCTACTCTGAAATATATCAATGTGTATTTCCTAAAAATGTGATATCCTCTTATATAACCATGGTACATTTATCATCATCAATACATTTAACATGGGTACAGTACTTTTGTCTAATCTACATTTCTGTTCAAATTTTATCAGTTAACCCAATGAGGTCCTTTATATCATTTTTCCCTCCAGTTCAGGAGCAGGTATTATATTTAGTTGTCATGTCTCTTTACCCTCCTTTAATGTGGAATATTTCCATAGTCTTTCCTTGACTTGTGTGTATGTGTGTGTGAGAGGTAAAATATACCTCACAAAAAATTTATCATTTTAACCATTTTTAAGTGTACAATTCAGTGGCATTAAAGTGCATTCACAATGTTGTGTAGCCATTCCCATTATCTGTTTCCAGAACTTTGTCATCGTCCCAAACAGAAATGCTGTATCCATTAAATAATAATTTACCCCTTCCTCCAGCCTCTGATAACCACTACTCCATTTTCTGTCTCTATGAATTTGCCTATTCTAGGTACATCATATAAGTGGAATCATACAGTCATTTGGCCTTTTATGTCTTGTTTATTTCACTTAGCATAATGTTTGCAAGGTTCATTCATGTTGTAGCATGTATCAGAATTTCATTCCTTTTTATGGCTGAATAATATTTCATTTTATGTATTTACCAAATTGTTTATCCATTCATTTATTGATGGACACTTGGGTTGTTCCCACCTTTTGGCAATTGTGACTAATACTGCTATGAATATTGGTGTACAAGTATCTGAGTCCCTACTTTCAATTATTTGGGGTATATACCTATGAGTAGAACCATAGGTCCTTTTTTTATCTGCTTTTTATTTGAATTTCCACATAAAAATTCTCTTTCCAGAAGTTCTGACTAAAAATATTTGGAAACTACTACTGCTTAGCATATGCCAAAATGAATTATATTGTATGTTAGCAATTCAGTAGAAAGAATTTTTTTCTATCAGATTTTTTTGAAATGTGATGATTTCTGTGGTTTAAAGTAATCAAAGGAAGCACAAAAGATATACGGTCATATAAATTTAAACTGAATAAAGCTATTAGCTTCAAATATTTTAGATTTACCATTGGTAATATACACAAAATATTCCAATTTTTAAGAATACCAAGAGTTCAATCAGCTATTTCCAAAGGCATGAGTATTATTTCTTCTTGTGAGAATTAGAAACAGATCTGGAAAGGAAAATCCAGCATTACTGGTTCACCAGAAGTGTGTGCTTCTAATCAACTAAAGGAGTGAAAGTACCCAATCTGGTAAGTTATTGAAGTGGCATCATGAATTGACAAAGCCCATTCAAAAAGCAGTGTAGGAAGATGGCAGAGTAGGAAGCACCAGGAATCTGTCTCCCCACCTAGACATTTGCACTGGCAGAATCTGTCTGATAAAACTGTTTTGGAACTCTGGAGTCTACTGAAGGCCTTGCAACTTCCAGGGGAAGAATTGAAACATAAATTGTGGTTAATTTCAGGCAATTACAGCTCTTAGCACAGTAGGGACTACCCCCTCCCCAGCCATGTGGCAAGCAGCTGTGCAGACTTCCTGAGCAGCTGGCACACAGCTTATTTGAGTCAAGGTGATCAAAAAGGATCCTGTCCTCCAAATATCAGGAATCTGTGCTCTCATTGCTGATTGCTGGCAGAAGTGCAAAGAGGTGGGAAGCCATTGTTGTTATACTTCCTCCTACTGTTGTAAGCCGCCCCCTCCTCCTGCTAAAGTGACTTCCAGAGGATTTAAAGGGCTAGTGCCCTTTTTTTCCCCTCCTCTTCATTTTTCTGTTTTTCCCTTTTCGGGTGCCAGACATTAAAGACTAGGACCTTCAAAACAACTGCAATTACAGGGACAATTAAAAAGTGACTGCACGTGCCCAGGGAAAGGTTCAGAAAAGACCTGAGAAGACCTTAAGTTTACACTTCAGGTTGATCCTCCCTCCAGAAATAGACTACAGCAATCAAAAAAACAAAAGCAGTAAACAAAAACAATAACAAAAAACAGCAAACCTTGAGGAAAGGAGAGAATCTGAGCTCCATAGTTACCACATTATTAGATTCAAATGCTCACTTTCAACAAAAAGTCACAAAGTATACAAAGAAACAGGAAGAGTGTGGCCCATTCAAAGGAAAAAATAAATCAATAGCAATTGTCCCTGTAAAAGACCTCAGGCAGATATATTAGACAATGACTTTAAAACAACTGTCTTAACAGTGCTTGAAGAACTAAGGAAGATGTGGAGAAAGTCAAGAAAATAATATATGAACAAAATAGAATTATCAAAAAGGGAGAGAAAACCTAAAAAGAAACCAAAAAAATTCTGGAACTTACAATAATTGGAATGAAAAATTCACTAGAGAGATTCAGAGGCAGATTTGAGCAGGCCAAAGAATCAGCAAACTTGAAGATAGAAAAATGGAAATTATTACATCTGAGGAACAGAAAGAAGAAACATTAAAGAAAAGTGAGCACAGCCTAAGGGACTTGTGGAACACCATTAAATGGACCAATATATACATTTTGGGACTCCCAGAAGGAGAAGAAAAAGGAGCAGAGAATATCTGAACAGCTGTTGCCTGAAAACTTCCCAAATTTGATGAAAGTGATAAATATAAATATCCAAGAAGCTTAACAAAGTTCAAGTAAAATGAACTCACAGAGACCCACACCAAGACACATTATAATGAAACGTCCAAACGATAAAGGCAGAATCTTGAAAGCAGCAAGAGAGAAGCAAATGAACACATACAAGTGATCCTCAATAAGATTATAAGCAGATTTCTCATCAGAAATGTTGGATGCCAGAAGGTAGTGGGCCAATATACTCAAAGTGCTAGAAATATCTGTCAACCAAGAACCACATATCCAGCAAAACTGTCCTTTACAAATGAGGGAGAAATTAAGACAGTCCAGATAAACAAAAGCCAAGAGAGTTCATTTCCACTAGACCTGCCCTGCAAGAAATGGTCAAGGAAGACCTGCATGGTGAAATGAAGTGACATTAGACAGTAACTCAAGGTAATCTGGAGAAATAATAATCTCAATAAAGGTAAATACATAGGGAGTTATAAAAGTTAGTATTATCATAACAGTGGTTTGTAACTGCCCTTTTTGTTTTCTACATGATTTAAGAGACTAATACATTTAAAGAAAAAATTATTATTACTGTAAAAACTAGTATTGTAAATTTGGTTGGTAACTCTAAACACTCTTTTCTATATAATTTAAGAGACTAAATGCCTTTAAAAGAATTATTAGTTAATGCTTTGGGGCATACAATATACAAAAATGTAATTTTGTGACATCAGCTGAAGGGGGTGGGGATGGAGCTGTAAAGGAGCAGAGTTTTTGTATCTTTTTGAAGTTAAGCTGACATAAATTCAAATTAGTGTCTTATGACTTTAGGATGTTAAATGTAATCCACATAGTAACCTCAAAGAAAATAGCTGTAGAAGATACACAAAAGGAAATGAAAAAAGAATTTAAACTTTCACTACAAAAAATCAACTAAACACACAAGAAGACATGCAGGAAATAAGGGACAGAAAAGCTATAAAGCATAGAGAAAACAAATAGCAAATGACAGAAGTAAGTCCTTCCTTATCAGTAATTACTTTTAAAGTAAATGGATTAAACTCTCCAAAAAACAGAGATTGGCAGAAGGGATAAAAACACATGATCCAGTTATATGTTGTGTACAGATATTCACTTTAGATCCAAAGAAACAAATAGATTGAAGTGAAAGAATGGGAAAATATATTCTGTACAAATAGTAACCAAAAGAGAACAGGGTGGCTATACCAGTATCAGACAAAATAGACTTTAAATCAAAAATGGTTGCATGAAACAAGGAAGGTCACTATAGAGTAATAAAAGGTTCAATACAGCAAAAAGTTATAACAGTTATAAACATTTACACGCCTAATAACAGACGATCAAAATATATAAAGCAAAAACATAAGGGAAAAGAAAATAGATAGTTCTACAATAATAGCTGGAGACTTCAGTATTCTCCTCACAGTAATGGGTAGAACCACCAGATGGAAGATATGTAAAGAAATAGAGGACCTAATACAATATACCAACTAGATATAACAGACACTTACAGAACCCTCTACCCAACAGCAACAGCATATACATTCTTCTCAAGAGCATGTGGGACATTTTCCAGGATAGATCAAATGTTAGGCCACAAATTAAGTCTCAACAGATTTTAGAAGATGGATATCATACAAAATATTTTCTCTGACCACAATAAGATAAAATTAGAAATCAATATCAGAAGGAAAACTGGAAAATTTATAAAATTGTGGAAATTGAACAACATGTTTGTAAAGAACCAATGGATCAAAGAAGAAATCACAAGGGAAGTTAGAGAAAAATGAAAATGAAGCACAACATACCAAAACTTATGGGATGCAGTGAAAGCAGTGCTAAGAGGGAAATTTATAACTAGAAAGGTTTACATTAAAAGACAAGAAAGCTCTCAAATCAACAAAGTAACTTTACCACTTAAGAAACTAGAGAAAGAAAAACAAACTAAACCCAGGACTAGTAGAAAGAAGGAAATGATAAAGATTAGAGCAGAGATAAATGAAATAGACAATAGAAAAACAATGAGAAAATCAATAAAATCAAAAGTTTCTTCAAAAAGACCAAAAAAATTAACAAACCTTTAGCTAGTTGGACTAAGAAAAAAAGAAGATTCAAATTACTAAAATGGAAAATAAAAGTGAGAACGTTAATATGATTCTCCAGAAATAAAAATGATTATAAGAGAGTAACTATGAGTAATTGTACACCAAACAAATTGTGTAACCTACATGAAATAGACGAATTCCTAGAAACACAAAACCTACCAGGACTAAATGTCGAAGAAAAAGAAAATCTGAATAGACCTATAACTAGTAAGGAGATTGAATCAGTTATCAAAAATCTCCTGACAGAAGCACTGCACCCAATGGCTTCACTGGTGAGTTCTACAAACGTTTAAAGAAAAACTAATACCAGTCCTCCTCAAAGTTTTCCAAAAAGTTGAAGAGGAGGAAAAACTTGCTAATTAGTTCTATGAGATTGAGGCTACCATTACTCTGATACCAAAGCCACACAAAGACACTACAAGAAAAGAAAACAACAGATAAATATCCCTTAGGAAAATTCTCAACAAAATACTAGCAAACCAAATTCAGCAGCATGGTGAAAGGATTATACACCATGACCAAATGGGATTTATTCTTGGAATGCAAGGATGGTTCAACATACAAAAATCAAAGTAGTACACCACATTAACAGAATGAAGGAGAGAAACCATGATTGGCTCAATTGATGCAGAAAAAACATTTGACAAAATTCAACACCCTCTTACAAAAACACTTAAAAAACTAGGAATAAAAGGAAACTACCTCAGCATAATAAAAACCATAGATAATAAACCCATGGCAAACATCATACTCAATGGTGAAAGACTGAGTTTTTCCTCTAAAATCAGGAACAAGGCAAGGATGCCTGCTTTCACTGCTCCTGTTCAATATAGAACTGGAAGTTCTAGCCAGAGCAGTTAGGCTAGGCATGGAAATAAAACATCCCTTTTAAAAAGGAAGGGGTGAAATTATCTCTGTTTTCAGATAATATGATCTTATATATAGAAAACTCTAACAAAAAAACTGTTAGAATAAATAAATTCAGCAAACTAGCAGGATACAATTCAACATCCAAAACTCAGATGCATTTCTATACCCTGACAATGAACAGTCTGAAAGAGAAATCACAAAAACAATTCCATTTACAATAGGATCAAAAAAAATAAAATACTTAGGAATTAATTTAACCAAGGAGGCAAAAGGCTTGTACAATGAAATCTAGAAAACATTGCTGAAAGAAATTAAAGAAGGTGTAAATTACTGGAAACATTCCACCTTCATGGATTGGAAGACTTAATGTTATTAAAATGTCAGTACTACTCAGAGCTATCTACAGATTCAATGCAATTTCTATCAAATCCCAATGACATCTTTTTCAGAAATAGAAAAACCCATCCTAAAATTCATATAGTATCCCAAGGGATCCCAAAACAGTCTTGAAAAAGAAGAACAAAACTGAAGAACTCATACTTCCTGACTTGAAAACTTACTACAAAGCTACAGTAATCAAAACGAGTGTAGTACTGGCACAAAGACAGACATATAAACCAATGTAATAGAATGGAAAACCCAGAAATTATTTTTGACAAGGGTACCAAGACCGTTCAATGGGGAAAGGATAGTTTTTTCAACAAATGGTGCTGGGAAAACTGGATAGCCACATACAAAAGAATAAAAATGGACCCTTACCTAACACTGTTTACAAAAATTAATTCAAAATGCATAAAGACCTCAATGTAAGACCTACAACAATAAAATTCTTAGAAGAAAACATAAGGACAAAAGTGTCACAACATTGGTGTGGCAATGCTTTCTTGGATTTGACACCAAAGACAGACAACAAAAGGATAAATAGACAAATTGGACTTAATGAAAATTTTAAAAGTATGTGCATCGAAAGACAATTATCAAAAAAGTGAAAAAGCAACCCACAGACTGGGAGAAAATATTTGCAAATCATATATCTGATAAAGAAGTAAAATCCAGAATACATAGAGAACTCCTAATACACAACAAAAAAACAACCTGATTCAAAAATAGGCAAAGGACTTGAATAGACATTTTTCCAAAGAACATATATAAATGGCTAATAAGCATATAAAAAGATGCTCAACGTCACTAGTCTTTATGGAAATGCAAATCAAAACTATATTGAGATACCACCTCACACCCATTAGGATGGCTAGTATTGAAGAAAACAAGTGTTATTAGGGAAGTGGATAAACTGGAATCCTTGTGTAGTATTGGTGAGAATGTGAAATGGTACAGACACTGGAAAACAGTATGGCAGTTCCTCAAAAAATTAGAAACAGACTTACTGTATGATCCAGCAGTCCTTCTGGGTGTAAATTCAAAAGACTTGACAGCAGAGTCTCGAAAGACATTTGTACACCTATGTTCATAGCAGCATTATTCACAATAGCAAAAATGTGAAGGAACTCAAGTGTCCAACAGATGAATGGGTAAGGAAAATGTGGTATGTACATACAATAGAATATTATTCAGCCTTAAAAAAGAAAAGAATTCTGACATAGGCTAAAACATGGACGAACCTTGAGGACATTATGTTAAGTAAAAAACCCAATTACAGGAAGACACATACTGTATGATTCCACCCATAAGAGGTTACTTACACCAGTCAAAATAACAGAGAGAAAGCAGAATGGTGGTTGTTGGGGGATCATGGAAGGGCAGTTTGGGAAATGGATGTAGAGTTTCAGTTTTACAAGATGAAAACAGTTATGGTGATGGATGGACATTATGAATATATTTAATACCACTGAACTCTACACTTAAAAATAATTAAGATGGTTATGTTATGTTATGTTATGTGTATTCAACCACAATAAAAAATTTGAAAAAAAAAAGAGCCAGCCCTGATAGGCCCAGTGGTTAATGTTCAGCACTTCCTGCTTCAGTGGCCCAGGTTTGTTTCCTGGTCACGGAACCACACCACCGGTCTGTCGTTTGCCATGCTGTGGCGATGGCTCATGTAGACACACTAAAACTACTTACAACTAGGATATACAACCATGCAGGGGCCAGCCCTGTGGCCGAGTGGTTAAGTTTGTGCTCTCCGCTTCAGCAGCCCAGGGTTTTGCTGGGTTGGATCCTGGGCGCAGACATGGCACCACTGATCAGGCCATGCCGAGGCGGCATCCCACATGGTGCCACCAGAGGCACTCACAAGTACAATATACAGCTATGTACTGGGGAGCTTTGGGGAGAAGAGGAAGGGAAAAAAAAAAAGATTGGCAACAGTTGTTAGCTCAGGTGCCAGTCTTAAAAAAAAAAATCAAACTGCAGCTGGCCCAGTGGCACAGCGCTTTAGTTTGCGCGTTCTGCTTCAGCTGCCCAGGGTTCGCTGGTTCAGATCCTGGGTGCAGAGCTATGCACTGCTTGTCAAGCCATGCTGTGGCAGGCGTCCAACATATAAAGTAGAGGAAGATGGGCACGGATGTTAGTTCAGGGCCAGTCTTCCTCAGCAAAAAGGAGAATTGGTGGTAGATGTTAGCTCAGGGCTAATCTTCCTCAAAAAGAAAAATCCTATAAAATATTCTAACCTTTTTCACCCAACAGTTTAACCAGAGGAGATCATTTTAACAAGAGAAATTATATTAATATTTTAATAATTTAAATTTTAAAAGTAATCAATGACAAAAAGAAGGAGGGTTGCATATCAATTAGTGGACTACTTAAACGCTAGCTAACATAAATTCTTTCCAACTATGCCTTTTTAAAACTTCTGCAGTTCCAGTTTTATTAATAAGTTGTAGTAGCAGCCACTGAATTTCCTGTGTTGTCAGTAGATCTGCTGCTTATATAGGCAACTATGTAGATAATGCAAAGTGAATAGCAGGAAGAATTTATCTCTTTGTGCCCAAGAAAAACAATTGTAGTATATGAAGAAGCTTTTGATTAAGTTGAGTATTATTATACTGTATTGTTAAAGTTGTTAACAGTTATTATAACTTCAATATTAATTTTTCTATTATGCTATTGAATGTTATCAGTAGCTACTGACTTTGCCAAGCAACACCAAGTAATCCAGATAGTAATGTGTTTTTCTCAGAAATAGTTAACACAAAAATAAAACCCAAAGTAGGTTTTACTAAGGTAGTTTCTGCTAAGGTATATTGATTTTGACCTGGGAAATTTTGGAATGGGGAAAAAAATCATCAGCGAAGTGATCCCAATTAAAATAATTTTAGTGAAATTAATGGGGAAGAATTGGAAATGATTTAATTGTTGCATAGAAAATAGACTAAGGAATTGAATCGATATCAAGAAACTACTCTCTCAAAGGAAATTAATCAGTGTTGTAATTTTTAGTAGAATGTTCATAATCATAAACTGAAATAAAAAAAAATGTCAACATAGCCCGTTGGTGGGGTTAAAATAAGAAGAAGGAGTATCTGTCAAAATAGTGTGCATCCATCCCCAAATTATACAGTTTCTCCCACGTGACCAGACCACTGCCTGAAGACTCCTTTAGGAGTTCATATTGAGACCATGTGTATGAGACAATTTGGACCTATTTTTTGTGGATAGCATGTAAGTCGCACCCAATCTAGTGCCTAGCATGCCTGGTTGACTTCGAATGTTATTGCCATTAACTTTTGCTTTAATTTATTTTCATCAAATATTTCTGAACTGAAAATATACCTTTCAAAAACATTTATTTCTCAGTCTTTGAATATGGAAAAATGGTCTAATTCAGCAAAGATGAATATCTTAAAAGCAGCAAATGACTTTAATATATATTTTTTCGTTTTCAGTAAACATGTTTATGGAGTACTACAGAAAGTTTCCTCCGGGTATACACTTTGATTTACAAGTGCTAAATGACCTTTTAACTTCTTTACTCAAACATTGTTTATTGAAAGAAGTATTTCAGGTAGTGAACCTCAGCATAATGGTTAAAATGCTGGTAAGTAACCTGAAAATATATATTTTTGAATATTTTAAGTTAATTTCTCTGTTATCTTTCTTATTTGTATAATTAGCAGTTAAATGTCTGTGTTTGTTGCATACTCCTTGAGAACACTTGTGTTTTTCAGCATAAATGATTTTGAGAAACTTAAGGTGTACTAAAAGAAGACGTGAAAATGAGTGTAATTTTTTTGTTTTATCCAGCCTGCTCTGAAAATGTTGCTAAAAATATTTGAGCATGTCGCAGCTATGAAATTAAGGAATGCTGTACCTGCTTTAATTGATATGTTTTGCAAGGTAAGATTTTCTCTTTTATTCTCTGATAGTGAATAACCGAGAAAATAATTATTTCCACTTGCACTCTTAAACTGTCTTTTGTTCACATTCTTGATGCCAGAAAATTCTATTTTCAGAAGTGTTCTTTTTCTCCTGAAACAGGGGTTTGAACAGTCTGCAGTGACTGACAGACCTTCCCCTTAAATAAATAATTCCAAGCACTCCAGGTGTCTTCTTTCTGATTGATGAACTATTCTCATCTCTACACCATAAGGATGATTAAAGAAAATTCTTTTTTTCAAAAAGATTTGAGGTCATTTATAACAAAAATAATTACACAAATAAATATATAAATAGAAAATCATGGCCAAAACAAAGAAAGTAGATAGAAAGAAACAGAGTGGCTAGGAATTAATTTTATATTTGGCGCTAAATAAAAAGAAAAAGTAATTTTTATAGCTCTCTAAAAAATATATTAAAATTTTTACTTTTGTTGAAAACTTCCTAGTATTTGGTACTACCCAGCCATCCATTTCAGAATAGGCCTAATAGCAGGGGTAAAACAAAAACCGCTTTCTTTAGGAAGCAGCACTGGAACCACTCTAGCAGGTGAACAAATATTTCAGTGAATACCTCTAGTTCCACATTACAAAACTTGACAGAATTACTTGCCTGGAAATGTTTTGAATCAGAAATTACTGATCCCCCATAGTAGTTGTAGAAAACGTCAGTTTGATACTTCTCAGGAACTTTATAATGAGGGATAAGGTATAAGCACCAGTGCTATGCTGAAAGACAGAAGGAGTACCAAATGAGAGTACAAGTGATAAAGTAGTTGGGATATTTTGGAGAACAGGAAGGATATTCACATTTTGAATTCAAAGTTGTTCTCTTTATTTTAACTGTAAATTCTTTAAGTAGGATGTCTTACTGTGCTTCTCAAATATTTGAAAAAAATATGCTTCAAATTTTTTTTAATGAATTTTAATTCTGCTTGTCTTTACATTTCACTTCTTCCATCAGTCTCTTAGTTTCACACACACTGGTTTTCAGCTGTTTCATATTTTTTTAAGAGTGACTCCTTTTTTTTTTTCCTACAGCTTGTTGAAGCTGGGATGGTGCTTGACCCAGAACATTTTAACTATATTGTTAAGCTCTTAAACCAAGTACAAGCTTCCAAACAAGAAATAACTGCAGTTCTGGAAATGAAATCCAGGTAAGAAAAATCAGTATAATTAAGGCTCTGTATGTATTTGGTGAGGACTTATAAAGGATGAGGCAAAGCACTTATCCCTGTTCACATGTCCAGACATGTAGACAGTTGCTCACCATAAGCTCTTCTCCCATCTCTGGCTGTGTCCTAGTTACATTGTCATTCGTCAGGCTGCCTCTAGCCAGCCCTCCTGGACGGCCTCACCAAATCTCTTGGTACCTGATTTCACCTTAGTCCCCGGCACATCAACTGTAAAAGAAATCTCTTGTATCCTCTGTTTCACAACTTACTTAGTTTCACTAAATATACTCTCTTATATGTGTATAAATTACCTAAATCTTTTTTCTCTTTCACTCACTTCTTGTCATGTTAGCTAAATGAAATATTTAATATCTCTCCTTCATTCTTTCTCTCACTTGTTCACTTCCTCTGTTCAGTTTCTGGGCCTCCAAAGGTCTCTTTTCAAAAACCTATGATAATTTTAAGAGTAGTACCATAATATACCTATGTTGAGAAAAGGAAAAGGCATGAGTTTTACAAAAATTTTATTAAACTATTAAATACATAGAGAAAAGTATACAAATTATAAGTATTTAAATGAACCATAACTTTTTAATGAAATCATATTTGATAAAGTACAAGTGGTATCAACCACCAAAGCCCTTGCAAATGCCTAGAAAGCTCCATCAGAGAGCTTCCATAGCTGTTATTTCATTTTTCATTTTCCTCTAATACAGAGGTTTCCGAACTTTCTTGGTTTGCAGTCTCCATGGACCAAAAGAAATACATTAACAGTCCCATTTATTAACTAGTTAGGTCCAAACAGGTTAATAGTAGTAATTTGACAGTGTCTGACAGGAGCTGCTTGACAATTTAAAACAGGCTTGGGCCCTGTGAGTTTGCTCGAGTGCCCTGGATGCATGGCACACTTAGGGAATTGCAGTAGTTCTACTAAGTAATACTACTTCCCTCCAAGCACCAGCATTGAAGGTACATTTGAGTTCTTAGAGTTCTATGATTTTTTTCATTTCTTTAATTACCGATAATTAATATTTATGTTGTCTATGAAAATTATGACACTATTTAGATTAAATAGATTGTTGGGACTACCTAGGAAATAAGTTTTTGTGAGAAAAATGCAGTTTGTCTAGCATAGAGTTCTGGGATATGATCCATATATAAACAGGGTGTGTGGATATTTTCTTCCAAACATTGTCATTTTTCTCTTGAGCCATATGCTAAAAACTTCACATTTTGGGCAGTGGCAGCTATGGCAGAGTGCTCAAATGGGCAGCAGGTGTTAGTCCCCTGCCATATTCAGTAGCACCTGGCACAGGAAAGTGTATGCATCCAGGTTCAAGAGGAGCAACAGTGCCCTTGTGCCCAGGACAGCTGCACAACTCCACCCTTCATGCAATGACTGGGAAAAGGATCTCTTGGCATAGGAAGACTCTGGAACAAACCAGCCTTGGTTTTCAAATTTTCAAAGTGACACAATCACGCAAATATTTTTACAGTTCATTTTGTAGCCCCTGATTTTGAAAATTGTATCTTTATACATTCTGCACCTTCCTGTGCTCCTGCTTCAAAATAATTACCTAGTATTTTTTAAGAAGTATTAACATTGGTGACCTATTTGACGAAGGAGAGAATAAGAAAGTGTGGGTAACTAAGGGGTGTGGATTGTGGTTGGGGATATGGACCTGGCCTCAAGGCAGAAGGAAAAGAAATTTAGTATTTATTATTTTATATTTGAATTTTCCTGATACTCTTTGAAATAATGACCCTTTTCTGGACTAAGGAAATGAGTTTTAATGGACAACTCATACTTTGATTTTGATTATAGTTTTTAATCAGGTAGTTTTTAGTTCGTTTGAAAGGCTTTCACTCTCAGTAGATAAAGCTGCAACAAATAATTCTAAGAGTTATATTCAATTCAGGACATCAGTGAGAATTTAGGTGTATCTGTAATCTAGGAAATTTGTTAACATACATTTAATGACAAGAAATTTTTTATTTTGAAATTTTAAATTTACAGAAATGTTGCAAAAATTAGTATAGAGAATTCCCATGTACCCTTCATCTAGCTTTCTTCTGTGTTAACATCCTACATAATAATAATGCAGTTATCAAAACCAGGAAATTAGCTTTGATACGAATCTATTAACTAACTACAGATCTCAGTGCATCATAGTAGGGGGTACATGGTGTTAGTATATCTTATTACTGGTTAAATTAATCTTGATCACTTAGTTAAAAATGTTATCTGCCAGGTTTCTACAATGTAAAGTTACTGTTTCTCTCTTTGTAATTAATAAATATCTTTAGAATATATCTAGAGACTTTAGCATTATGCATTCTCCTGTTTCTCCTCAAACCTTCACGTTAGTTATAGTATTCATCAGTAACTCTGTCCTGCAAGCTACGACTGTGGTATTTGCTCAGCAGTGAATTTGTATTTTCTACATTTATTAATTGCAATTCTTCAGTAAAGAAGAGCTGTCCTTCTCCTCCGTTGACTTAATTATTTATGTCAATATGAACTCATGGGTGTTTATTTTATTCTATGGCTTATACATAACCTAATACTACCATTATTAATTTTGTTAGTCAGATTGTTCCAGATCTGACCTTTCAGAATTCCTTCAGGTTGGTTCTTACATCCTTTCATCATGTTCTCTTCATTTTTCTACCACTGTCTTATTTTTTGGAGGCACAAAGTTGTTTAAGTCTCATCTTCTGTTTTCCGTGCTGCAACACGAGCAACAGCCACTTCTCCAAGGAGCTCTGGCTTCTTTTATTGGAGAATGGTATCTAAAAATCAAGATCTGAATATGCTCTTTGCTGCTGGAGGGTCATTACAGCCAGGGCTTCTCAGTGGACAGGGCTAGGAAATATGTATATTATATATGTGTATGAAAAGAGATAAATAAAATATATATGTATAGGAAATATATGTATACAAAATGCAAATACACACACAAAAATATATTTATTTCTCTGTTTGTATGTATATTAAAAGTGCCTGAGTTCGTAGTGATAGCTTGATTCTAATCCAAGACCACAGGTTCATTTTAGCCTTCTCTTTTTCTTATTTATAAGTTCTTTCTCTAACAGTGAGAAACCTGACTCTCATTATCTACAATATGTATACTCATTTATTCAATCCTACTACCCATATAAAGTAGTTTCAGAACTGCTAACCCATACCCCTATGGAAAAAATTAATCAAGTACAGTAATAGTATAAAGTTATTTTTTTCTTTAGCTTTACAGTATCCAGGCAAAATACTGTTTTCTAAGTTACTTAGTTTATTTCCTTTTTTTTCTCCCACTCCCATTCAGTGTAGTTATTTATTTATAGAACATTTAGGTTTTTGTTTTTGTTTTTTTTTAAGATTGGCACCTGAGCTAACAACTTTTGCCAATCTTCTTTTTTTTTTTTTTTTTGCTTTTTTCTCCCCAAATACCCCCAGTACATAGTTGTATATATTTTTAGTTGTGGGTCCTTCTAGTTGTGGCATGTGGGATGCCACCTCAACATGGCCTGATGAGCAGTGCCATGTCCACACCCAGGATCCCAACTGGCGAAATCCTGGGCCGCCAAAGCAGAGTACATGAACTTAACCGCTCAACCACGGGGCTGGCCCCAAACATTTAGGTTTATTTGTTACTGTTTGTATTATATTTTTAGTTCCCCACGTCCTAGTTGGTTTTAATTATTTATTTAGGGAGGTATATGAAACATTATTGTTTGTTCTAAGAGTCAAAGCTGTACTAAAAGATTTGCAATGAAAATCGTTACTCCTCCTTATCCCTACTCCCCTATTTCCATTCCCTCCTTCTTTCTACCCCTTTTCCACCTACACACTAGAGGTAACCAGTCTTTTAGTTTCTGGTTTCTGCTTCTTACGAGCAGATATATAATTTTTCTTATAGTTACTTCTTTCTTACATAAATGTAACTTACAATAAGTACTCTTTTCAACTTTGCTTTATTCATTCAAACAGTATATCCTGGAAGTCAGTCTAAATCAGTTCATAGAGAAATCATCATTCATTTTTATAACTGCAAAGTACTCCAGTGTGTGGATGTACTATAGGTTTTTCAACCAATGCATGATTATTTAAGTTGTCCCTAATATTTTGCAATAAAAACAATGCCACAATGAATAACCTTGGGTATATGTATTTTTGTATTGTTGGAGGCATATTTTCACGGTTCATTTCTAGAATGGGATTGCTAGGTCAAAAGGTAAGGACACTAGAGCAAACACTAAAAAAAACTATCCAGGGGCTGGCCCACTGGCATAGTGGTTAAGTTCGTGCACTCTGCTTCGGCAGCCCAGGGTTCGCAGGTTAGGATCCCAGGCACAGAACCACACACCACTCATCATGCCAGGGTGTGGCAGCATCCCACATACAAAATAGAGGAAGATTGGCACACTTGCTACCTGAGGGACAATCTTCCTCACCAAAAATTAAAATTAAAAAAATTATACAAAGAGTGATACTCAAGATACTATAGGTAATCAAAATGGAATTCTAAAAACGTTCACGTTACCCCAAAGGAAGATAAAGAAGGTGAAAGAGAAGAAATAAACAGAAAACAGATAATAAAATGGCAGATTTAATCCCTAACATATCAATAATTACTTTAAATATAAATGTTCTAATTACAATAATTAGAGGACAGTAATTGGCAGAGTGGCTCTAAAAGCATGATCTAACTATATAATCTCTACAAGAAATTCACATCTAATATAAAGTTGTAGGTAGGTTGAAAGTCAAAGGATGGAAAACAATATACCATGCAAATGTTAATTTTAAAAGATCATGGGTGAGTATATTACTATCAGGTAAAGTACACTGCAGAGCAAAGAAAATTACCAAGGACAAAGAGAAACATTGCATAATGATAAAATGGTTAATACACCAAGAAGACTTCGCAATCCTAAATGTGTTTGTACCATAGAGCAGAGCTTCAAAATATGTGAAGCAAAACTGATAGAACTGAAAGGATAAAATAGACAAATCGATAACTATAGTTGAGGACTCTATAAAATCAAATCACAGAGGAAGATAGCAAGAGAGGAAGAAGGGAACAAAGGAACTATAAAATAGCCAAAACCCAATTAACAAAATGGCACTAGTAAATCCTTGCCTATCAGGTATTACTTTAAATGTAAATAGATTAAATTCTCCAATCAAAAGACATAGAGTGACTGAATGGATAAAAAATAAGACCCAGCTGTATGCTGCCTACAAGAGATTCACTTCTGCTGTAAGGACACACATAGCCTGAAAGTGAGAGGATAGAAAAAGGTATTCCCTGCAAATGGAAACCAAAAGAGGGCAAGCTATAACGCTATCAGGAAAACTAGAGAAATAAGAGACAAAGAAGGTCATTATATAATGATTAGGCAATTCATCAAGAGGATATAACAATTATAAGTATATTTGCACCCAATATCAGAACAGGTAGATATATACAGCAAATATTAACAGATCTGATGGGAGAAATAGACAGCAATATAATAAAAGTAGGGGACTTCAATATCCCATTTTCAGCAATGGATATATCATCTAGACAGAAAATCAATAAGGAACCATTGGACTTGAATTACACTTTAGACTAAATGGACCTAACAGACATACACAAAACAGCTCCATCCAACAGCAGCAGAATACACATTCTTGTCAGGCACACTCGGAACATTTTCAGAATAGATCATATGTTAGGTCACAAAACAAGTTAAATTTAAAAGATTGAAATCATATCAAGTATCTTTTTTTTTTCTCTGCTTTATCTCCCCAAACCCCCCCTGTACATAGTTGTATATCTTAGTTGCAGGTCCTTCTAGTTGTGGGATGTGGGACGCCGCCTCAATGTGGCCTGACAAGCCGTGCCATGTCCGCGCCCAGGATCCGAACCCTGGGTCGCCGCAGTGGAGCGTGCGAACTTAACCACTCGGCCACCGAGCCAGCCCCTCAGGTATCTTTTTTGATCATAATGATATGAAACTAGAAATCAGTAACAGGAGGAAAGCTGTGGAAAATCCACAAATATGGGGAAATTAAGCAATGTAGTCCTGAACAACCAATGGGTCAAAGAAGAAATCAAAAGAGAAATCAAAAAATATCATGAACAAACAAAAATGAAAACACAGTGTACACAGAATTTATGGGATATGGCAAAAGCAGTTTTAAGAGGGATGCTACTAGTGATAAATACCTATGTTAAGAAAAGATAAAGATCTAACTGTATGTACTTCTCATACGTAAAACAACCTAACTGTACATACATCTCAAGGAACTAGAAAAAGAATAAGAAACTAAGCTCAGTATTAACAGAAAGAAGGAAATAACAAAGATCAGAACAGAAATAAATAGAGGCTAGAAAAACAATAGAAGAGATGAATGAAACCAAGAGTTGGTTTTGAAAAGATAAACAAAATTGACAAACTTTTAGGTAGACTAAGAAGAAAAGAAAGAAGGCTGAAATAAAATCAGAAATGAAAGAGGAGACATTACAACTGATAGCATGGAAATAAAAAGGATTGTAAGAGACTACTATGAACAATTATATGCCAACCGTTTGGACAGTCTAGAAGAATTGGATAAATTCCTGGAAACATATAACTTACCAAGTCTTAATAATGAAGAAATAGAACATTTGAATAGACCGCATATGACTAAGGAGATTGAGTCAGTAGTCAGAAATCTCCCAACATGGTGGCCAGCCTCGTGGTACAGTGGTTAAAGTTGCACACGCTCCACTTTGGTGGCCTGGATTTGCAGGTTCAGATCCTGGGCGCAGACCTACTCTACTCATCAGCCATGCTGCAGAGGCGTCTCACATAGAAAATAGAGGAGGTTTGGCACAGATGTTAGCTCAGGGTAAGTCTTCCTCACAAAAAAAAACACAAAAACTCCCAACAAAGAAAAGCCCAAGACCAGATGGCTTCACTGCTGAATTCTACCAGACAGTTTAAAAAGAATTAATACCAATCCTTCTCAAACTCTTCCAAAAAATTGAAGCGGAAGGGACACTTCCAAACCCATTTTACAAGTCCAGCATTACCCTGATACCAAAATCAAACAAGGACACTACAAGAAATGAAAATTACAGGCCAATATTCCTGATGAACATAGATGCAAAAATCCTGAACAAAATATTAGCAAACTGAATTCAACAGTAGATCATCTGCCAGGATCAAGTGGGATTTATCCCTGGCGTGCAAGAATGGTTCAACATGTACAAATCAGTAAATATGGTGTACCCCTTTAACAGAATGAAGGCTAAATATCATATGATCCTCTCAATAGATGCAGATAAAGTGTTTGACAAAACTCAGCATCCTTTTGTGATAAAGATTCTCAACATATTAGGTATAGAAGGAATGCAAGCCAACAGTGACATCATACTTAACAGTAAAAAGCTGAAAGTTTTTCCTCGAAGATCAAGAACAAGGAAAGCATCCCTACACTCACCACTTCTGTTCAACACAGTGCTGGAAGTCCTAGCCAGAGCAGTTAGGGAAGAAAAAGAAAGAAAACACATCCAAATCAGAAAGGAAGAAGTAACATTGTCTCTGTTTGCAGATGACGTAATCATATATATAGAAAACCCTAAAGACTCCACCAAAAAGTGTTACAGCTGATAAATGCATTAGGTACAGTTGCAGGATACAATATTAACACAAAAATCAATTGCATTTCTATGCACTAACAATGAAGTATTCAAAAAAGAAAAAAAGAAACTCATTTAAAATAGCATCAAAGAGATAAAATACTTAGGAATAAATTTGACTAAGGAGATGATAGATCAGCACACTAAAAACCATAAAACATTGATAAAAAGAAATTGAAGAAAACACAAATAAGTGGAAAGATATCCTCTGTTGATGGGATTCGAAGAATTAATATCACTAAAATGTCCTTGCTACCCAAAACAATCTATAGGTTCAGTTCAATCCCTATCAAAATTCTAATAACATTTTTCACAGAAATAGAAAAAACAATATTAAAATTCATATGGAACTACAAAATACACTGAATGTCAGCTAAAGCTATCTTGAGCAAGAAGAACAAAGCTGGATGTGGTGTATATGTACAATGGAGTATTATTCAGCCTTTAAAAATAAGGAAATCTTGCCATTTGCAACAACACAGATTAACCTGGAGGACATTATGCTAAGTGAAATAAGGCAGACACAGAAAGACAAATCTGCAAGAGCTCACTCATATGCAGTCTAAAAACATCTAATTCAGTAACAGATTAGAATGGTGGTTACCAGGGGCTGAGCAGTGGGGCAAATGGGGATATATTGGTCAAAGGGTGCAAACTTGCAGCTATAAGATGAGTGAGTTCTGAAGACCTATTTTACAGCATGATGACAATAGTTAATAATAACATATTGTGTACTCGAAATTTCCTGAGAGTAGATCTCTACTTAAGATCTTTCTCACCACAAAATAAAGGGTAACTAGGTGAGGTGATAGATATACTAATTAGTTTGATTGTGGTGATTATTTCACAATGTATACATATATTAAAGCATGTTGTATATCTTAAATATATACAATATTTCTTTGTCAGTCATACCCCAATATAGCTGGGGAAAAAAGTGTCATCACCAAATCATTTGGGATGCAGCAAAAACAGTCCTAAGAGGGAAATTCATCGCAATACAGCCTCACCTCACTAAACAAGAAAAAGCTCACATAAGCAACCTCAAATGACACCTAACAGAACTAGAAAAAGAAGAACAAACAAAGCCCAGAGTCAGTAGAAGGAGGGAAATAATAAAAATAAGAGCAGAAATAAACGATATTGAAACAAAAAAGACAGTAGAAAGGATCAATGAAACAAAGAGTTGGTTCTTCAAAAAAATTAACAAAATCGACAAACCTTTAGCCAGACTCACCAAGAAAAGAAGAGAGAAATCTCAAATAAATAAAATTAGGAATGAGAGAGGAGAAATCACAACAGATACCAATGAAATACAAGGGATCATAAGAGAATACTATGAAAAACTATATGCCAACAAATTGAACAACCTGGAAGAAATGGACAACTTCCTAGACTCCTACAACCTCCCCAAACTGAATCAGGAAGAAATGGAGAATCTGAATAGGCCAATCACAAGTAAGGAAATAGAAACAGTAATCAAAAACCTCCCCAAAAATAAGAGTCCAGGACCAGACGGCTTCTCTGGAGAATTCTGCCAAACGTTCAAAGAAGACTTAATACCTATTCTTCTCAAACTGTTCCAGAAAATTGAGGAAGATGGAGTACTCCCTAACACATTCTATGAAGCCAACATCACTCTGATCCCCAAACCTGACAAGGACAACACAAAGAAGGAGAACTACAGGCCGATATCACTGATGAACATAGATGCAAAAATCCTCAACAAAATTCTGGCAAACCGAATACAGCAATACATCAAAAAGATTATACACCATGATCAAGTGGGATTTATACCAGGGACACAGGGATGGTTCAACATCCACAAGTCAATCAACGTGATACACTACATCAACAAAATGAAAAACAAAAACCACGTGATCATCTCAATAGATGCAGAGAAAGCATTCGACAAGATCCTACACCCATTTATGATAAAAACCCTCAATAAAATGGGTATAGAAGGAAAGTACCTCAACATAATAAAGCCCATATATGACAAACCCACAGCCAACATCATACTCAATGGACACAAACTGAAAGCCATCCCTCTGAGGACAGGAACAAGACAAGGGTGCCCACTTTCACCACTCCTATTCAACATAGTACTGGAGGTGTTGGCCAGAGCAATTCAGCAGGAAAAAGAAATAAAAGGAATCCAAATAGGTAATGAAGAAGTAAAACTCTCAGATGACATGATCTTATATATAGAAAACCCCAAAGAATCCATAGAAAAACTATTAGAAATAATCAACAACTACAGCAAAGTAGCAGGGTATAAAATCAACATACATAAATCAGTAGCATTTCTATACACTAACAATGAACTAACAGAAAAAGAACTCAAGAACTCGATCCCATTCACAATCGCAACGAAAAGAATAAAATACCTTGGGGTAAACTTAACCAAGGAAGTGAAGGATCTATACAATGAAAACTACAAGACTTTCTTGAAAGAAATTGACGACGACATAAAGAGATGGAAAGACGTTCCATGCACGTGGATTGGAAGAATAAACATAGTTAAAATGTCCATGCTACCTAAAGCAATCTACAGATTCAATGCTATCCCAAGCAGAATCCCAAGAACATCTTCACAGAAATTGAACAAAGAATCCTAAAATTCATATGGGGCAAGAAAAGACCCCAAATTGCTAAAGCAATCCTGAGCAAGGCAAACAAAGCCGGCGGAGTCACAATCCCCGATTTCAAAACATACTACAAAGCTACAGTGATCAAAATAGCATGGTACTGGTACAAAAACAGGTCCACAGATCAATGGAACAGAATTTGAAAGCCCAGAGATAAAACCACACATCTATGGACAGCTAATCTTCGACAAAGGAGCAGAGGGCCTACGATGGAGAAAAGAAAGTCTCTTCAACAAATGGTGCTGGGAAAACTGGACAGCCACATGCAAAAGATTGAAAATTGACCATTCTTTTTCACCACACACCAAAATAAACTCAAAATGGATCACAGACCTAAAGATTAGGCTGGAAACAATAAGTCTTCCAGAAGAGAATATAGGCAGTACACTCTTTGACATCAGTTTCAAAAGAATCTTTTCGGACACTATAACTCCTCAGTTAAGGGAAACAATAGAAAGAATAAACAAATGGGACTTCATCAGACTAAAGAGCTTCTTCAAGGCAAGGGAAAACAGGATTGAAACAAAAAAACAGCTCACTAATTGGGAAAAAATATTTACAAGCCACTTATCCGACAAAGGGTTAATCTCCATAATATACAAAGAACTCACATGGCTTAACAACAAAAAAACAAACAACCCAATCAAAAAATGGGCAGAGGACATGAACATACATTTCTCAAAAGAAGATATAAATATGGCCAATAGACACATGAAAAGATGTTCATCATCGCTAATCATCAGGGAAATGCATATCAAAACTACCCTAAGATATCATCTTGCACCCGTTAGATTGGCAAAAACATCCAAAACCAAGAGCGACAAATGTTGGAGAGGTTGTGGAGAAAAAGGAACCCTCATACACTGTTGGTGGGAATGCAAACTGCTACAGCCACTATGGAAAACAGTATGGAGATTTCTCAAAAAGTTAAAAATAGAAATACCCTATGACCCAGCCATCCCATTACTGGGTATCTATCCTAAGAAACTGAAATCAGAAGTCCCAAGAGTCCCTTGCACCTCTATGTTCATCGTGGCATTATTTACAATAGCCAAGACGTGGAACCAACCTACATGCCCAGAAACTGATGATTGGATAAAGAAGATATGGTATATATACACAATGGAATACTACTCAGCCATAAAAAAAGACAAAATTGGCCCATTTGCAGCAACGTGGATGGACCTGGAGGGTATTATGTTAAGCGAAATAAGCCAGTCAGAGAAAGACGAACTCTATATGACTCCACTCATAGGTGGAAGTTAACATATTGACAAGGAGATCTGATCGGTGGTTACCAGGGAAAAGGGGGGGTGGGGGGAGGGCACAAAGGGGGAAGAGGTGTACCCACAACATGACTAACAATAATGTACAACTGAAATCTCACAAGGTTGTAATCTATCATAACATTAATAAAAAAAAAAAGTGTCATCACCAGAGCTGGCAAGGATGTGGAGAGTAGATCATACATTGTTCATGGGAATATAAAATGTTACAGCCACTCTGGAGAGCAGTTTGGTTGTTTCTTTAAAAACCAAATATGCAAATACTAAATGCAGCTGTTGAACTACGGGGCATTTGTCCTAGAGAAATGAAAACTTTGGCTTACAAAAAAACTTGTGCACGAATGTTCATAGCAGCTTTAATTGTAATAACCAAAAACTGGAAAAAAAACCCAGATGGTCTTCAATGGGTGAATGAGTAAACTGTGGTACGTCCATACCAAGGAATACTACTCAGCAATAAAAATCCAAAGACTATTGAAACATGAAACAGGTTGAATGATCTAACAGGAATTGTGCTGGATTTAAAAATCTAGTCTCAAAGGCCACATGCTGCACAGTTCCATTTATATAACATTCTCAAAATGACAAAACTGTAGATGTGGAGAACTGATTGGTGGTTGACAGGGGAGGGGACGGGTTGGGGGATGTGTATAAGGGATAGCATGAGGAAGTCCCTTTGTGGTGATGGAACAGTTCTGTATCTTTATTGTGGTGATGGTTATACAAAGGTTATATAAATTATATATATGGGATAAATATATATGTATGTATATAAATATATACGTGGGATAAAATTGCATAGAACTACATACACGTACACAAATGAATGCATGTAAAAGGTGATGGAAACTGAATAATATCTGTAGTCTAGTTAACAGTATTGTACCAATATCAGTTTCCTGGTTTTGATGTACTATAATTATATAAGATGTCATCATTGGAAGAAGCTGGATGAAGGGTGCACAGGAGTGTGTAATATTTTTGCAATTTCCTGTGAGTCTATAATAAAAGTACATGTGTTAGATATTGCCAAATTTCCCTCCAGAAGGGCTGCACCAGTTTGTATTTCCACCAGAAATATATGAGACTGCCCGTTTCAGCACAGCTTTGCCAACATAATGTGTTCTCATACTTTTTAATCTTTTCTAATCTATTAGGGAATAAATGGTGTTTTTGTGTTCCTTTAATTTGCATTTCCTTCATTATAAATGAATTTGAACATTTTCTTTTCATATATTTGAGAACCATTTTTACAACTTTTGTTGTGAATTGTCTGTTTATATCTTTTTCCCATTTTTCTATTGTTTTTAGTTCTTTGTTCCTTAAGTTTTAAGAGTTCTTAATATATTATGAGTATTAGGCCTTCGTCTGTAATAGATATTGCAAATATGTTTTTCTAGTTTGTCAGTTATCTTTTGAATTTGTTTATGGTGTTTTTTGCCATGCAAAAACTTCTTTTTATGTAACCTAATGTATCAATCTTTTTTATTGCCTCAGTTTTGAGTCATCATTGTTTTTTATCGCATCTGGATTTTAAGTCATAATTTCCCTACACCAAGGTTTTAGAGAAATTTACCCATGTTTTCTTCTGTTTCATTTTTCAGTTAGGTTCCTAATATATTTGGAGTTTATTCTTGTGTCTGGTGTGAGATATGGATCTAATTTTATCTTTTTTGCAATGGTTGTTTAATTTTCCCAGCACCATTTATTAAAAAGTCCATCTTTACCTCCAGTGATTTGAGATGCCACCTTTATCGTATATAGACATACCTCGGAGATATTGCAGGTTTAGTTCCAAACCACTGCGATAAAGGGAGTATCACAATAAAGCGAGTCACATGAGTTTTTTGGTTTCCCAGCACATATAAAAGTTTATACTGTGGTGTGTTAAGTATGCAATAAGATTATCTCTGAAAAAAAATGTACATACCTTAATTTAAAAATACTTTATTGCTAGAAAATGCTAACCATCATCTGAGCCTTCAGCAAGTCATAATCTTTTTTGCTGGTGGAGGGTCTTGTAAAAAATGCACTATCTGAAGCACAATAAAGCAAAGCACAATAAACGAGGTATGCCATACTAAATTTCGTATCTACTTGGGTCTGTTTCTACACTTTGTGTTCTATTCCCCAGAACTATTTGTGTATCCCTGCACCAGTACCACACTATTTTAATTATAGAGGCTCTAGTAGTGTGTTTTAATATTTAGTAGGGATAATCCCCCACGAAGTTTTTCTTTTCAGTGTTTTTCTGGCTATTCTTGCATGTATGCTTTACCATATGAACTTTAGTATCAGCTTCCTAACTCCATATAGTAGCTTGTTGGTATTGTTCTTGGAATTGCATTAAATTTATGAATTAACTTAGCAAGAACTGACATCTTTAGGGCCAGCCCCATGGCTGAGCAGTTGAGTTCGCGCGCTCCACTTCAGTGGCCCAGTGTTCGCCAGTTCGGATCCTGGGCGCGGACCTGGCATCACTCATCAAGCCATGCTGAGGCAGCATCCCACATAGACAAACTAGAAGCACCTGCAACTAGGATATACAACTATGTACTGAGGGGCTTTGGGGAGGGAAAAAAAAAAAAGAACTGACATCTTTATGCTCTTGAGTTGTCCTATTCAGGGAATGTCTTTCTGTTTATTTAAATTTACTTTTGTGTCTTTCAGGAGTGTTTTAGAATTTTCCTCATATAAGTATTTAATTTTTGTTGCTATTGTAAGTGAAGTTTTCTGTACCACTAGGTACTCTATTTCTTTATTTTTTCTATATATAAAGGATATAGACGTTTGTTTATAAGTGATATGTTCTGTTACTTTACTCTGAAGTCTTTATTATTTGAGTTAGTTTCATCCTGAATCTGAGGGGTTTTCCAGATATACTATCATATCATCTGCAGATAGAATTTTACTTCTTCTTTACCTTTATTATGCCTCTGAGTGATCTGTCTTTTCTAATGTCATTGGCTCATACCTCTGGTACAGTGTTGAATAATACTGGATATAGTGGACATCCTTCCATTGTTCCTCATCTTAGTGGAAATATCTCTAGAATTTTCTCATTAGATACAATGGTGACTTTAGGACTAAGGTTTATATATTTAACCACTTTAAGAAAGTATCCGTCAGTTCCTGTATTCCTTTTTGTTTTTTAAAGATTGGCACCTGAGCTAACATCTGTTACCAATCTTTTTTGTTTCTTCTCCCCAAAGCCCCCCAGTACATAGTTGTACATTCTAGTTGTAGGTCCTTCTGGCTCTGCTATGTGGGATGCTTCCTCAGCATGGCTTGATGAGTGGTGCTAGGTCCACGCCCAGGATCCGAACTGGCCAAACCCTGGGACACCAAAGCAGAGCGTGTGAACTCAACCACTCGGCCATGGGGCTGGCCTCAGTTCTTATATTCTTAAATGAATTAATGTTGAATTTTATCAAAGGCTTTTTTAGTATCTATGGAAATAATCATGATTTTTTTTCTTTAGATCTGGTAATATGATGTATGATATTGATGCCTTTTCTAATATTGAACTTACCTTGCATTCTTGAAATAAATACCACTTTATCATGATATATCATTTTTTTAAGGTGGTCTTGGATTCTACTTGTCAATATAATTTTTAAATTTCTTTTTGTGGTAAAGTATGTATAATATAAAATTTACCATCTTAATCCATTTTAAGTGTACAATTCAGTGGTATTAAATACATTCACATTGTTGTGCAACTGTCACTCCATCCATCCCCATAACTCTTTTCATCTTGTAAAACAGATGTTTGTTAGTATTTTATCCAGTTTTTTGCATTACCATTATGAGTGATATTGTTCTGTGATTTTCTTTCTTTGTCCTGTCTTTATCTGGTTTAGGTATTAATGTTATACTTAACTTCATAAAAGGAATTAGGAAATATCCTTCCTTTTTAATGCTCTGAAATAATTTGTAGACAATTGGGACTAGTCACCAAAATTGACTCCAGAGTTGGCTATTATACAGTATTCCTAGTTAATGGCACCCTCTTCTCTCCCCTTTCTCTCCTTTCCTTCTTTCCAATTGCTAAAGGGTCCTTCTTTCATTTTTGTCTGTTTTTCTTCCCAGAGGCTATGCATTTCACAGCTTGCTTTCCTTAAATCACACAAACTTTTAAGTTCCTTCTGTGTGCTTTGTCTTCTGATCTACCTAGACGCTTTTTTTTAGTATTTTCAAACTTAGTGTGGACTTAGTCTTTGTGATGGTACTTTTTAAATCAATCTTAGGTCTCTCTGGTAATTTCCCTTTTCAGTTCTCCCCCCACACGATTTTTTGTTTTGTTTTTCTTTTGTCTGTCTTTTCTTGTCACAGATCTTTGTGGAGCAATGAGAGTGGAGTGGGAGCAGTAGCCATCAAGTGCTAGGATTTAATGTTTTTTCTCTTTTTATTCGCAATTATTTGAAGCTTTGGCATTCTCTGTCTTCAAATTAGGCTGAAGTTATGGTTTCATATGGAATTTTCTTTTTCCTTCTTGTTGCCTACGGTTTGGGTTAGAAATAGTGTGAGGTAGGTATCTATGCAGCTGCCATTTTCATCAGCTCTAACGAATATTACCACATTCCTTTTTCTCCAATCTCTCAGCTATAAACTATAGAACAAATGAGTTAGGAGCAGTGGTGACTTTTTGGAGGTGAACACATTAACCCTTTTCTGTTGTTAAAGGTTACAGATGAGGCGATTTAAAAAGAACTGGAAGTGTGATGTAGATTCAGCCTTGAACGAAATAGAGGTATGACACTTATTTTTTTAAATTAATTGCTGGGATCTCTGAAAAACAGTTACAACAAAGAAACTTTGAATAGTAACCCCATTTTAGGAAAAGTTTTAGAAATGTGGCTGTTAGACAAAGAAAATGCTCAAGAAAAAGAAGTTAATTTTTTTTAATATTTTGAAATGCAGACCTAATTTCTAGAGGTGTGGACTATTCTAGAAATAGCGAGAAATAATTGTTCAGTTTCAGAATTAACTTAGGTTAACTTATGTTTAATAAAAAATTAACTTATGTGGGGCTGGCCCCGTGGCCGAGTGGTTAAGTTCGCGCGCTCCGCTGCAGGCGGCCCAGTGTTTCATTAGTTGGAATCCTGGGCGCGGACATGGCTCGTCAGACCACGCTGAGGCAGCGTCCCACATACCACAACTAGAAGAACCCGCAACGAAGAATACACAACTATGTACCGGGGGGCTTTGGGGAGAAAAAGGAAAAAATAAAATCTTTAGAAAAAAAAAAAAATTAACTTATGTTTAATACTCTAAAGCTAAGCCTTTAGTTCTTGTCACTGGGCAGACTCAGTGCACAAGAAAGTTGGCTTTCTTGTCATGATCCATGGCTGACTGCAGTATGTGAAATGACATGGGAAAGTCAAGGTCAGCATGTACTTTCCAAGCAGTTAGAGTATAAGAAATAGAGGACTTGGTGAGAAAGATTCACCCTGAGCTAACATTCTTTGCCAGTCTTCCTCTTTTTTTTTTTTTTTTTTTTGCTTGAGAAAGATTAGCCCTGAGCTAACATCTGTGCCAGTCTTCCTCTATTTTGTATGTGGGACACCTCCACAGCATGGCTGATGAGTGAAGTAGGTTCACGCCTGGGATCCAAACCCACAAACCCAGGCCACAGAAGCCAAGGGCACAGAACTTTAACCGCTCAGCAATGGGGTCAGCTGCCAATTTTACTTTTTAATTTAAGATCATTTTTGTACTCATCTAGTAATTGTTGGTCTAGTCTTAATTAATGTTTATAATCTTGAAACAGTTTTTTTTGGTGTGGAAAACTATTTCTTAGTTCATAATAGAAAATCATAGGGAGATAGTAAGTTTACTGAAATGTAATTTGTAGCCCCTTTTGTAGAAGAAATGTAATACTCAAAAGGATATGCGGGCACCAAATCATAAATGGCCAAATAATAGTAAAATGCAATCTCTAAAAGTAATAAAATAGTGTACTTCTGTGGTGATAGCTCAAATCACACTGCTAATCATCTGTTTTCCATAAAATCTATCTCCACTGTCTAGTTCAGGTTTGAGGGTGACATCATTAAGTACTTTAGGAGCTAGATAATTACAACAAATGCACATTGCCATCTGGAACTTATAGAGGCTTTGCTATAGTCGGAAAAGGAAATTGTACAATAGCATGTTATTGATGTTGTAACCCTTGTCAGTAGGTTTATGAGATTTGCAGGGATTGTTATTAATTTCCCTATATCTAATATCTATATGTGCTTACCCCATAATATGTTTGCATAAATTACAGCTTTCTTTCTTCTTTGTTTTGTTTTGTTTTTAATAATTCTGATAGCATTGTAAAGAAAAAGGTGACTGGACAAAATTGGGAAATTTATACATTAATGTAAAAATGGGCTGTGAAAAACTTTCAGATTTCCAGAGATTTTGTGCTTGTATTGCTGAAACAGTAACAAAAGACTATAAAGAAGAGAGACCAGGTGTTCCATTTTGTGAATTTGCTGAAACAGGTAAAATTTCAGTGTTTTGGTCTGAGTTTTGTGTGTTATGGTGGTGCAATGTTCTTAACAGGAATGTAAAGCTGTTAGTGTTTTCCATGTTGGGAAGAAGTCAATAGTATTGCAGATTTCAGATACTTTTCCTTCTCTTTTTAAATTTTTCCATCTGTTTGTTGTTAAGTTACATTATAATGATATAAGATCAAGAATCGGTGTTTTAACATCAGATATTTCACATTGTTATTCTTCTTTTCATTCAGATTGGTAAAACTATTGCTAGCAAATTATACTTGAGCACCTGAATTTTTGAATCATTATTGTTACTATCTTCACTATTACAAGTCAACAAAATTCATATATTGTTGAGACTTTTTTTTAACATGAGCTCTTCACTATCACATTCTTTGTCAGGAGTCAGCAAACTTTTTCTTTAAAGGTCTAGATAGTAAATATTTTAGGTTTTGCACACATCACATATGATCTGTGTCACATAGTTTTCTCTTCTTTTCAAACAGTGCTTTAAAAATAGAAAAACTATTTTTAGCTCACAGACTATACAAAAACAGGCCACAGGCCAGATTTGGCCTGTAGGCTGTAGTTTGCTGACACCTGTTCTTTGTGGTAGTATCAATAATTCCATGTTAATTTGCCTTTCCCATCATTTTAAGTGACTGTTTCACTTTCTTCCATGTGCCTACTTTGTGTTCCAGTTAGCAAAGATCCACAAAATAGTGAAGTAGATAAAACTTTGCTGGGAAGAATCGGAATCAGTGCTATGTACTTCTATCACAAGCTGTTGCAGTGGTCCAAGGTACTTCATTAAATTTATGTTTTGGTTTGGGATAGAGTGTGTTAGTTTTAAAATTTTGAACAGAATATAGGTTAACCTTGCAAATTGGGAATTTTCTAATAATCGTTACAGTGACCCAATGAGTCCCAGAGTAGTAAGTGAATTATTAGGTGGTGTATTAGGCAAACATGGAAGGGAGGTGGCATGCGACTGAGTACTATGAAGAATCTCAGTATAGGGAACACTTAGGAGGCTGTGCTAAATGTCATATTTATTTGAAGCAACAGTCAATTCAGAATTTATTTTGCCAGCTCCTGAGTATTGGTAGCATTGTAATTTTGCAAGAGTTTGACACCTTTTGTGTGTGTGTGTGTGTGTGTGTGTGTGTGTGTGTGAGGAGGATTTGCCTTGAGCTAACATCTATTGCCAGTACTATTTT
Organism: Equus quagga; assembly: GCF_021613505.1. Taxonomy (NCBI): domain Eukaryota; kingdom Metazoa; phylum Chordata; class Mammalia; order Perissodactyla; family Equidae; genus Equus; species Equus quagga. Next base: position 141,079,609 of record NC_060267.1, on the reverse strand, counting down.
TTTTCCTTGAGGAAGATTAGCCCTGAGCTAACAACTGTGCCAGTCTTCCTCTACTTTGTATGTGGGATGCCTCCACAGCATGGCTGATGAGTGCAGTAGGTCCACACCGGGGATCCAAACCTGCGAACCTGGGCCACTGAAGCAGAGCATGTGGAACTTTAACCAGTTGGCCACAGGGCTGGCCCCAAGACATCTTATTTAAGATGAACCCAAGATAGTCACAATTATCAAAACTCCTTAAAAATCACCTCCTAGAATGCTCTGGAACATTGTATACCATATATCTTGATGTCTGCCTTTGAGGTTTAGCTCAACATAGAAGTGGTCTAGTGATTCTAGAACATATTGTACTGCCATTCTTTAGATTTCCCTGAGGTGGCAGGTAGAGTTATAGATTCAATAAAGTTAAGTAAAATAGAGGACAAGAAAATCCAAAATAGAGAGGAAGTGCTGAGGGATGGAATAACACAGAGAGTGGAACAGTTGAGAGTAAGGTCACTATTGAACCAACTAGTAAAATGTATCTTTTGTGACTTCCTTTTTTATAAAGAGGTTATTTCATAATTGAATGTGTTAGATAATATTTAAGTACATAGCCACCCATAAACATATAAAACTCATGATTTTTTTAAAAATTAAAACAATAACAACAGCAACAGAACTATTGTACAGAAGGTCTCCTGTCTCCAAGGTCTCCGAGAGATTTAGCAAATATTGTGTGGTAGGCCTGGGATGGGCAAAATGTACCTTGTCCCTGGTGTCACTAGCTAGCTGAAGATTGGTCATAGCATTAATTTCTTGGATATTTATGCTTGAGAGATTGAGGACTACATAGCAAGATGACCCTTTTTGAAAACTCAAACTGATTTTGCTGAAGTTTGAGTCTTTTTAAATTTTGTTGGGTTATTATTATTTCTCAAGAAGTTGATGAATTTGTGCCTGTATTTTAATTTAAAATTTTCACTATCTTATTTAGAACCAACATTTTATTTATTATCTGACTTAGTATGAATTTTTTTAATGAAACCTCTTGCCTTTTGAAACACAAAAGTAAAACCACTGAAATTAAACTAAAGCTATCCCATGAAAATGCGCTCACTTATGTAGTCCAATTGAAAGTACCTTGACATCATAATATGTATCTGAACCAAAATAGTACAGAATATAATATAAAACAAGAATCTGCAAACTGAGGGCCAGATCTGGCCATGGCCTGTTTTTGTACATCTCGAGAGCTAAGAATGTTTTTTACATTTTTAAGAGTTAGAAATTAAAAGATAACCACCAAAAAGAATGTGCAACTGACCAAATGTGACCTGCAAAGACTAAAGGATTTACAGTAGTGGCTGTTTGTAGGAAAAGGTTGCTGAACCCTCATATAAAATAATAATATATGTCCAATTTCTGATGTCCAGACTAGAGATAATCTTTATGTAGATTATGTGAAATAATTAGTCTATTGAATCAAGGAAACAATTTTCAACCAACAATTTATCTTCTTTTTTTTCCACTATCATTCTTTATCTAAATTTGGTAACAACTTGTCTTCATTTTCACTGTCTCTCCCTTCTGGATCTCAGGTTGACCAACAGAAGAAGTGCAAAAATTTGTAATCAGTAGTTTCCCACGCTAAGGCGTGAAATCCTTTGGCCACATGCAATCTTTAGGAGAAGCACAGCGTATAAAAGGAGAATTGCTGAAAGGGGGCCTGGCAGTGGGGGTGGTTATATGAGGCAAAGCCCTGCTTGCTCCACTTCCCTTCTGTCTTGGTAGTTGAGCAGGAAGGGGCTTAGGAGAGTGTCTTGGAGCAGTTTGAGAACCGTCAGTCTAGAATGATTCAGACTGGATTACTGGCTTCTATGTAATTATCTGTGACTTTGTAGTATCCTAAGTGATTGATTCTCAATTGATGTTCTTCATTTTTACTCTAGGGAAGGAAGGTCTTAGATAAACTGTATGAACTGAAAATACATTTTACAAGTTTAAAAGGACTTACAGGGCCTGAGAAGTTAGCACCAAGGTGTCAAATTGTGAATATTGCAGCAGAAATTTTTCTAAAAAGTGGAAGCCTAGATGGTGCCATTTGGGTATTAAGGGGTAAGTTCTAATATAAGCAAATATAAAATAATTTTGTTGTTACCAATTCTTGTCTATGTAATTACTTACCTTAAGTTGATATTGAATTATGGGTGATAATTTGGTCTAAGCCCTGGTGATCATGTGGGTAGGGAAAGGTGGTGGTTGTGTAAAATGAAAGGAGAAAGTTAATGTAGCTTTAAAGAAGAAATTGTATGAACCTTTGTTGAAAAGCTAGTTCTTATTTTGGCCTAGGCACCATCCTAAATGCTTTACCTGGATTATCTCAATTAATTTTCATAGAAACCCTATGAGTTTGGAATTATTACAGTCTTCATTTCATAGATAAAAACTGTTGTCGGAGACATTAAGCAACTTGCCCAAATGACATAACTAGTACAGAGTAGAAGCCAGATTTAAACCCAGACGGTCCAGCAGAGCCGAGGGAGCTCTATCTGAGCTGCTGCTATCTGAGACGGGGAAATCCTGACTGCACTCTGCATAACCTTGATCTTTGCATGTACAGGCAAATATGACTTCAAACCAAGACAAGTAAAGCTTACTTTCCCCAGTAAGCCAGTCCATCTAGCAGAAATTACAATGAAATTAAGCCAGCAGAAGCAACTAAGCATGAGGTAAATAAAAGTTTAGAGAGCACAGTAGTAGCACAGCACAGTATCTAACAGTAGCTCTGGCTACTTGGGCCATCAGGCAGATTTTATTTGATAAAATGGGAGAAGAATGAAGAAACCTCAAGAATCGCAGAGTTTTGGTGGGAAGATGGAATATATGCACAAGTGAAGCAAGTACATAACCTTTACACTAACACACAAACACATACTGGCACACGTACATATTCATATAGATATATAATACCTTGTATTTGTGCAATGCGGAGAGTTTATGGAATACGGAAGTGGTGAGTGGAAAAGGTTTTCGTCAACTTAACAAACATAGCCAATGAGGTTTGCTAAGTGGGGAAGAATAACCAAGAACAAAAATAGAAATTAACGAAATACAAGCCAGAGCTCACAGCTCTGTTAGCAAGAAATGCAGAGGTTAAAATAGTTGATAAAAATGGGCTTGAGTCATCTTAGGATAGGAGACTTCTGCCTAAAGTTTCTGGCAAAACTGGTCTTTCTCAAACTAGAGACTTGGGGAGAGTTTGTTGGAGGGGCGTGGAGTGGTCTCTGGAGATTTAAAATTTTTACCATTTTGATGTTTCAATTTTGAGATTATCTTTAAAAATTCTTTAAGTTATAAATACAGGATTCTCTTTTGCAGTGACTATTTCAGTTGTAATTCATTTTTATAAGTAAAATTTTATTTCTTCAAAAGAAGGGCTCACAGAAGTATGCTAAGTTCTCCCCAGACGTTTTTGTTCCCTAGCGAGTTCTGCAGTGAACAGCCATTCTCAAGAAAGGAAACACAAATGGCTCAGTCTCACCTGTAATAGGTATAATATGCTTTGCATGAGAGAAACAGGCATTCCTATACCTTGTCTTCAGGGGCTTTTTGGCAAAATATCTGTCAAAATTTAATAATGCATATTTCCTTTCATATTAACTCCATTTCTAGGAATTTCTCCTACAAATGCATTTATATTTATATACAAGAGTATGTGCTATAAGTTATCTGGAACCTTTTTTTTTTTTAATCATCAACAACGATAACAAAGCATTCCAGAGAACTTAAATGTCCATTAATGGAGTACCAATTAATTAAACTGTGTCATAGCTATGATGGAGTAACATGAGGCAGATCTACAGATAGTCATTTGGAATGATCTCCAGGATCTATTGCCAAGTAAAAAAAGGAATGTGTAGAACAGTGTATGCAGTATGCTACCATTTGTATAAAAAACAATAAAATGGAAATATACATATTTGCTTATATACTCAAAATATTTGTCAAAGGATGCAGAAGAAACTAGTAATAATGGTTGCTTCTGGGAAAAGGACTTGAGTTCTTGGAGTATAGAGATGAGAGGCAGATTAACTTTTTACATATGTTTTTTCTATATTTTTTCCCTTTTAGAAAAATGTGTGTTTATTAACTGCTAAACTTTTTAAAGAATGGGTTGCATACATTATTCATGTTTGAGAAATGCAGAATATTTTACACATTTTCGGTTTAGTGGGTGGCAGACTTTATAGTGAGAAGAAATCGATTGTTTTGGCTTTTCACTTTGACATTTAAAACTCTTTATCAGAACTAGTAACTTGTATCCTGGCAAATGAGCAACAAATTCCTGCCCTGCCTTCTCCCCTTACTAGCATTAAAAAAAGCCATAAACCATAATCGTGGTTTGGAGGCTGAAAAATAAGTGTCTTAACTCTGTAGAATATAAATTTTGTAAAAAAGTTATGCTATTTATTAAGAAACTGCCCTTGAACCTTAAAATAGCTTTTATTGCCTTTATATAAGGGATACATATTCATTATAGAGAAATAGGAAAATGTGGATAAGCAAAACTGATGATAAAAATTCCTTATTTAGTCACCCAGAAATGACTATTATCCACTTCAATATTACCATACAGACTCTTTTTTGTGCCTTGTGTTTTTTTCAGCGAACAGTCTTTCCATAGACATCTTTCTGTGAAAAGGAATATTTTTCTATAACATCACTTAATGGGCTGCATGGTTTTCCATCTTATGAATAAATAAATATAAATATATACCTATAAACATAGATACATAGATATAGCCACGAATCTACTTTTCTTCAAGTAGCTTGTTTTCAAATGTCTATAATAATTTTTGTGAGAAAATCCTAGAGAACTATCACATAGGTGTATCTTCTATACAGACATTGTCCTTTTAAGGATCACAGGTGCATCTAACTGTCCAGGTGTTAGTCAACAGTATCATGGTTTTTAGTTATCAGATAGACTGTTAGGTTCCACTTTATGCAAACGCTCATCTGGCTAGCCAGTACATTCCATTCCAGGTCTTATCTCTGTAAGTAGAATACAAAAGTACTCTTCACCTTCAGAAAGGTTGTACTAATCTTGGTCTTCTTACCAGTGTGTGAAGATGCCTGTTATGAAACACCCTTGCCAACATCAAATATTATTATTTTTCTTATCTCTTTGCTAGTTTGATAGGGCAAAAGTGATATTCACTGCTTTACGTTGCATTTAATTGCTTATTAGAAAATTTAACTACTTTATTTTCCATTTGTACTTAATCTTTTGTGAATTACCAGTTCACATTCTTTGTCTGTTTTCAAATTTTAACATTTCTGTTCATTATTGTTTAACAGTAATATGAGTATTCGCGTATACCAAGCATTGTGCTAAGTGTGTTACTTGTCTCATCTCATTTAATCAACACCAACCCTATGAGGTAGGTGATGATATCCCAAGATGAGGACACTGAGGTTCAGAGAAGATCACAAAGCAAATAAGTATGGGATGAAAATTTCATTCCAGGTCTGTCTGATTACAAAGTCCATATTTGTAAGCCCTACACCAGTACTATTACTTCTCTAGTCTTTCCCTAAATGGACTTTATAAAATTGCAACTAAAGCCGAACCACAAACCACACAAACAGATCTGGGTCTAAGCTGATCTGCCACCTGAGCAAAATGGTGATTCTGACCTTCTTTTCCTAAATCTAAGACAGTGGTTCTCAAACTTGACCATCAGCATACTCTGGAAGGCTTGTTAAAACACTCATTGGTTGGCCCACCCCTAGATTTTCTGATCATTAAGTCTGAGATGGGTCCTGAGAATCGGCATTTCTCACAAGTTCTCAGATGTTGCTAATTATGTTGCTGGTCTGGGGCCCTCAGTTTGAAGACCACTGCCCCACAGCAATGACTTCTCACACCTCACCTATGTCCCTAAGCCACACTTCCTCAAGTCACTCCCCTAGTTTGTTAACCACTGCTATAAGCATTACCGTTTTTATTATGGATTATTTATGGATTTTCTTCATTTAACTGTCTTGGCACCTTCCAAGGAAGAAAATGGCTGGAGGGGTTTTTTTTAAATTTTTTTTCTAGTTTTAAGATATAATTAACATACAGCATTGTATAAGTTTAAAATACACAGCATAATGACTTCACATATATATTGTAAAATTAGTGCGACAGTAAGTTTAGTTAACATCCATCATCTTGTATAAAATACAAAAAAAAGAAAAATGTTTTTTCCCTTGTGATGAGAATTCTAGGATCCACTCTCTTAACAACTTTCAGATGTACCATCCAGCAGTGTTAACTATAGTCACCATGCTGTACATTGCATCCCCAGTACTTATTTATCTTACAACTGGCAGTTTGTACCTTTTGACCACCACCATCCAATTCCCCCACCCTCAGATCTCACCTCTGCTAACCACAAATCTGATCTCTTTTTCTATGAGTTTGGTTGTTTTTTTTTTTAATTCCACATAGAAGTGAGATCATACAGTATTTGTCTTTCTCTGTCTGACTTATTTCACTTAGTATAATGCTCACAGGGTCCATCCATGTTGTCACAGGTTGGAGTATTTGAAAGCATGCATGTGTGGATGTGTTTTGTTCTGTTTTTTTTTTTAGAAAAGTGTTAACTTTTTTGTAGTAGGAAATTTAACGTGAAGTTAGCTCGAATATCTGGACCAGTGACTGACACTACAGTACTAATATAAGCATATAAACAATTTTAATATTTAAGAAAAACTGTATTATCTTCATTTTTAATCAGTGGATGGCTCTCCTCAGCACAGTGTTGTGTTAGGCTAGGTCATCTTCAGCCTGTTTTAATACCAGTTTCACTTATATTTACTTATCTAGGCATGGCCACTCTTTAGGTCATTAATATCTCTTTTCCAAATAATTTTCAGCAAATATGAGCACTGGTCTTTTTCACTGATGAGATATTGGATTTTTGTTAATTTATTCTCTGTACTTTTCTGTTTAGATTGCATTTTTAATAGTGATCATTTATGTTTTTTAGAAAAAAATTATTTTAAAAGTAAATCAACAATTTAGCCTTATCCTAAGCAATAGTATCTGTGAAATCACAGGTTTGATGTGGTTTTTATATTTAATATGATCTTTATATTTTTATATTTTTATAATACACAAATTATTAAATTTATGATGTAACATCTAAAATGAGTTCAGGTACCATCAATGATGTATATATCACACTTAGGAAATATTGCACTGTAAATTATGCCCCTTTATAACAGTTTTACATATTACAGATATTAGTCCTTGATCTGTTGGGTATTTGCATATTTTTTCTCAGTTTTTCATTTTCCTTTAACTTAGGATTTTTTCCCATTTTTATTTTCTTCTTTTGCCCAACTGACATTTCTTTCTATTTAACATAAACTCTTTTGTAAATCTTTAGTAATTTTTGTTTTTATCATGCTATAGGTAGTTCTTAGCTATCTCAAAATTACATAATCACCCATTTGTTCAAGTTTTCAGATTCATTGTTGTTTTTAAATTTTGATGTGAGGTGGCAGCCTGATTTTATTTATTTCCCCCAAATGTTGTCCCAACTCATCCTTTACTCACTTATTTGAAATGCCACTTTTATCATATGTTAGAACCTTGTATCTGCTTGGGTCTGCTTCTGTACTTGTCTTCTCTCCCACGGATCTCTGATTCTGTCCTAGCACCATACCATTTTAGTTAATGTAACTTTAGAATATGTGATAATATGTATCCCTTTAGGCAAGACCACCGTCACTCTTCCTTTCCAGACTATTTTTGCTATTCTCAAGTGTTTATTCTTTTGGATAAATTTTAGAATTATTGAGTCAGGTTTAATGCAGTTCTGTAAGAAATTTGATTGAGATTATATTGTACATATTACAGGGAGAACAGATATCTTTAGAAATTCCTCCCTCACGCTATTCACTGTGGTAATGGATAGTTATTTGATGGTGTCACTGACTAGCCTGGAGATTCATTGCACACTGTCTTAATAGTCTTTATATTCTCAGTGCCTACATTCAAAATCTTGCCTGAGTAATGACTGAATATGCATATGTTGGAAGGTAAGTGTATAAAGAATGGCTATTACAGAAAATTTGCTTGCCTTTTGACTCAGATTTTTAGGCAAATGGAAAATATTCCCCAACTGTGAACAGGGAAAAATATGAGGATTAATACAATAAGAACTTTTATTGCCATAAAACTAGTATTAAGTACACTAGTAAACTGGTTTTTATTCCTAAGAATTTAATTCTCATGAGAGTTCGTATAAAATTTTCATGAAAATATTTATGTTGATAGAATTGTGAACTGATTGGATTAGTTAAAAGCTATTAATCTCAAATGACTTCCCAATTATCAGTTTCAGTTAGCTTTGGTACATAAAATAACCAGCTTAAATTTTTTAATGTAGCTACACAGTTTGGTAAGATTTCAAAATGAATCTCCTAAAATAGCATATTTTCTTTCAAAACATACAACCGTTGTTCTACTTTAACAGTAAGGAATGAATACTAAAGAACGATGCAAGTTTTATGAGAAGGGCTGCATAGTCTACTTTTTTATAAGTGTGGTATATCCACCAGATAGATGATTAACAAAAAATAATAGAACTTATTTGATCAAAGTAAAATTCACTTTAAAAGGAATGGTGATTGAGAAGTTTTACTTTTTGTGGAAATTATGTTTAACAGATGATTTATGCAGTCTTTCAAGATATTAAGTTCATTTCAATTTCTCTATATAGCAAAATTTAAGCAATTCAGGAGTAAATTAATGAATATAATCTGTCTAAATGAGTTAATATTCGTAAAGTACTAATATTTGTAAAATATTGCTTAGCACCTAGTATAAATCAATTCAGTCAATCAATCAGGCTCTAGTAATGTAAAAACAAGCTCCTGTTTTAAAGTTATGTACTGGATAGTTAAGGCTTTATTTTGGCACTGTGTGTACTTGAATTATCAAATATTTTCTTTAATGCTTTTTGTATTCACTGTGCTGAGAAGGCCACAAAAGAAAAAAATGACATGACTCCTGCACTTAGTCCAGTTGAAAAAGAACACGGAAATGATTTGAGTGTTTTATATAGCAGTGTTTCATTATGTGTCTCATTGTGTATGATGATTAAGGGAAGAAGGTAAATGATAAAACGTTGACATTTGTCACATTTTAGCACCTCAGTGTTCTGTACTACAGTCTCCTATTGTTTTTCTCAGTGTGAAAATCAGGGCAAAAAATTAAGGAACTTCAGCATTATAGGTAATATTCTCCCTTTTTTAAGCCGTGTGTTGGGTACATAGAGTTCATTTTATTTTATGCTTTTATAACTTACATATGTTGTATATTCTTCTGTACATATCAAATATTTTATAATAAAAAATGTTTTTAAAATAGGTAGAAATTGGGAGGAAAAGCTGCTTTGCAAGAATACCAAAACAAATTAAATTATGTATTCTTTATTATAAAATTGAACTTGTCCACACAAATATTTTACATTATAACAAATATACATAATAATTGAACATTCTTGTCATATAAAGAGGAACATTAACTTCAGAATTAAGTGACTGGTTAATACACTTAGAAAAATGAATTAATTTAAAAAATAGGTGTAATAAAGTGGTCATTAGTTTGCATCTTCTTAGGATGATGATCATCACTATATAAGTTTCTAATAAATTTGAGCCATGGTTATCTTTTCTGAGTACACATATCTAAGTTTTGCCACTTTCCAAAACATATTTAAAAACGTTAGTTGTAATTATACTGTTAAGTGTAATTTTCATATTGTAAATAAAGTATTAGTACTTTTTTCTTTTTGGAAGAGTCAGAATGGATAATCAATACACCACTGTGGCCTTGTGATAGACTGGATGTACTCAATCGACATAATCTGCTCTGTACAATTGCACATGAAATCTTAGCCAAGAGCCTTTACAGACAGACATTTGAAGTTTTGCAAAATCTACCAGGTTTTCAAAATTCTCAAGGTATGTTTTTTAAAAGTCTAGCTTAATTATCTGTGTTGCCCATCTGGTATTTAACTGTTAATAAGACACAGTTCGCCACCTGTTTTAGTTGAGCGTTATATTCAGCATGTTTTTGTAATGAAGTTATTTTCTGTAAAATGTGTCTCTGCAAATTGAATTTGCTTCCCTGATGGTTTAAAAAAATCCAGAGATGCTTATCTTTTAGGTTGTTCGTCAGCAGTTCCTAACAGAAGCATTTTCATCATTTCCCTTTCCCTACCTCTGTCGTCAGCAAATAATATAAGTGCCCCAGCAAGCTTCATATCTTAAGGGAAGTCATTGCATTGGAACAATGAAGAATACTTTTTCTTTTATCAATTAAGTATATAACTTAGTTTCCATTACCTTGGAGCATACAATAAACATGGAATAAATGGAGGAAATTAAGCAGATGACAAGTTCAAAGAAAGAGCATTCTAATGTGGGCAATGGTAGGGAGTGCTCTGAATGCTAAAGCTCAAGTCGTATATGGACAGGAAGAGGGAATCTGTGTTAAGGAAACATGAACAAAGGCTTTAGGTCAGAAATGAGCTGAGTAGTGGGTTCAGAGTGATGGGTCAACATTTAATGATAACGTTAACCTAAGGGCCTCCCCTCAGTGCTTTATCAATCATGGTGTTTTAGAAAAGTTTCTCTGGAGGTAATGTTTGTGGAAGAGACTAAAGGAAAAGAGATTAATTTCCTGGTAAGGCCTGGACCACTAAAATATTTAAAGTGATAAAATATCACTAACGTGATAAAAACCTGAGTCTAAATCCTAGATCAAACTGACTGAATATAGGAAATAAAAGACTTGGGAATGTCCAAGGTGACTTCACTTTCTTCTAAGTGAAGAATAGAAATACCCAGTAAAGGATTTTTTTCTTTAACTTTGAGAGCGAATATTTATGAGGGGATGATTTATAATTGGTCATGGGACATACAAGTCTGAGGTCTTAACTGTAGCTAGAATGCAAACAACTGTGCAGTCATTCCTCTGAGACGCTGAGATGTAGTCACCTGTGGGGATCATAGAGGTGTTAATGCAACCTCTGAAATCATTATCAAGCTTCCTTTCATACTCTTCATTACAAAGTAAATCAACTGTTTTGCTTTTGCTGAATGCCTTTTTGTTTGTTACTTAGAGAATATGTAAGATAATTGCATTTTAGTGACTGACTCCTGTAGAGGGTAGGAAAGTGCAAAGGGGAGCAGAGGGAACAGGAAAGTAGTAAGAGAAGTTTGAGAGACTAAGATCAATTTCATTATCTAAATTATTTTTTCTTTTCAGAAACCGTGGAGGTCTCACAGTATAGCCTTCTTTTTAATAAACTTCTAGATGCCTGTATAGAAAGCAACAGTCTTGGTATGTCATCCTCTGTAGCAGAATTCATGATTTCAAAGAGCATCCCCATTGATTTTTCCTTTCTTAGAAGATTGATTACGTCTTTAGGAAGGAGTTGTTTATGGCTCAAAGCCAGAGCCCACTACAAAAGTAAGTTACATTTTAAAATTTTAAATTTGATATTTTACGTTTGACTTTGATTTTCTAACCCTAAATTGTTATATAATATTTACGACCAGGCGTTTAACTATCTAAAAAGAGCAGTTGATATACATTCAAAGATAGTGGTATAAACAGATTTGTGCTCTTTTGAAACCTTATTTCTCTTGTTTCTAATTACTATATCTTTATTTCTTGGTACATAAGCATGTCTACTGGAGGGTGCACAAAGGATATAAAAACAGAATTTGAACCAGTTTGGCATATCTTATAAATATCTAAGAGTACAACAATTGGGTATAATGACGTTTAAGGACTATTTACATATTTTATTTATCCCTGCTATATGCCTGATCTTTATAACTTAGAATATTTTGTAGCAGGCTACAGAGGAAGTACAGAGGCTGCCGTCACAGTGAACATGATACATAACTGTTTTCACATGGCTCCTGGTAATAGACCTTTGTAATCTGTTTACAGCTGTTTCTCTCTAACCAGTGAGTCTGGAAAATTAATGCTTTCTTTTGCCCCAACCACCTCGCAGTTTTTTTAATTAGAAAGTAATTCTGTATAGAATCCAGAGCTAGAAAACAATTCTTTTCTGTCTTCCTGCAGTAATTTGTCTTAAATTTCTATTTCTACCACTATCATATATGTAACAAATATTTGAATGCCTACTGTCTGTCACCACTGAGCCAGATGAGTCAAACATCCCAGCCACCCCAACCAACACGAAAAACTCTCTAAACGTGGAAGTGTTTTTCACATTACCAGCTGTGATCAGTTTAGCAGGTGGAAACTTTTTTTACCCCAATGAAATGGGAAAGAAAATATTAACGTGCATTACAAATAGTTAAGTATTATTTGATAAAATTATTTCAATTACATATACATATATGTGTACTGGGTCATTACGTAAAATTATTTCTTATTGTAGGTTACAATTAAAAGAAGTTTTGAAAGAATTTTTTTTAAAAAGGATGATCAGAAATTTAGAGGAAAGGTAGAATTATTTGTTCATAACACCTCATTTCAATTTTGTGGTTATGTTTCAACTCCTTATACTATTTCCCTGCTAGAAATCCATACACAAAGTATATATGTACTATTTGCTATAACTTCTTGATTTTAGTGTATAGAATCAATGTTACTGGAGTTGTTTTTCAAAGAACTGTGCAATTTGAGGAAAATGCCATCAGAACGTGTTTGTACGCCACAGGAACAAAGTACAAACTTGGAAACATTTAAATTAGATTTCTATGAATCTTTCTACTTTTTAGTTGGAAATAAAATTTTATATTAAAGCAACTAAACTTAATCATTTATTTTAAAAATTATTAACACCTGTATTGATACATAATTCAAATACCACACAGTTCATCCATTTAACATGTACAATTCAGTGGTTTCAGTATATTTACAAAGTTGTGCAACCATCACCACAATCAATTTAGAACATTTTCATCATACCAAAAAGAAACCCCATACCTAGTAGCAGTCACTCCCCATCCCCCCACGTTCTTCCAGCCCTCATAATAATTTCTTTTTAGAGATTTTTTTAGCAGTGTGTTAAAGTAATTAATGCCTAGGTACAATTCAGTACCTTTCTTATTAGCACTTTCCCTCTTATCTAAACACGTCTATGCCTAATTTCATACACAGTGAAACTTCTGGGACTTAGGCAAGTGAAGTGTTATGGTAAAGAGTATTTTCGGGTTTTTTTAAATGTACCTGAATTATCAAATGAAATGAGTTATTTTTTTTTTTTTTTTTTTATTAATGTTATGATGGATTACAAGCTTGTGAGATTTCAGTTGTACATTTTTGTTAGTCATGTTGTGGGTACACCACTTCCCCCTCCGTACCCTCCCCCCACCCCCCCTTTTCCCTGGTAACCACCGATCAGATCTCCTTCTCAATATACTAATTTCCACCTATGAGTGGAGTCATATAGAGTTCGTCTTTCTCTGTCTGACTTATTTCGCTTAACATAATGCCCTCGAGGTCCATCCACATTGTTGTGAATGGGCCAATTTCGTCTTTTTTTATGGCTGAGTAGTATTCCATTGTGTATATATACCACATCTTCTTTATCCAATCATCAGTTTCTGGGCATGTAGGCTGGTTCCACGTCTTGGCTATTGTAAATAATGCTGCGATGAACATAGGGGTGCAACGGACTCTTGAGATATCTGATATCAGGTTCTTAGGATAGATACCCAGTAATGGGATGGCTGGGTCATAGGGTATTTCTATTTTTAACTTTTTGAGAAATCTCCATACTGTTTTCCATAGTGGCTGTACCAGTTTGCATTCCCACCAACAGTGTATGAGGGTTCCTTTTTCTCCACAACCTCTCCAACATTTGTCGTTCTTGGTTTTGGATGTTTTTGCCAATCTAACGGGGGTAAGGTGATATCTTAGTGTAGTTTTGATTTGCATGAAATGAGTTATTTATAGTCACTGATCAGTCTTCAAAACATCTCATTTTCTGACAATGTTGACATTGAAAATATCATTGGAACTCTCTTTAGATTTATCTTCACACAAAATTAACACTTGCTAGAAAAGCGTTTTAATGCCTTATAATCACCTCTAGTAGTACTTGATTCCGGGCTTGCAGCTAATTTTTCATCAAGGCACTGGTTAAGGCTGTGCTGCCAATGCCTTTGTTTTGCTTTTGTAAAAGATATTTTTTACAGTTTCATTGAGATAATTTCACATACCATAAAATTCACCCATTTAAAGTGAACAGTGCATTAGTTTTCATTATATTCACAGAGTTGCACAGCCATCACCACAATTTAAATTATGGAACATCTTCAGCACTTCCAGAAAGAGATACCCTAAACATATTAGCATTCATTCCCTACTCCCTGGATGTCTTGCCTGACCCAGCTCCAGCAACAACTAATCTACTCTCTGTTTCTATGGATTTGCCTGTCCTGGGCATTTCACATAAATGGAATCATTCAATATGTAATTTTTTGTGACTGGCCTCTTACACTTAGCATAATGTTTTCAGGGTTCATCCAGTTGTAGCATGTAACAGTACTTTATTCCTTTTTATTGCTGAATAATATTCCATTATATGGAATTTGTTTATCCATCCATCAGCTGATGGACATTTGAGTTGTTTCCACTTTCTGGCTATTATGAGTATCACTGCTGAAAATATTCACATACAAGTTTTTGTGTGAACATGTATTTTCTTTTCTCTTGGGAGCAGAATTGCTGGCTCATATGGTAAATCTGTATTTACCATTTTGAGGAACTGCCAGTCTGTCTTCCAAAGAAGCTGCACCATTTTATATTTATATTCCTACCAGCCATGTATGGGATCTCTAATTTCTTCCCATCCTCACCAACACTTGTTACTATGTTTTTTTTATTTTAGCCTTCCTATTACATGTAAAGTGATACCTCATTGTGGTTTTGATTTGCCTGCTCCTAATGATGTTGAGCATCTTTTCATATGCTTATTCATCATTGTATATCTTCGGTGGAAAAAATCCTTTAGCCGTTTGTTTTCTTTGCATATTTTTAACTGGTTTTTTTAATTTGTGACTTGTAAGAGTGTGTGTGTGCATATATATATACACTCATATGTACATATACACATAATATACATATACATACATATACACTCTGGATACAAGTCCCGTGTCAGATATATGATTTCAAATATTTTTTTCCCATTCTGTGAGTTGTTGCTCACTTTCTTGATGGTTTTGCTTTGCTTTTGTTCCCAAACTAATGAGAAGGAAATTGTCCAGGGACAGTAAAGTGGCCTTCCTGATGCTCGTGATTTTCTCTCTCTAGTCCTAAAAATACAACTTTTCTCTCAGAGCTGAAAAGTCAGGAAGGGAAATGTTATTTCCTTGTTATTAGTGTGTCTTTTCATTACTTTCCACCCATAAAACCAAATGGGAGTATTTTTATTTTCAGGTTTAATTTTAGGAGGAAAAAGTAATGTTAGTAAATTTCTATTCAATTTCTTATTTTTTGTTTTCCTCTTCTGGTCAGAAAAGTAAAACAAGAATGCATGTAAATTGTACCTACCAATAGCTAGGAAAGTGAATAAGGATAGTTGGTTAGTCCTGGAAGTGACCTAGGGAGGTGGGACTACTTAGTGGTTAAGAATCCGAAATCTGGAGTGAGAGGTCCAGGGTGCTTACCCAAAGCCCCTCATCTATAATGTGGGAGTCATTGTACCTAATTTCAAAGGTAGTAAATTTCAGGTCCCAAGCACAGGTACCTGGCTCGTAGTAGATCCTCAAAGATTAGCCATCGTCATCCACATTAGAAAGATTTCTTGAAGAAACCTAACAAAACATTTTAAACACATTTTACATACAGATTTAAATTGATTTCAGTAAAATATAGCAATATAATATTGCCTGTGTACAATTTGGATGTCCTAGGACTTAAGGGGATTTCCCTATTTATCACTTGTAATGAACACCTAAACAGTTTAAAAGTTAAATCTTTTCTTTTGAAAAGTAAAAATCTTAGAACATGAATTGGTGAGTATAGCTACAACACACTGAGCACCTACACAATGGAAATATTTGTTATTCTTTTTTATATCTAGTGCTTAGCTGAATGCCAGACATATAGTAGGAATTGTAAATATTTATTGCACAAACTACAAATAAATGCACTCAAATATACTATAACAACTATGTGATACAAAGTAAAATCCTCAAATTATAATTTCTGTTTTCTTTTCTATGTTTTGGATTCATAATTCAACATAGGCAATAATTATAAATATATGTAGTTGCTTTTAGACAAGATCCCATTAAAACAAAACCCAAGTAGCTATTCTGTTTTTTAGTTATTCTGAAATTACAGTGTGTTGACTATGGCTTGAACTAAATGGGCAGTTGCCAAGATAATGCCTTAGAAGTCATTTTTCAGAGTTTGTAAAATATATTTCTCACTTTATAGTTAATGTTTCAAAAGCATTTTACAAAGAATAATTTCAACTGTACTAGGATAACCTCACTACCATTTAATTTGCATAATAAATCTTCTAATGTGAAGAATTCTTCTGTAATATAAGTAATTATCACCTGTGGATATTTTGGACATCTAGGTTTTCACCTATTGCAGTTTTAGTAAAGTTTCACCTCTTATTTGATTTTCAGGTGCTCTTTCATTGGGTTGCTACCGACCATTGGAGGGAAATTTATACCGAAAACTTCTACTGATTCCTTCTTATTTCTCTGAGATTGAAATGCTTTTAGCTATTGAAATCTTCCTGGTATCTAATGCTAGTAGTATTCAGGGTCCTGGAACTTCTACACAGATGCTGCAGATAGTTTTGAAAAGGTAGGTTGATACAACTTCTAACTGCATCCTGAAAGCAGATCATGGCACCCTACACCTGCCGTAGGACATAACTATTTTATATTTTTATATCTGTTTATATATATGTTCTTATGCATTTATATTTATATCTCATGTATGTGTGTATTTAAAAACTTTGGTAACATTTAAATTGAGAAAGGATTTGACCTGTTGGAGACTTAAAACCAAACAAGTTAGTAGCATTCAGTAAAAACTCTAATAACTTCAAAGATGCTGTTGGATGTTCAAGGAGATGGATCCTCTTTAGGTATCAATCTGTTTTGTGTACTGATAGTTTTTAGATAGGTACCTAAAAGTTATTTATCTTTTTGGTCAACACAAAAGATCTAAGAACCAGGTCTAAAAGAGAAATATGTGATAGTTTATTAGGTTCAGTCAAGAATCCTATTGAAAATAAAGCCATCAGCCTAGTTTCTATATTTTAAAATGTTATAAATGCATAAATATTATAATGTAGCTGTTAGACCAGAGTGGCATCCCTTCAGATAATTTTGTTCAAAATCCCAGAATGCAGGCTTATACCACTCCAATTTCTTGTCAGCCTCATCCAGGAAACTTGTAATATAAGAATCCCATGGGACTCCCATTTTAAAGTTTCTTGACAAAAATTTTGCTTCAGTTTACTGGTGTTACAAACCAGATCCTCAGACTGAATATTCTGTCAGTTATCTATTACTGTGTATAAATTATCCCAAAACTTAGTGGCTTAAAACAGCAAATATTATTTTAGTTTCTGTGGGTCAGGAATTTGGGGGTATCTTAGCAGGATGGTTCTGGCTCAGGTCTCTCACTTTGTTGGAGTCAGAATGTGGTCAGGAGCTGGATTCACCTACCTGATCGGGACTGGAGGATCCGTTTCCTAGGTGGCTCACTCACATGCCTGTTGGCAGGAAGCCTCAGTTCCTCACCACATGGGCCTTTCCATAGGTTTCCTTGAGTGTCTTCATGACATGACAGGTAACTTCTCCAAGTGAGTGATCCAAGAGAGAAAAACCAAGGAGGAAGCTACAGTGCCTTTTATGACCTTTATCAAGAACTGTGAAAGCTGAGATTTTACCCTATTTGCAGACTACAAGTCAGCCTGCCACAGTCTCATGGATCCAAGCAAGACTCCTGGGTGGGAGACAGATGACTTAATTACTTATGGTACGGCAAGCAGCATGACTATCTGCCTATTTGTATCTCTTCCTCTTGCTTCCAAGTCCCACAGATGGGCCCAGATGGACACCTGCACATGCAGTGGGTTCTGTTACAAGAGGAATCCTGAATCCAAATCTTTTTTTCTTTTTGAGGAAGATTAGCCCTGAGCTAACCACTGCCAGTCCTTTTTGCCGAGGAAGACTGGCCCTGAGCTAACATCCATGCCCATCTTCCTCTTACTTTATACATGGGACACCTACCACAGCATGGCATGCCAAGTGGTGCCATGTCCACACCCGGGATCCAAACTGGCGAACCCCGGGCCACTGAGAGGCGGAACGTGCACACTTAACCGCTGACCACCGGGCCGACCCCACCCAAATCTCTGATAATGGCTAATAAGCACGCCTGCCCCTTTGCTGCGGGAAACACTATCTCCATCTTGTAAGGCTGTAAGCAAACCCCTTTAGTCTAGAAGGAGAAACTATCTTTGTGTTCCACGTTCACTATATAAACATCTTGAAATCCAGAAAAAGGGGTTCAGTGTCTCAGCTCTCAAAACTTCCAGAAATGCAAGAGACCCATGGAGAACTATCATCTAACAACCTAGTGTCCAAAGTCACACACTGTCATTTCTGCTTTATTCTATTTGTGATAAATGAGTCATTTAATCTAGCCCATACTTAAGGCAAGGAGAATTAGGAAATAATCTTAGGTCCACCTTGTTTTTTAAACCCACTAAAATTACCCTTTTTTGTTATAGCTCAGTTCTTTTCTGAGGGCTTCCTTATTTACCACTGTGCACTACAGTAGCATGAGGCATTTGGGCTCCCCATCATCCTAATGAGGGTCTGGTTTTCTCAGTTTTCCATGCTCCACACATAAGCAGCCTCTTTATTCATTGTTGAATTTGGGGGGTATTTGTGACCCCAGTGCATAACTGGTGACGTGCCTAGATCTTTGATTTTGTCCAAGCCAATATTATTTTCTCTATTATCATCAGACTGAGCCCTGCCTTGTTACATTAACCTCTATGAGAGAGAATTCTACTCATCTTTAGAGTTTCAAAAACTGCACATAGTTAACATATGCCCAGTCTACCAGATTCCAGGCACCAATTCCCTAAGCCAGAATGTACTAGAAGGTGCCTGACCAATCTTTCCTCTCTGTGACCACTGGTTCCTGTTCCAAGTGGAAGTCCTCACTCCTACCACTCTGTGGACCCAACAGTGGTGTTAATGCAGGTAGGCTCATTCTTGGGCCCTGCTGCTGGACCATACAGGTGCCAAGAGTAGGACGCAGTGAACACAAATGAAAAGTGATGCTTAATATAACAGCCACATTTCTATTTTAAATACTTCCCACTCCCTATCCCATAGGAAAAACGGCCATGAGGTATGAATTTTGTACATTGGAAACTAGTACAAAAATTGTTAGAAAAGTAAACTGTAGCACTTAGTGAAGTACCTTATATCAGGACTGAAGAAAATAACGGGAAATTTAGTAAAGGCATATAGCTACAATTTCCATTACCAGATATTAGCTACATGTTAAATATATGCTTATAATTAAAAATATCCAATATCAAAGTAAAACATGTGAATGTTAGTAACTCCAAACTTCACTAAATTCAGTATTCTTTAATGCATTATAATGAATAATTACACAGTTATTAACTTTGAAAATACAAAGATAGAGGTTATTAACTGTGTTCTAGATCAGTGTTTTTCAGACTGTGATTCATAGTCCATTTGTGTGGTGAAATCAGTTTAGGGGTTACAATCACATTATTAAAAAATGAAAGAGAAAATAGAGTACATTTCATAAGGGTTAGTCTAGTTTTGTGAAACTTTTATTTCAGTTTTTATTTGAGAGTGTATACTGGTCACAATATGAAATGTCTGTGTGTCATGGTCAAAAAAGTTTGCAAGCCACTGTTAGAAGAATATAGTAAAAAGACTTTGACGCTTAGGACCAATAAATGTAAATGAGTGTCTTTTGAAGAAACTATATAGCTTCTTTTCAGTTTCTGACTTTGTGAGGTGTTCACTTTGTAGATGTGAAGAAAACAAATCTCGGAGCAAGGATGATTATCAAGCTGCAGTAGAAAGATTAATTATGGCTGCTCGTATATCAGATCCAAAGCTTTTCATTAAGCATATGACCGTCAATGTTAATAAGGAACAGGTTTACAGTTTGGAACAGTGTTCTGCCCTGAAATGGTTGAAAGAGAATATGAAGTGGGCTGGAAAGGTTTGGCTTTTCAGTAACCATTAGTTCATTAATAAAGGATTATTTTTAAGTTCAAGTAATCATTGTTGAAAATAAAAGGCAATAAAAATAAAGACAGTTTTCACTATACTCAGCTTTTGTCCTTTACTGATTTATGGTAAATAGTTTTCAAACACTCTTTCAAGAAAATTTTGATTGATGTATACAATTTATACTGGTTTTACTCACACTGAAAAGTCATTTTTCAAATTACTTTTTACTTCTCTTTAATTTAGGTAACCCTAAGTATTAGTAAATCCCTATGTATTCTGAAATCCAAACAATGAAAAATGACAAACCGAATATTGTGCAGCATTTAAGAGGGAGACATAAAAGGGAAAATATGCAAGCAGGTAACTGGAGTTTTCAGAAAAACCTTTAGTGGTATGAAATAGGTTTAGTGGATACTCAGTCCAGTCTCTATTCTACATCTGTAATCTGGAATAGTAAAATAATATTGAAAAATGACTCAAACACTAAAGTTGCAGAGTACCTTCTGAGTTATACCAAAAAAATTTAAATTACCCTCTGAATAGTTTTCCTTTAGTGTATTTTAGAATACAGTATGTATTTTGAAAATTTGTAATTTATGTATATTAATCAGGTGTAACTAAAGAAAACACTATTTTAAACAAATTTACCAGAACTTAAATATCCAAAGATGTTCCTTTCAAACCACCTTAGGAAGTTCAAAGTCTTTTTCTGAGGTCATCTTCAGAATCTGTAGCACAGTCATTCTCCAAGGTGGTTGTCCTCATTCCTTAATTTGATACTTTAAACTATAATTTAAAATCGTTTAGAGAAAAAAAGTCTGAAAAAAGTGAGTAATAAAAGATTGAGTCGTGACTAGAGGGACTGAAAGTATTTCTTAAAGGAATCCCCAAAATATGGTAATGCAGCATCACTGGAATAAGTCTATAACCTCACAAGACTAAAAAAGGTAAATCCTAGCACTTAGCAAACTGCCTTACTATGATAAAATGTGGACTGAATACTATCAGGAATGGGATAAAGGAAGCGAGGCGGGAGACGTCAAGAAAGATGCCCAGTTCTCTGGTATGAGCAAACTGGATGACTGTAACTGCCATCACTTAAATGCGGCACCTAGGAACTCAGTTCGGTTTGGAGATTACTACCATCAGTTTGAAGTGCCTTTGAGGACAAGTGGAGAATGGTCAGTAGGCAGTTATCAATTAGCCTGTTCTATAAGAGGTGCCTGAAACCCGAAGAAAGGAATTAGAGACTGTTTAGATGCTCGTGGCAAGGATGTATTTGAAAGGATGAAGATGCGAGAATTTATGATAAACTTTTAGGAAAAATGGGATTGGAAGGAATGGATCATGAGTGACCAGATTGTTTCTAATGAGAAGAGCCTTTAGGACTGGAACAAATGGAGGTAATTTTTTTGCCTCAGTCAACGATGCCAAAAGTTAGAAAAGGGAAAAGAGCAGTTACTTATTTGCCTAATTTCATCTGTAGCAGTTTCTACGAGTAATCAATGTCACAGGAACGAAATAAAGCTAATAGTAATAAACTCAAGCTGATAGTGGAGAATATTTAAGGTTTGAAAATAGCCAGATATTGAAGGGGCCAAAGTCGAAAAAAAAAGCAAACTGGATAAGAGAAATTTCTAAAAATCAGCTATATTTATGTAAGGAAAACCAAAGGACATACTTCAATAAGACCTTTAAAATCTGCAGTTCTCAACGGAGAGTCTTGCTGAGGCCTGAGCTCTGCGGGCGGATCCGCTGAGCCAGCCTCGCCCCCTCCCAGGGGGCTGGGGGGTCCCAGACCGCGGAGAGGGGGAGGCGTGGGGCGGCCGGGCGCATGCGCGCGTCCTCCAGCCGCCCTCGCTCCTCGTCCTCCAGCTCCAGGATCCGGCGCGTGCTCAGTCGCCCTTCGTTCCCCGCCCTCCCTCCTGACCCTCGGGCCAGGCCCCGCCACCTGCGGCCCAGTCCTTTTCCGACTACCTCCGGCCTACTCCTTTCTATCTCGGAGTGCTCATTCGCGCCTCCTAAAGCTCTCAGCGGAGAGCGCGGAGCCCCTCCGGCCGGGCGGTAAGGAGGCAGAGGGGCCGGGGCTTCAAAGCTGCGGGGAAGGCGGGGCGGTCACCTGGGCGCTGACGTCAGCGCGGGCAGAGTCCCGCCAAGGCTTTTAACCCGCGGCTTTGCCGCGCGCAGGCGCTCCAGGGAGGAAGGCCTGGCACGCTTCAGCCAATGAGCCGGTCCCGGTGCCCGTACCCGCCTCGAGCGACCCGCCGCGGGAGGCGCCGGATGGACGAATGGAGCAGTGCCCGCCGGGCTGAGATTTCAGGGCTGGGGGCTCAGAGAGCACTGCGGGTAGGAGCCTGTCCGCAAGCGGGTCGAGCGCGGGCGGGTCCGCCGGGCCCTGTGGCGCGCGCTCGTCGGCTGGGCCGGCGCCCCGGTGCGCATGCGCCCCCGCACAGCCGAGCGCGCCCCCGCACAGCCCTGCGGGAGGAGTGGCGGTCCTCCCTCCCTGTCCTGGGTGGGAGGTGGAACAAGTCGGAAGAAGCCCTCGAGGCGGACCTTTGCCAGAACTGTAAGAAGCAGGTGGGGAGGGGCTCCCGTTGTGCCTTCAGGCCGGTCGGGGCGGAAAGAGGAGTCCGGGCGGGCAGCGCGCGGAGTCACCTTAGCGCGACGTGCTAACTTTTGAACTGAAGCGCTGCCAGGGGCCGGGAGGATCCGCTTCGCATCTGTTCTAACTTGAGAGGAGAAACCGAAGACGGTTTGGGTTGTGTTGTTTCCGACTATAATAGCTCCCCGAAGTCTGACTTATAGACAATTGTTATGATTCAAATCTCATAGCAAAAGATTTAGAAAAGGAAGCTAAAGAATCTAGCTGTTTCGCTCTAGCTGTAATTTAATTTATCTAGTAGGACTTCCTGCTTTTGCTTTTTCTTTGCCTTTTTCCTTTCCCTAAGAAGTATTCAACTGAAAAGAAATGAAAAATTGCCTGCTTTTATCCCTCCCTGATGGAACGAACTGCTTTTTAAATCCTTACAAGATAGTTACTAAGAGAAGTCACATTTTAAATGAGAGTAGCCTGAGGATATTAACTTTGTTAAAATAAGTTACTTCCAAATAGAAATTGTGCCAAATGGCCAAAGATCAATCCTAGGACCTCTATTTGGCAAATACTGTTTCTGTATCTATCAAAAGTAATTTAAACGAAACAGTTTTTCTTAAATAACCCATAATTTGGTTTTTCCACCAATTTAGATATCTCTATCAAATTTGATTTGAAACTTCACGGAAGACTTAATGCCTCACTTAGCACATAATTTAGGTTAAAATCGGAAATTTTCATTTTATGAAATAGAAGCTAACATCACTATTAAATGGATTACAGCACCCACTTACAATGGTTTGTAAATGAATTGTGTCCTTTCGTATCTTCCACCCTCCATCCAAAGAGGACACCATCTCCTTGGAAAAGACCTTCCAGAGCCCCCTATTCTAACTGTAGCACCTGGGAGTTTCCCATAATACTCTCCATGGCTGTATTATTTCCTTTACTGCATTGTTTGGTAGTTATCTACCTGTGTCTGGTTTTCCACTCCCTCCCTCTCTCCTAGACTGTAAGTTTTTGGAGAAATGAATTGTCTTAATGTTTTTCTATTCCCAATACTTTGCATAGAGCTTGGCACTTAAGTGCTTGATAAATACCTGTTGATGAACTGGGTGAATCAAGAACCTGGAATGCCTCCTGAGTCTGATAAGACAGTATAACCTTTTTAGTTATCTTGTTGCACGCCAGAGGCCTTTTCTCAATGGGAGGGGAGGGAGCTACCTTCAATATGTACAAGAACCACTCGTGTAAGAATTTGTCTGAAGACAGGAACCCTGCAGTTGACCTGGGTGCCGCAGGCTTTCACACTGTTTCTCACTAGCAAATGAGAGCACCCTATTCTCTGAAGCAGTTTAATTTGTATGTTAAAAGCATTTTTTTAATTTTTAAGAATATATGTCACATGTTCATTGTAAATTAACTAGGAAATAAGTAAAGAATTAAAGCACTTAATATTCTACCACTTAGAGATAGCCAGTTAAAGATTGCATATGTATATCCTTCTAGTCTTTGCAAGCATTCAGCCTTGTATCTGTGCTCTCTTAAGTAAGTCTAGATTATTCCCGTTACTTCATGAGGAAGTTTAGTGAGAATTCAGTCCATCACAGGTAGCACTGAACCTTTAAATAGTCCAAATGGTTCTTTTTTTCCTCACTGTATCTCCATTTGGTCCCAGAAATATTCAAATTAGTAGGAATATTTCCTAGATACGTGTATTTGTCTCAACAAAATATCAAGGTAAATAAAAGGTCAAATAAAATCACTTTTTTAAACATTTAAATGAATACCTATAAACACAGTCTGTATCCCAGAGACTTTTGCCGCACGATTCAATGAGAAAATAAAGTGAGGAATGCATTGTTGTTTGAAAATGCACTTTCTTTAAAACGTAATTCCTAATCTTTCTTTAAAATACGTTTCCATCATTCTATTAATGGCATTTATGCTTCATTACATATATTAACTGCATCATGAAAAATTTTTTTTAGGTATTTTCATTGCTTAAGATTTGACAGAATAGGACCTTAGCCCTGAAGTGGTTTGTTTTGAGAGAATATGCTGCTCAGCAGTTCTCTGTAAGAATGGAATAATGGAGAGGAGAAAGCTCAGAGCTTGCTAAGTAAAGGGAAAAAGAATTTTTTACCTGGTGATTATTGTGTGAATAATGTGGCGTTTCAAGACTTTAATAAAGGACTGCTCATAGGATTTTTTAAATCACTATCTCAGTTGACATGGAGACCATAATGTAGTTGAATGTCTTGCTAAAATCTAAATTATTGGAAAAGTTCATGTGATTCAAATCTTTCCCCCCTTTTATTTGCTTAACTTTTTTAAAAAATAAACTTTATTTTTTAGAGAGATTTTAGGTTCACAGCAAAATTGATCAAAGTACAGAGAGTTCCTGTGTAGCCCCTGCCCCCCTACACACACAGCCTTCCACACCTGAGTGGCACATTTGTTACAGTCAATGAACTGATGTTGACACACCATTATCACCCAAAGTCCATAGTTTACATTAGGGGTCACTCTTGGTGGTGTACGTTCCATGAGTTTGGACAAATGTGTAATGCCATATACCCACATTATAGCATCATACAGAGTAGTTTCACTGCCCTAAACGTCCTCTGTGCTCCGCCCATTCATCCCTCCCTCCCTCCCCGCTAACGCCTGACAACCACTGATCCTTTTACTGTCTCCATAGTTTTCCCTTTTCCAGAATGTCACATAGTTGGAATCATAATCTTTTCAGATTGGCTTCTTTCACTTAGTTATATGCATTTAAATTTCCTTCATGTTCTTTCATGGCTTGATGGCTTTAAAAAAAAATGTTTTATTTAATTTATTTAAACTAAAAAAAAAAACCCAAACAATTCACTCATTTCTGCTACTTCTCACCCCCTGCCTTTTGCAACCACCAGTCTGTTCTCTGTATCTATCAGCTTGGGTGTGTTTTGTTTTGTTGTATATCCCACCTATGAGAGAGATCATACGGTATTTGTCTTTCTCTTTCTGACTTATTTCACTTAGCATAATGCCCTCAGGGTCCATCCATGTTGTTGCAAATGGCAAGATTTCATTCTTTTTTACAATTTCTTTATTCACTCATCATCAATTGATGGACTCAGGTTGTCTCCATATCGTGGCTATTGTAAGTGCTGCAATGAACATAAGGTGGCATATATTTTTTCAAATTCGTGTTTTCATTTTCTTCAAGTAAATGTGCAGAAGTAGAATTGCTGGATCATGTGGTAGTTCTATTTTTAATTTTTTGAGGATCCTCCATACTGTTTTCCATAGTGGTTGCACCAATTTAAATTCCCACCAGTAGTGTACAAGGTTTTCCTTCTCTCCACATCCGTGACACCACTTATGTCTTATCTTTTTGATAATAGCCATTCTAACAAATGTGAGGTGATATCTCATTGTGGTTTTGATTTGCTTTTCCCTGATGATTAGTGGTGTTGAGCATCTTTTCATGTACCTGTTGGCCATCTGTAGGTCTCCTTTGGAAAAATGTCTGTTTAGATCTTCTGCCTATTTTTTAATCAGATTGCTTGTTTTGTTGCTATAGAGTTGCATGAGTTCCTTTTATATTTTGGATATTAGCCCCTTATTAGATATATAACTTGCAATTATCTTCTCCTATTTAGTAGGTTGCCTTTCATTTTCTTGGTGGTTTCTTTTGCTGTGCGGAGGCTTTTCAGTTCGCCCTAGTCCCACTTGTTTATTTTTGCTTTTGTTGCCTTTGCTTTTGATATCATATTCGAAAGTCGTCACCAAGACCCATGTTAAGGAGCCTACCATCTATGTGTTCCAGGAGTTTGATGGTTTCAGGTCTTATGTTCAAATCTTTAATCCATTTTGAGTTAACTTTTGTGTATGGTGTAAAATAATGGTCCAGTTTCATCCTTTTGCATGTGGCTGTCCAGTTTTCCCAACGCCATTTATTGAAGAGACCGTCCTTCCCTCATTGTATAGTCTTGGCTCCTTTCTTCTAAATTAATTGACCATATGTGCATGGGTTATTTCTGGGCTATTTTGTCCCATTGGTGTCTGTTTTCACGCCAGTACTATACTGTTTTAATTACTGTCGCTTTGGAAGTTTCCTCCATATCTTTCTGTGGCTTGATGTCTCTCTTTTTAGTGCTGAATAGTGTTGCATGGTCTGGATGTACTGCAATTTATTGATCCATTCACCTACTGAAGGACATCTTGGTTGCTCCCAAGTTTTGGCAATTATGAATAAAGCTTCTGTAAACATCTGTGGGCAGGTTTCTTTGTAGACATAAGTTTTCACTGCATTTGGGTAAATACCAAGGAGTTTGATTGGTGGATTGTGTAATAAGAGTATGTTTAGTTTTGTAAGAAATGCCAAACTGTCTTCCAAAGTGGCTGTACCATTTTGGATTCCCACCAGTAGTGAATGAAAGTTCCTGTTGGTCCACATCCTCACCAGCATTTAATGTTGTGAGTATTTTGGATTTTGGTCACTCTAATAGATGTGTAGTGGTATCTCGTTGTTTGAATTTGCAATTCCCTAATGATGTATCATGTTGAACATCTTTTCATATGATTATTTGCCATCTGTATATATTCTTTCCTGAGGGATCTATTCAGGTCTTTGACCTGTTTTTTAATCAGATTGTTCATTTTCTTATTGTTGAATTTTAAAGATTTTTTTGTATAGTTTGGGTAACACTTCTGTTTCAGATATATATATCTTTTGCGAATATTTTGTCCCAGTCCGTGGCTTGTCTTCTCATTCTCTCTACATTATCTTTTGCAGAGCACAAATTTTTAATTTTAGTGAAGCTCAGTTTATTAATTCCTTCTTTCATGGATCATGCCTTTGGTGTTGTATCTAAAAAATCATCAACATACCCAAAGTCATCTGGAGTTTTCCCCGTGTTATCTTCTAGGAGTTTTACAGCTTTATATACATTTAGGTCTATGATTCATTTTGATTTAATTTTTGTGAAGGGTGTAAGGTCTGTGACTACAATAATTTTTTTGCACATGGATGCCCAGCTGTTCAAGCACCATTTGTTGAACAGATTTTCTTTGCTCCAATGTATTGCCTTTGCTCGTTTGTCAAAGATCAGTTGACCATGTTTATGCGGGTCTATTTCTGGGCTCTCCGTTCTGCTCCCCTGAGCTATTTGCCTGCTCTTTCAGCAGTGCCACACTGTCTTAATTGCTGTAGCCTGAAGTCAGGTAGTGTCAGTCCTCCAGCTGTGTTGTTCTGCAATATCGAGTTGGCTATTCTGAGCCTTTTGCCTCTCCAGATAAACTTTAGAATGAGTTTGTCAAAATAAAATAACTGCCTGGAATTTTTATTGGGATTGCATCAAATCTGTAGATCAAGTCGGAAAGAGCTGACATCTTGACAATATTGAGTCTTCTTGTCCATGAACGTAAAATCACTCTCCATTTATTTAATTCTTTGATTTCTTTCATCTGAGTTTTGTAGTTTTCCTCATATTTTGTTAGATTTTATAGCTAAGTATATCATTTTGGGGGGTGCTAATGTAAATGGTAAAGTTTTTAATTTCAAATTCCACTTGTTCATTACTGGTATCTGCTTAACTTTTTAAGCAATTAATGGATGCCTGGGAGTTGACGTACGTATATATTCAGAAATGTTTTGCCACCTGAGACCTGTGAGGAGGTAAGCTTCGTGTTCCAATCTGTAATTAGTATTGGGGGGGAAATCTGTTATGCATTTGGCTAATTTTAATTTATTGTTATTTTTTAGATTCTAAAGTTATTTTATATTATGATAGAGGGCAGGAACAAAAAAAGAAAACAATTTGTATCAATATCCAGGTCCTCCAAGAGTCCATTCAGAGCAGAAAGTAAAAAGAATACCAGCTTTTTTAAAAAGTTCAGTGTGAAAAGTTTAAGGAAAGATAAAGTTTCTCCTTAACAGTTTTTATCGTGTTGCCCTCAAGTCTATTGCTGTCATATGGAAAATCACTTCACATTTAAATTGTATAGTAAGGCCATTTGACTACCCTGTTTGCTATTTATATATTTATAATCTAAATCCTATCAACTTCAAGAAAGGATTTAAGGACTTCAGCAATATAAATTTAATTGGCATACTGTAGTAGGCATATCTAGAGTAACTGAAATAGAGATCAGAAGTCCTATAGAGAAAGAAGTCATTGTGTTAAACAGCAGAAATGATTAAACAATTACTCAAGCTTCAGATTTAGTCCTGGCTTCTATGGTAGCCAAGTAAAAGGGAAAGGAAATAAGATGTTCGTTTGGCTCAAAATATATAACTAAAATACACTTTGACTTGTTACGTAAAAGTGATGTGTGTGGGCCAGCCTGGTGGCGCAATGGTTAAGTTCTCAGGTTCTGCTTCAGCGGCCCAGGGTTCACCAGTTCAGATCCCGAGTGTGGACCTGTGCACCGCTTGTCAAGCCATGCTGTGGCAGGCGTCCCACATAAAATAGAGGAAGATGGGCACGGATATTAGCTCAGGGCCAGTCTTCCTCAGCGAAAAGAGGAGGATTGGCAACAGATGTTAGCTCAGGGCTAATCTTCCTCAAAAAAAAAAGATTATTTGTGAAGTTTTAGGTTATTAAAACATATTTGGCAATAATTAGTACCTTTAAATAACTATTCTGTACATGATATTTCAGTAAATAGTTACTGTTAAAAGGAAGTTCTTTAGGGGAAACAGACTCCACCAACTCAGTATATGACAAGGATTATCAAACAATGGGATACTTTCTTTGATTGAATCTATGACACAATTGTTTAAAAAAAAGGAACAAGAGAAAGATTGAAAAACAAAGAGACTGAGATTCTGGACAATGCCCCGAAAAGTTGTTCTTCTGCAGACTTGGAGACTTTCTTCATGTTGTGGTATCTTTCAATAATGTTCAACCACAGAAAACTAGGGTAAAGTACTGTGTTGTCATGCTCTAATACAAGGAGGGACCATGGGAGCCTGGAAGAATGAGCTTCGTGACTTCCAGTAGGCTGTTTCCTTCAGCGATGCTTGCCTCCTCACGCCCTGCCGCTGACAGGCAGGGGATAGTCGTGACTGCATAAAAGAGCCATCCCTTTCCAGCTTGTTTGATCCCAGCCTTCAGAAAACTATGTTTTCATCATAACCCTAAAGTAAAAGTTTCGTAACAGTAGTACTCTTGCCACACACACTATGCAATGGTGTTTTCTGTGTCTTTTTTTTTTTTTTTCAGTGTTGGTCATGGCCTAGTAAGTTGATTTCACAACACTGTGGAACATGAGAAACTCTGCTCTAGAGTAATTGCAGTGCAAATTCTTTTGTCGTTAATTAGAAATCAAGTCATATGCTTTAAGTACAAAATAGATACGAGTAGTAACATTCTCTCACTTCTGTCGGTCGATCCCGTGCACTGTTCTAATGGCTGTACATTTTTTTTTTTTTTTAAGATTTTATTATTTCCTTTTTCTCCCCAACACCCCCCGGTACATAGTTGTGTATTCTTCGTTGTGGATTCTTCTAGTTGTGGCATGTGGGACGCTGCCTCAGCGTGGTTTGATGAGCAGTGCCATGTCCACACCCAGGATTCGAACCAACGAAACACTGGGCCGCCTGCAGCGGAGCGCGCGAGCTTAACCACTCGGTCACGGAGCCAGCCCCTCTAATGGCTGTACATTTGATTTAACTCAAGGCAATATTGCTCTTATCAGTAGGAGAACTTCATTTTTTAAAAAGTCCACATTATTTGACAAATTTCTCACATTACATAGTCTGTGTTCTACAAAAATTAGAAGTAAATTATACATATATTTTAAATGTACTTGAGATATTTATGATTTAAAGAAACTCTCTAGGGCAGGGATCAGCAGACTGTGGTCCTTGAGCCAAATTGTCCCAGGGCCAGGGCCAGTTTATGTAAATAAAGTTGTATCTGAGCACAACCATGCTCATTCGTTTGCCTGTTGCCCATGGCCGCTTTCCCGCTACAACAGCAAAGTTGCATAGTCACGACACAGACCATGTGGCCCACAAAACCTAAAATATTTACTCTGTGACTCTTTACAGAATAACTTTGCTGTCCCCTGTTCTAGTAATTCCTTTTTCCAAAATCTAATCCTTTTATAAATCCAGATTTTCGTGTACTGAATTTGCTCAATTTAAAATAACACAATGTTGGTTTTGATTTTATTTTCCTTGGTTTCGTGTTCCTTGATTTGATTCAGTTTCCTTTCGTTCAATACCCACTATACATTCATTTTAACATTTCATACATTATCAATAATACCTGTGCCAGACCCTGTGGTGTGGCCGCCATAAGATACTGATTGAGTTCTCCTGCCCCTGTGGGTCCGCCACTGGATTTGCCCTGAGGCCACACTCCCTGGCCTGTCAGTGACTGAGCAGAGTAGGGATGCTAAGTCAGGCTTGTTCCAGCAAGACACAGGACTCCTCCAGTGGGTGACTTTGGCTCAAGGACTCCCCACTGGCATGACTGAACCCTTCTGGGAACTCTGCTGCAGCTCAAGACTTCCTACCCAATACTCCTCCCTTTCTTCTCTGCTTCTACAGATATCAGGCCTGAGTCGTGGTCTGAAAGCTCTCCCTACCTTCTCCTCCCTTCGAAATAGTTCTCTTGCACCTCTAATCCTGTCTTGGCCTCTGCTTTTCAACAGACCCAACTAACACACTCGACAACAACAAATACGTGTAAAACATGTTTACCGTTCTAAAGGATGCAGTGATAGTTGAGGAGGATGGGTAGATGGAAGGAAAGAACAGATGAAAATATTTATACATTATGGTACTATGTTCCAAATATGTGAGACACACCATTTCTTTTTTTAGAGTTTAAAAGAGGGAGAGACTATAATGAGGATACAAAAGCAAAAGTTCTGGGGGAAATGGGTACATGCCTCCACAGTAATTGTTTAGTGAGTGAGTACAATTTGGATAGGTGGAAGTAGGGGAAAGGGGGCATGTATTAGGGCTTAGAAGTCATGTAGAAGAAAGGGAAGGAGGAAGGATCATTGGGGGCTGGAACCAAGCGTTGCTATAAGGAGTGCTTGGAGATGAAGCTGGAAAGATAGATTGGAAATAACTATAGAGCACTTGAAATACCAGACTAGGGAGGGAATTTTATTCTGCAGAAGCTGAAACACCATCAGAGGTGTTTTAGTAGGGAATACAGTGATACCGGGATTTTAGGAAAATTAACCTGTGTACAATATGGTTAGGGAAAAGAGACAGGAGAGTAGACTGATTATGAGGCTCTGCAGTCCAATTTCCTGGTGATAATTGGTAGCAGAGAACATGGAAAGAAGGATTGATTTCAAAGGACATTTAAGGTGAGAAGAAACAACGAGGCTTCAAGACTCACTGAACATGAGTTGGGGATGGTGAGCCAGTTTGGGCAGCAGTAAATTTGAGGTTTTGTGCTTTGGCAGCATTGAGAAAAGTGGTGCCACAATGACAGAAATAAGGAAGATAATCCTCGGTTGAACTGTCTAACTGCTTCCTTGCCTTCTGTATCCATGCTGAGTTTAGAAGGAAAATAATGACCTTTGCTCCTTTTTTTAGACATGTAAAATTTGAGAGGCTGCCAGGACAGCTAAGTGTCTGCCAGACGTTTGGAAATGAGAACTGAAGCTCAGATGGGGAATAAGTGGAGTTGTCACTAACATTGACTTATTGCCACGTATTGAAGACTTCAATACCTGTATTAGTGTTTCCTTTATTGTTCGAATTCCTGTTATAATCCTTAATCCACAGCCTGTATGTTGAGTTTATAAAAGGTTTAGATAATACACAAAAATCAAAACAAAAAGTAATCTGAAAATAGTTGATGGTCTCAAGATTGTTAAAAAAAAAAAATCTTCAGAAATGATTCTGTATTCTCTACCATTTTAAAAATATAAAACCTTCCCAAAGACTCAGTCCACCTAATATATGAGACAAAAGTGTGTACAATGTTTAGACTTCTTTATAGGCCATGATAGAATGGAAAAGGTAAATTACAACATTCAAACACAGATGTCATGGAAGTGCTTCCCAAAAACTGCGAATAACTGGATTTAAAACTGTACTTAAAGAAACACTCTCAGGTGAGTTATGCCAAAATTTAAGAAGGAGATTGTCAAGTTATCCAACTAGAATAATTTTAGCATGCTAATAATGAGGAAGTATACTGAGACATTGTGTATCTTTTTAAGCATTATAATTCTCAAAATATTTTTCACTGTAAAGAAAAGATTACACTATTGGATAGTGAGGGTTTTTTTAGCTGAAGAAGATAGTGAAAATTGGTATGAGTTGCAGTGAAGCCAGTTAACAATTCAAAGTTGGATTTTTGAGGGGAAATTTTATTATTAATATTATTTTCTCACAATGCTTTAGAATTTTTGGAATTATGTGGTATTCACTGCTTATTAAAACTTATGTAGATTTCAGAAGATCACAAAGTATTGAGTATTGGTTTCTATCTTGTTTCTATGGTCTTTTCCATACATAGTAATTTTAATGTTACTGTCGCTTTATGCACTGGGGATTTGTGTGTGTGAGTGCCTTGTGAATAATAGATCCACATCTCTTCAACAGGTTGTGTCTGGAGAAGATATTTCCACGCTGGTTTCTCTACTCAAGAGCTTTATCAGGAGCTGAAGCAGTCAATGCCTTGAGGCCATTCTATTTTGCAGTACATCCAGATTTCTTTGGACAGCACCCCAGAGAAAGGGTAAACTTTTTTTTTTTTTAAGCTTTAGTCTACATTTCTGTTTAGTTTATTTACCTTTGTTACGATATAGTACAGAGAGTTCTGTAAATTTGGATTGTTTTGTCGTCGTGATATAATCAGTGTTTTGAACTAATTTGAAATGTAGATACTAAAAACTGAAAATATAACTATTGTTTTTTATGAAATGTGAGAGAATAGAAAATATATATATGTATTGGTCTCTGCCCCTGGTTCCTGACACAAAGCTCCTAAAACCCTTCTAATTTTCTAGGAGCATCTGTTGTTCTGATATTTGTCTTTGATCGCGTCCCTGGCACAGGGCTCCTAAAACCCTTGTAAATTCCTAAGTGATAAGAGCACTAGGAGCATCTTTTGTTCTAATGAGGTGACTCTGGGTGGGCTCCTGGATGTCTCCTAGATGGTCACTGGTCACTAGAAAGAACAAACCATCATTAGGAGCTTGGAATTTTCACCTCCACACCTCATCCTCCAGAGAAGAAAGGAGGACCAGAAATGAAGATAATAATTGATCACACCTACTTGAGGCAGCCTCCGTAAAATCCCAATAGTCCATGGTTCAAGGAGCTTCTGGGTTGGTAAACACATACACACCAGGAGGGTGGTGCACCCTGGCTCCATGGTGACAGAAGCTTCTGTGTTCAGGACCTTCTCACATACCCTGTGTATCTCTTCTTCTGGCTGTTTATCCGAATTCTTTATCATATCCTTTAATACACTGGTAACGGTAACTGTTTCCCTGAGATCTGTGAGCCACTCTGGCAAATTAACAGAAGCCAAGGAAGAGGTCATTGGAACCTCCGATCTATAGGCACTCGGTCAGAAGCTCAGGTGATATGCTACGCTTCTGACTGGCTTCTGAAGTGTGTGTGTGTTTCAGGGGGTGGGGGCAGTCTTGTGGGACTGAACTCGTAACCTATGGGATCTGATGCTACCTCCAAGTATATAGTGTCAGAATTGGGTTAAATTGTAGGACACCCAGCTATCACAGAGAACTGCTTGTTGTGGGGGAAAACCTGCACACATTTGGTGACCAGAAGTGTCAGAAGTGAAGTGTTCCATGTGAATAGTAAAGGAGACACACAGGAGACAGACTGAATTGGGTTTTTCCTTTAAACGAAAGCTGTCATTTTTTATGCAGGCAATAAAGCTATCGTATAAACTCTTTACAGTATTACAGTTTTCCAGTTTTCTGTACCAGTTTTTAGAGTAAAATTGGGGGTTTGAAAGAAAATTTATGGCCTCTGTTATGGTGCTAAATCCCTTTTTTAAGGATGATACCGGGAGGTTTTTCGATGCCCTAATGGTCTTCCTTTATGTTGCATGCTCTGGTCCACTTCCCTACAGCACCAGTCAGTGTGTGCTCAGGGAATGCACACGTTAGGAAAAATAGCTTAGGATAAACTTAGTTAGGAAGGCTAATATTTTTTAACATTAGATAGTATATTACAAAGCCAAATACTTTGGAATTATCTCATTGGTTCTTTTTATCTTCCTTAACATTGATACCTAGTTTAACACTAAAAGGAATTAAAAACTCTTGAAAACTAGAACATTATTATACTCCTTTTTTCTACTTGCAGTGGGAAAAAAGTCAATTTTCCTTCTTTGCTCTAAGAAAATATTCTGATTCTGATATTTGGTATGTATATTGGCTATTGAAAGTCAGATCCTTTCTAAGTAATTAGTAAGTTGAATCAACAGAAAAATATCCACTACCTTGAGGATGTATTAATAACCTAAAGTTTTTAAACCCAACATGTATGAGAAGATTAAGCCTAGCAGTAGGTGAATGTTTTCCCTCCTCTACCAGTGTATCTTGTTTTTATCAAAACTTCTGTTTGCTGTAAAAGGTGAACTCAGCAGGCTTGGGTTACTTAAACCCTGCGCGTTCTAGAGAGATGCCTGGCTTCACTCCTGGCCCTTGACTTCCTCCTGGGAGATGAGCTCTGAGCCCTTAGAATATCCTGCCTGACAAGGATGTTGTTGTGTGCCTGAGGCCTTGGACCTGTGAGATAGTTTCTGCTAACAATGTGATTTAGGGTGAACACCTGTTTTCTCATGTGGGAGTCCTCTGTGGGCGCTGGAGACTCACTAGCAAAGGTCAGTCACATGGGTGCTACATACCTACATGACTGAGTCCCAGTAAAACCCTGGACACCAAGGCTTGGATGGGCTTCCTTGGGTTGGCGGCACTTCTCATCTGTTGTCGCACATCATTGCTGGAATTAAGCCCTGTCTGAACAACTCCACTGGGGAGGACAGCTGGAACCTTGTACCTGGTCTCTCCTGGTCTCCACCCTATGCGCCTTTTGCCCTTGCTGATTTTAGTCTGCATCCTTTTGCTGTAATAAACCATAACTGTGAGTATACCAGCTTTTCTGAGTTCTTGTAAATCCTTCTAGCCAATCATTGAACCTGAGAGTAGTCTTGGGGACCCCCAATGCACTATGCGTTGGATGTAATTATTCTGGTCAATTTATATTTTCATTTACTCTTTCAGCTTGTGTTTGAGTGCCTACTCTGTGCCAAGCCTTTGCACTAGCTGCTCCCTCTGCTCGGATCTTCCTTCCCCCAGACATCCCCCAGAAGCTCATCCAAGCTTTGGTGTTCAAGGTCTTATTGGGGGGTTAGTCATGTAGAATGGCTTGACCTTTACTTTCTTGTTTCACTGCCTCTTTTGGGGGCAGCTCTTCCAGAATGCCCTATTTAGAATGGGCACCGCTTCCTTCCTGCCCGGTACCCCCTGACCCCTTCTCCTGCAGTACTTTTCTCTTGTCCTGTTTTTCCCTTTCCAGGGACCGTATTTACCTACTTATTACATTTATTATTTATTTTTCTCCCCTCACTGAAATGTGAGATCCATGAAGGCGGTTCGCTGTTCTTGTCACCAAACGTTCAGTTCAGCCTTCTTCCCACTCTTACAGGACGCGCTTGCCCCTGTTCTAAGGGAAAGAGACTTACAGTCCCATCTAGTCATGGCGTCAGGCCAGGATCTCAGAGTGAAGCACAAATGTTGTTTATCCTCCTCATTTTAATTCATTTTTAAAATATGTAAAACATTTATAGATTCAAAAGCCAAAACTAAATACAAAGTTTACTCTGAAGTCTTACTCCCATCCCTATTTCCATTACCCCGTGCCTGTTAACTTCCTATAGAGAGCCATTTTTATTAGTTCCAGGTTGTTTTGCCTGTTTCTTTTGGCGAAAATAGAAACATGTATCAAAAAATAATTCTGAAGGTTTAGTCCTACACTAGCAGGAAAGGTACCTCAGCTGCTCACAGGACTGTCATGGCTAAAAAGAGAGTATTGTAATAAATTAAACAAACAAAAATGAACAGTTCCTAATTTCAGATCACACCGTGTGTCTAGAAGGGGCCCTGGAGTGATAAGAAGCAAGTTATTATTTATGCCATTCTGTAGAGCTATTCCTTCACTAAAGTGTTCCTTCTTTTCTTTTTTCACTTAACAATCCTGGAAATCACTCCATGTCAGTTCCCAGATAACTTCTACAGCACTCTCTTTTTCTTTTTCTTCTTTTTGGTCATATCGTACTCCATTGAATGAGTATACCCTAATTCAACCAATCTCCTCTGGGTGGGCATTTTAAGGGCCCTTTGTACAGAGAGAAATTATCCCTTTTCTATGAAATAACTTGCAAATATTCTTATCCCAGTTGTTTATTTGTCTGTAGACTGCATATTGTGTGTATGTTTGTGGGTTTTTATGGTTTTTTAAAATTTTTTATGTAATTGGATTTATCAGTCATTTTTTACTTTGAGATAGTCATCATGAGGCTTTTTCCACACTGAAGTTATAGAGGAATTCCACCATGTTTTCTTCAAGTATTTATGTGGTTACGTGTTTTTTTTTAATATCTCAGCTGTGTGGAGTTCATTCTGTGTTGTAAGATGTAGATCCAGTTTTAACCGTTCCCAAAGAGCTATCGAGTCCCAACATGTTCTTGGGTTTTTTTTTAAAGATTGGCACCTGAACTAACAACTGTTGCCAATCTTCTTTTTTTTTTTCTGCTTTTTCTCCCCAAATCCCCTAAGTACATAGTTGTATATTTTAGTTGTGGGTCCTTCTAGTTGTGGTATGTGGGGTGCCACCTCAACATGGCTAATGAGCGGTGCCATGTCCGCACCCAGCATCCCAACCAGCGAAACCCTGGGCCGCCGCAGCGGAGCATGCGAACTTAACCACCTGGCCATGGGACCGGCCCCCCAACATTTTTTAATACTAAATTATTTAATACCCTCAATATTGCGTTTAAACGGTCAGGATATAAGTTGTTGTTTCCGTGTTCTATTTTGTGTGTAAATGCCCCTTAATATTTTTTTCCAGGAAGTCAATGAAAATTCTCTTAAGAGATTAAGTGTCTACTTAGAAAACCTCCAGAAACCAGGCTTCAAGTCTTTGAAACCAACTCAGCTTACATTTTATGTAAGAGAAAGAGACCAGAATTCCTCTGATGGCCAGGAGCCCTTTAGTACTGCCGGTACGTTTTCTCATTTCTAGTGTGTCCCTTGCAACCAGCTCCGTGTTTAAGTGTGTTCCTTCAGCCTGACATTGCCTGAATACCTTTGGATTAAAGCCTTGGTCATAGGAAAACATTGTGATTTAATCAAGTGTTTTCCTAGAATTAGATTCTGTTCCTGGCTGCATGTGTGTGACAAGCCATTTTTTGTGTTTAAACTTTTCCTGTAAAACTGAAGTGTTCCTATTTGTCCCTTCCTATTTCAGTGCTGTCTTAAGTGTTAAACATGTGTATAACAATTATGTTTTTTTTAAATACAGCTTCCGTTCTCTCATTTAGTCCTCAGAGTACCCTGTGGGGTTAGGTGGTATTCACCCAGTTGTAACTTAGTAATGACCAGTGACTTTCCCAGGACCATGGAGATAGACTATGGGTCTTAAACCCAGGACTTTTCACTCCAGCCTTACGCTGTTTCTAAAATCTAATCAACCTTAATATACAGCCTTATGGTCCTTTGTCGCTGCCTTAGCTGTGATCCAGTAATACTTAAAATTAATGGCAAATAGTGGTCTGTCATTTCTCTAAGTATACCTTTCGGTGATCCTTGAGGAAATAACTTCATTTTTAGAATGAACTTTAAAACAACTTAAAAATTTACTGAGAGCTCTCTGCATTAAAGCTTAAACAAGTAGAAAACATACTGTAATTTTTTTGAAACAAGCTGTCATAAGACTCAAAATTTGATAGGTCTTTTGAGACCTAGAGTCTGTTTCTCACTGTGCCAGTGACTAGCTGTGTGACCTTAATTTAACTTCTGGTTCTTCGTTGTTCAAATGAAAGTGCTGTGTGTTGCTGAGGCGTTCACACTGAAGATCCCTGACTCACACCTGATGCTCGCAGGGCTCACAGGCCCTCTGAGGGAGCGAGCAGGAGCCTGATCCAGCCAGGGCTCACAGGGGGTCTTCTGTGGAAGACAGCTTCCCACCCAGTCTCTCCAAGGAGGAGCATTTGATAGTATATTTTCTCCTGTCTTTTATTCTCCCGTGATTGAATACGGGAGATCAGGAATCACAAACTCCTTTCCTTGGCTGTTTCTCCATCTACCTCTGATTTGGAGCTTTATTAAAAATAGACCCTATTCTTCATTATTCAGAGACAAAAAGTCAACTCATAGCCTGATTGTGAAGCAACAGCTCTTCTGAAGAAGGCTGTAAATAATAGTAGTAGTAGCAATAATAATAATTATGTTTATCACTCTAAATGACACTATTCTGTTTGAATAGTGTAAATAATCATTATCAATGTGCTGTTCTTAGCCGTGAAAGTCTTGGAACAACTGAGATACATTCTTTGCTAGTATAAGACCAAGTAGTCATAAATTTGGGGGGGGATGGGGGGTAAGGAAGATTGCCCCTGAGCCAACGTCTGTTGCCAATCTTCCTCTTTTTGCTTGAGGAAGATGGTCCCCAAGCTAACATCCATGCCAGTCTTCCTCTAGCGTGTATATGGGACACCACCTCAGCATGGCTTGATGAGCAGTGTGTAGGTCTGCACCCGGGATCTGAACCCACGAACCCAGGGCCATGCAAGTGGAGCGCGCGAACCAAACTGCTCACTACACCACTGGGTTGGCCCCATAAATATTTTTTAGTAGATACATGTTCCTATTACCCAAGGTCAGGATTAGGTTAGGAATTGAAAAAACATCATACTTACACATAGTGGTCTACTAAGGTTTCATGATTTCTCCAAGCCAGATGGAATTTATAAAAGCAAATTACATCCTTTACATTTTTTTTTTCCTGAGGAAGATTTCCCCTGAGCTAACATCCGTGCCAGTCTTCCTCTATTTTTTAGTATATAGGCCACCAGCACAACATGACCACTAACAGAGTGATATTGGTCCACGCCCAGGAACCGAACCTGGGCCACTGAAACAGAGTGCACTGAACTTAACCATTAGGCCACCAGGGCTGGCCTCACAATTTTTTAAATAAAAATTATCACCAGTTTTTATTTTTATTTGTTTGAGAGAGTCAGGCTCATTTCTACAGCTATAGCTACCACTTCCACTACTGCCATCAGCTGGATTTGTCTTAAATATTGACTATATGTGGAATTAAAGAATAAACCAAGTTTGAAAACTTAGAAAGTTTCACAAGTAAATTAGGGACTGAGCTGGTACTAAAACTAATGTCTCCTTATTCCTAGTCCAGTGTTTTGATTTATATGCCACACTATCTATTAATTCTTCTTTAAAATTATTGTTAATAATCATTTTTACCTTTGCTTTTATGACAAAGATTGGCACTCTGGCAAAGACTTAAAATTTTTTTATCTCTTTAATCATTTTATCTGATTATAAAATGAAGATTGTGTTTTTTTAAGTTTTTATTTTTAGAATACTAGAAATCATTAATCATCTTTTCATTAATAATTAAGATGATAGTAGGTAAAATATTTCCTAGTGATTTTCATAACTGAAATTAAAGACCTAAATCCTTTCTTCAGCCCTACATCTTTTTGGTGGTCCATGAGGAAATAAACTTCATTATTAGAATAAATTTTAAAGCAATTAAAGATCTACTGAGAGCTTTCTGTGAGTTAATGCTAAAGCAAACAGTTGTAGTCAGCCCTAGCTGAGGAAAGAGAAAAATCCTCTACTTTCAGTTAATGGTTAACTTGGAGCCATTCATAAATAAAATAGATTATAGAAAAAAAGTAAATTAGAAATGGGAGAAAACATACAGCATATTATCACAAAAAGACAATGTTAATATATAAAGAGTTCTAAGACAATAGAGTAACTCTGTTATAAAAATAGGCAAAGACAATGACTAGACAATTCAGCAAGTAATACATACAAATAGCCAATAAGCATGTAAAAATGTTTAGCTTCAATAGTCAAACTCAATTAATTAGGTACTGTTTCCCAGTGAGGGATATACATGGTCTGATTCAGGCATTCCACACCATATAGCAGTCCTTACAGGGAATTAAATAATTAGTAGAATTGTTAAATTAAGATAGAAACTGAAATTTATTTTCTGACTTAGCTCTCCTAAGGGTAAACTATTTCTTCTCAACCTCACATGCAAGAATTTGGATTTTCCTTTCCTCTTTCACTGACTGGAATAGTTCTCCTGCACTGTTTCTCACTTTACCATCAAATGATTCAACTAGAAAATCTTTCTTAGTTTGCATGTTTTAGATTCTATAAATCTGTGTGGCAAGCATAATATGTATCTCTGAGAATGATTTAGATTGTTATCTGTCATCAATGGCAAAGACAAGAAAATAAATTTCAGCCAGGTAGGGAATCGCGAAAGATTTGAAAACAACTCTTATGTCCATCAGTTTTGGAAAGTTAAATGAAGTATGCTACATTCATTATATGGGCTAATATATGACTACTAAGAAGAATGAGGTTAATGTGTACATACAGTTATGGAAGGGTCACCAAGGTTAAGTAACAAAAGCAAGTTCAAAGTAATAGACCCAAAATGGTGACATTTATATATTAAAAACAAATAATGCAAACTGTGAGTGAGTTTTTCTGTAAACACATATACATCGCAGATATATGATATACTCACACACAAGCACATAGAAGAGGTCTAGAGCAGTGTTATCCAAGAGAACTTCCTGCGGTGATGCAAGTGTTCTCCATGTGTACTGACTAATACAGCAAACACTAGCCCCGTGTAGCTATGGAGCACTTGAAATGTAGCTAGTATGACCAGGAACTAAATTTTTTATTTTATTTTATTTTAAATAGCCACATATGGCTAGCAGCTACCATATTAATATGTACCTAATTGTTAATAGTGGTTATGTCTAGTAAAGGCGTGAGGTTGTGCACCTGTTCATAGGAGACCTTTATTTTTAATATATATATATGTATGTATGTATAATTTTACAATAAGGATATGCTTATATAATACTTGTATAATTTTCAAAACCAATTTAAAATATTTTTTCAAAAAAGGGTCAGCGTGTTGTAGTAATGGAGAAAATACTTGGCTTGATGTCAACTCAGATATCAGCCTTTGCTCCATTTTTCTTAACCCCCTTGAGCCTATGCTTCTTCACATTTGAAAAGAGAGATAATAATGTCACTGTTGGTGGGAGTGTTGGTTGAAAGGTTATATAAATTCAATTAGAGCCACACCTAACACTCAATAAAGGAGGGGGAAAATAGTGGATTTTCTATTGATGACTTTAAGAAGTTAGATTACTAACCTTAGCCCAGTGACTATGCAGTGTCAAAATCAGTTTGTGAAGCGCTAACTTTTAAACAATTAGAGAATTTTAAATCACTTCTGAAAATACTAGTTACTAGCTAATTGGGTGGGCAAATATGAGGACAGTCGCTTTCAGTCTCAGAGAAAATTCCAGATGGTTTCTGTGACCACTGAGACTAGATTGTCTGGTCCCTCTCCTCGTCTGAACTACTGTCACAGGGCAGCCTTCCCACCTACCAACCCTTCGTCTTAGTGCTAGAAGCTATCTTTGGTGGACGCTTGCTCATAGGAGAGCTTTTCCTTTTCTTAGATTGTAGAGACCAAATTTATGGGCAGCACTGAAAATATTCTGAATCCCCTTCTTGGGCTGGGGTGGGTTTGGTCACTGGTGCCAAACTAGAAAAGGGAGCTGACAATTGGAGGAATTCATGGAGGTAAAGATAGTGTGGTATACTGAGGCTGGCCCAGTGGTGTAATGGTTAAGTTCAGCAAGCTCCGCTTTAGCGGCCTGGGGTTCACAGGTTCGGATCCCAGGTGTGGACCTACACCACTCATCAAGCCCTGCTGTGGCAGTGTCCCACATACAAAATGGAGGAAGATGGACACAGATGTTAGCTCAGGGCCAATCTTCCTCACCAAAAAAAAAAACTGTGGTATAGTTTTGGAGAAGGGAAGTAGTTTTCCATTTACAGATGATTTGCCAACAGGATGAATTTTAATTGGTGATGGAATGTTTTAAAAGATTTTGATTCTATAAATGTTGTGTGAAAAATTGTTCTTAAAAGTAAAGCAAATAATTATCTATATTAATTGTTTGGGGAAATTATATTCTCTAGGATTTCGAGCAGTCAAATTTACTTTGCACACCAGAGATCTGCTAAGCACAGTGTTATATATTCTCAACTCCTGCAGTTTATCTATTGAACATATCCAAAGCTTGAATACTACTGTGCATTCCCAGCCTCTCAAAGAGGCTAAAAGGATGCCTGACAGGCCTATCAGATGGGACAAGTCTTATTACTCCTTTACTGGATTCAAGGACCCTGATGAAGACCTCGAACAAGTCTCAAGAATGGAAACAACCTTAACGTATGTAAAAGTTTTTATTTACTAAACTTATTTGTAGTTCGTGTTTAAAATTAAAGTCTAGTTTTCCTGGAAAGGTAATGCTATCCATATAGTTAATCTGATAACCATTATAAAAAAGATATTTCATGTTTTTTACTTAAAGTTGCCAGAATACTTCAATTGTGTTTGGGTTTTTTTGTCTTTTGATGCCAAACACATACAGGAGATTGTTTTGTTTTGTTTAAGTTTTTAAAATTCTGCTCCCCAAGTTACCCCTTGTATATGGAGAAAGGATATACCTAAGACTATTAAAAAAATTTTAAGCTTCTTCATGTGTTAAACATTTCCAATTTCTTCAGAGAGTTCAGTAATAATGTACTTTAGTGTAATAATCCGTACATAATAAAAATATGTGGAGACAGCATTTAAAAATATCATCTGGAACAGATTGAGAAAGAATAATTTTTGTTTTTTCAAAGATTTTATTTTTTTCCTTTTCTCCCCAAAGCCCCCCGGTACATAGTTGTATATTCTTCATTGTGGGTCCTTCTAGTTGTGGCATGTGGGACGCTGCCTCAGCATGGTTTGATGAGCAGTGCCATGTCCATGCCCAGGATTCGAACCAACGAAACTGCAGAAACTCCGCCTGCAGCGGAGCGCACGAACTTAACCACTCGGCTATGGGGCCAGCCCCGAAAAAGAATAATTTTTAACTATAAAAGCCATTATAAAATATTTCTCTATCATTAGTCTTGTTTGTAAAATCAGCATTA
Source organism: Equus quagga (assembly GCF_021613505.1). NCBI lineage: Eukaryota > Metazoa > Chordata > Mammalia > Perissodactyla > Equidae > Equus > Equus quagga. Next base: position 141,035,406 of record NC_060267.1, on the reverse strand, counting down.
AAGTATTTTGAATAAGTCATTTTGGACTCTATGAAGACCAGCCGCATTCTGTTCCTATAGTTGTATCAGAAGAGACCATGGCTTACCAAACGGTTCTCCCTCATGACACGTGGTAACTTATCCTTCAGTATCCACTGGCAGAGCATTTGCTTTGTGGATCATCTACACTAACTCAGGGATTCCTCCCCTTGTCATCCAGCTGGATCCCAAATGAGGCTGACGACGCAGGAAGGTAGCAGAGTCCAGTACAGAAAGGGAGACGAGGATATGTCTGCGGGCGTGTGTGCATGGCTGTGTGTATGTGTCTGTGGTGACGGTCTGTCTCTGATCCTTCTGCATGTGTAACTTACAGATAAATCACCTCCCCAAGTATGTCGATTTTAATTGTTTAGATTCTCTTCTGTAAACAAAACCGAGAGGAAAACATGGCTTTGGGAATGATCATTTAATGTTAGACCAGAAGTAATGAGACAGTAAGAAGTAGGGGTAAAAAAATGAAGAACAGTCATGGTGGGACAGAGTTTGATGAATTTAAAAATTGCTTTGGGGAAACAGAAGAGATGATTGAAGGTAAATTACACACAGAGGCTGCAGCGGGAGTTAAGAAAATTGCTTTGAGCATGAACTATGAGAGAGGTCTCAGCATTATACCCACTGGGATACAGCCCGTGAAACTTTGTTTGCACCCTTAAGGAGGCTATTGCTCTAAATATCTCACAGTGTGTCCAGGTGATCAAAAGGTTGGGAACGACTGGCCTAAAGCATACAGAAAAAAAGTGGGATTGGGTAAGTCAAGGCAAAAAAGCAACACTGAGAGTTGTTGGGCCTCGCCTCAAGCTAAGAGGCTTAAGAATAATGTATCCAGGGACTTGCGAGGAGCAGTTCGTCTGTGCTTCTGTGGAGTGTTTTGTAGGGCACAGTCTCAGTCTGGAGCTGCGTGTGCACCACGGTGAGAAGCTTGTCCCGAGGACCCAGAGCTCAGAGGTAGCCAGCTGGCAGGTTACTGAAGACAGACTGAAGCTATGAAAAGCCAGTTCAACAAGATAGTTTGAAAGCTTTCGTATCTCGTATTTCCCTCACTTAACTCGGTTTCCCTATTCAGGCGTGTTCTCACAGGCCCCAAACCCCTTCAAACCGGTCTTGACCTTTTCCCAAACGGGGGTATTGCCCAATTTGAAGGAACCTCTGCTCAGGGTTTGTTTGTTGTTTTGTTTTACATTGGTTTTTTCCAGGAGCTCATATCATGAAAGCCAGAATGGTACCTGTATTAATTTATTGTTTGAATTATTCATTTTTTCAATTTTTTTTTTTTGAGGAAGATTAGCTCTGAGCTAATCCTCCTCTTTTTGCTGAGGAAGACTGGCCCTCAGCTAACATCCATGCCCATCTTCCTCTACTTTATATGTGGGATGACTGCCACAGCATGGCTTCTGCCAAGCAGTGCCATGTCTGCACTCAGGATCCGAACCAGTGACCCCCGGCCCCCGAGAAGTGGAATGTGTGCACTTAACCACTGTGCCAGCCCTCATTTTTTTAAATTTGTAATGATTTTACAAATAAGTATAAAATTGTTGAACCATTTGAAATCTTTCAAATTGTGTGAATGGAGCGACTGCCACCTAGTGAGGAGGTTTAGGGCACCTGTCACTCAGCCAGAATTTGTTACCTACCATGGTCATTCTAGCCATGTACGGTTTAAGTTTTTATTTTCATTCTTGTATTGTTTAATTCATCTTCATTATCGGTGTAGGTTATAGAATAGGAGTCGTAAGGAGCACATGCTGAATTATGTAATTCAGAAGGAGCGTAAAAATGATAATTCTGCAAGTTTACATCAGACTGATCTTCACCTGATTTATAAATTACATTCATCTGATCAAAATTTATTCTTGAAACCATGCTAAGGTATTTCTTAAAATTTCAGAATATAATGTTAAAAAGAGAAAATAACAATATTATTTAGTGCACACTTTTAATTTTTAAATAATTTTGTTTTTGCCATCCTGAGAAGTACAGGCTGAAATTGTCTCACCATTTTGAAATAAAACACAGAAATTGTGAAAATGAATCAGTTGAGTTTTTTAAAACACAACATAGAAGAATTATCAGGTCATAAAAGCTCCTTTTAATCTATTTTCATATTACATCTGGTAATTACATTTCAATCTACATGTTAGGGCACTATGTAATTTTGAATTTCTCAGCAAATTGTGCTTTATCTTATTTAAAATCACTTTACTATATACCATCTAAAATAATAAAATGTTTAATACCTAAGGAGTTTTTTTAAATTATATACTGTAATAAAAGGAATTTACCAGTCTAAAAAAGTTAGGAAATGCTACTCTGTGTTGTAGATTTTAGTATTTCCATATTTTGGATATAATATTATAATAAAAATGTATATAGAGTTTGTGTTCGGAAGGAACCAACTGGATCCATTTGTACTCAATAGAATAAGCCCCTATATAATGTGTGTCCCACTAAAAAAACATGTCATTGAACTATAGAAAGATCATTAAAATGCTGTTGTGTTAGCTACTAAGATACCAGTGAATGTCAGACTTCCCATTTTCTCTATTAGAAGTTTGCTCAGGTAGGTATGTTTCACTTTCAGGGTCTAAGTTCTGAATCAAGCTTAGTGTCCACCAAATGCCACACTGGACAACTGTAGCATTGGAATTACTTCTGTAGGATGTTTGGGAATTCTATAGTCACGATCCAACTCATACCATGCATTTCTTTACTCTTCCCTAGTTTATAGGCTGAGTCACTGTTTTTCAAGTTCTAAGTCAGAACACACAATTTGGTGATTTGGGACTAGCAAAGTTGTTTTGCTTCACTGTGTTCCTTTTTTACATTTGTTAAATATATATTGTCATAAGTTTAAGTATTGTTTCTCCAAAATGTATTTTGAGCAACTTGTTTTAGTTATATATAAATAGACGTGTGTGTGTTTGTGTATGTGTATACTGGGTCACCATTTAAAATATTTCTTACCATGGGTTGCCATCAAAGAAGTTTGAAAAGCTATTGGTGTAAATGCCGTACTTTGTTCCATGCAGTTTGAGGCCTAGGAATTTGAGTGTTGTGCCAGTTTAGCTTTACTGCAATTTGGATCGTGGCTCTTCTTTTCATTCTCTTAAACCCATGAAAAACAGAACTTCTCTTGAGTTACTGAAATATTTTTATCTCAAAAACATCATGTCCCTAGGAACTAAACCATTGGAACTGAGAACTAAATAATTGTCTTCAATTTGCGGTCCAACCATGATATGCATGCGATTCTTTTTTATATACCACTTGCCTTTGGCTTCCTTTCGTTGTCAGCTTTTTTTCTCTTTGCCTGGATCTTATAACAATACGTGTATTATATTTATTATTATAAAGGTAATAAAATCATTTTTGAACCAAGGCAAGGTCTAATAAACAAAGTAACCACCGTGAGATACCACTTCATACCCCAAGATGGTTATAATCAAAAAGAGAGTACCAAGTGTGGTCAGGGATGTAGGGAAAAATAAATGTCCACACAAAAACTTGTTCATAGCAGCATTATTCGTAGTAGCCAAAAAGTGGAAATAACCCAGATGTCCATCAGCTGATGAGTGGATAAACAAAATGTGGTGTAGTCGTACGATGGAGTAGTGTTTTGGCCGTAAAAACAAAGTGCTGCCCCCTGCTGCAGCAGCAGTGAGCTCTGAAACATGCTCAGCGAGGGAAGTTAGTCACAGTAGACCCCGTGCTGCGCGGTTCCGTTTATGTGAAATGTCTAGAATAGGCAATTCTGTAGAGACAGACAGCAAGAAGTGGTTGCTTAGGGCTGGAGGGGAGGATTGTAGTGACTGCTAATGGGTACATGATTTCTTATGAGGATGGTAAACGTGTCCTAAAATTGATTGTGGTGGTGGCTGCATAATTCTGTGAACATACTAAAAATTGATGAGTTGTATGTATATGTATTACATTTTAATAAAGCTTTTAGAAAAAGAACTATCACTATTTTTTAAAAAACGTATCAGTGATTACTAAGTAATGTTTACTTTAGATAATTTCATTTTTTATAGATTTTTATAAGAAATTTCAGCATAAGAGATTTGTTGACTAGTAAAAGTTAAAATAGGCTGATTTTCTTGATATTTTGCTGTAGAATAATTATAAGATGACTCTATTTACTTTATCTCAATAGTTGTTGAATGGATTTCTCCCCATTAATAAAGGGTTCAAATTTTATGAATGATTATGATTGTAAAATTAAGCTAAGAATATAAATGAATTTTATGGCAAATTCAAGCAATACTGATCCTTTTTAAATCCAATAGAGTATTCTCATTTAGAGAATAATTTAGAACTTTGTCTCTTAGACCTAGAGTGCGGATGGACAGGATAACTGTGTGCTTCCATATTGGACAAGAAGGTATTTTTTTCTCTTTGCCCTATAGTTTAATCTGCATAGTCAAATTTCATGTTGTCTAGTGATCTCACTGAAATGACATTTATATTAAAAATACGTTAGATAATAAAAGACTCATCTTTCCCTTATGCAGGTAATAGGGTAGTGGGGTAAATAAGACATGTACAGAAATAATTGTTATACGGTGATTGTGTCTCTCAAAAAGAGATACTGAAAAAGTACTATGGCCAATCACAGGACAGAAGTCAGGGAGAGAGTATGTCCAAAAGGTTTTAAAGTAAATATAGCTCTCAGCTTACTTCCAGTTTGTTTTCGTAGTTTTTATTTAGCAGGGGGAAAGATTATTCAAAGACACTTAATGAGAATTCACCTTGCCTCATTCTCCTAGGCTGTTAGAATAACTTCCTAAAGGATCTTTTACTTCTGGTTTCTCTTCCCTACAACCTAGACTTTATATTCCATCAACCTACATTCTCAATTTTACAAAGGGATTTTATCACGTCATTCCCCTGAATAACTCATGCATTATCCAGAGAAGCTTTTCCCAGATGGTCGCCTGCAAATCCCCAGGAATTTATGAAAGTTCATGGAGGTCAGTGAAGGAAAACAAGGGAATGCCAGTAATACACAAATTTTTAGGCGTTTTTGAAAGATAGCAGGTGAGAGGAGAAATAAGCCAGCCAGAATGCCTGCTATCACCTCTGAAACTTATTTGTCCTTGAGGGTCCAGCCAATGCAATAAGAAAAAGAAAGGGGATATGTCATGTCACAAAGGCAGAGGTACACTTTTGTTCTTTATGATTGTCACCAAGAAAATCCAAGAGAATTTCAGGGTTCTTGGTTACCAGCGAAGGAGCCAACTCTATCTAACATAAAGAGAAAACAAATTACAAAGATAGCAATTATCGCGTGGTGTTTATAGGAAGATTGGAGAACATAATTGAGAAAATGGCCTAATAAGTGTGAGCTGAGAAGTGAGACTCACGTTTTGCTGTAGATGCTTTTGTGCTGAAGTCTTCTACAGAGAAGAATGAATCCATGTACCTATTAAAATTGTTTTAAAGAAAAGAACTATATGGACTGCTGATACTGAAAAAGTTAACGCAAAAAATAATTCTGAAAGTCTGTCTCATGATGACCTTCACCTGACCTCTTAGTTGCATTGATTTGATCAAAATTCTGAAACATCAAGCACCAAAATTATAAAATTCTTTTGTTGATTTTTTTTTTCCAGTTTGGTTTTTCACATATTCAAGAATAAAGATATTCACTATCCTTTTTTACCCCTCCAGAGAAGTGCTTGAAAATACTAGTCTGAAACTTATACTTTCTTTTTTATCTTTGATTTCTATTTTGACATTATTTCAGACTTACATAAAATTTGCAATAATACAAAGAATTATGTACCCTTCACACAGATTCCCCCAAATGTTAACCTTTCACCACATTTGCTTTATCATCTTCTCTATGTATGAACACATTTTTTTTTAACCATTTTAGAGTAAATTGCAGCCACAATATCCCTTTACCCCTGAGTACTTAGTTTGTATTTTCTGAAATACAGGGACCTTCTCTTGTGTAACTATAGGATAATTGTAAAAATCAGAAAATTAACATTTGATAACAATACTGTTAGCTAATCCCTAGACCTTATTTGAATTCAAACACTCATTTTCTGAGCACTGCCCTTTCCTAGGAAAGAAAATTGCAGGTCCTGAGTCGCGTTCAGTTAGCATGTCTCTTTACTCTCCTTTCATCTAGAATGGTTCCTCAGTGTTTCCTTTTCTTTCATTACCTTGATGTTACTTTGTAGACTGTCCCTCAATTTGAGTATATCTGATATTTCTTCATAATTAGAGTCAGGTTATTATATTTAGCAGGAATACCTCAGAAGTGATGTATTGTTTTCAGGATTATATAGGAGGCAAATGATGTTGATTTATCCCATTACTAGTGATATTAACTTGGACCATTTGATTAAGCTGACGTCTGCCGCTTTTTTCCATAGTAAAAATACTATTTTTCCCTTCAATTAGTTTCTTTTGAGGAGACATTTAGGGCTATGTAAATATCCTTTTACTCACCAAATTTTTACCCCCTGGCTCTAATATTCACTGGTGATTCTTGCCTGAATCACATATTACTGTGATGGTTGCCAGATTGAATTTTCTAATTTCATCATCCCCTCAAGCTGGCTTCTGTGTCCCCATCATTCTTTGAGAACTCTCCTACCTTCTGATTCATCAAGATGTTTCAGGCTCCTCTGGACTGTCCTACCCCACCACTTGATTCAGCCTTTTTGCCAAGAAGCTCTGGTTCTTTCTAGTAGGGAATGGTTTTAGCAAGCAAGATTGGGGTGCCACATATGCTCAGTAGCTGCTGAACCCCTCAGTGGCCAGAGCTAGGAAACAGCTGTCTTTATATCAGTCTATCTGCATATTAAAAGCCATGTTTAGAACCTTCGTTTTTATCTCAATATTTAGAAACAAAACACAAAAATTGTTAAACTAGACTGGGTCATTTCTATACACTAAACGTAAGAATTCCAAAAATTAGATCATAAATGTATAATCGTAAGATTATATCTTAATCTACATTTTAAGACATTTGGTCCCCAAACCAAACATGGTATGCCATTTAATGAGTCATTTGTCACTGAATCATGCTTTCTCTTATATGGTTTAAAGTAAATTGAATAACATGTATTACTTAGTAAATGAGGAAAATGTTGAAAAATTGTAATGCAATAGCTAATAGTGATGTAAAGTAAGGTATTTTTACCTATTTGCTTATTTATCACACTATGCAGAGATGACAGAATTTTTACCAATATTCTTAAAGGTGGAGTAGGAAGGATTATTAATACTATGCAAAGTTAGTGAATTAAAAAATGTTGAACACCTTTACCTAGAGGATAAGGTCCCAATTCCTTATCCCAATGTGCAAAACCCCTTAAGGTCTGACCCCCTCCTCATTCCACCACCCCGCCTGTCCAGTCTCATCTCATGCCTCCCCTCCCTCTAGCATCATAGGATCTGGGCATATTGGTTCATCTTCTAGGTCCTTATACCCTAGCATGACTAACATGCACTTCCTTCTCACTAATCTGCCTGGAAAAATCTGACACATCTCTCATGTTTCAGCTTACATGTCACCTGTTTTACAGAACCTTCCAGGCAGAATTAATTCATTCTTCCTCTGTTCTCATAGAAGTTCATATATTCTATTCTAATTGCTTATCTCTATATTCCTTATTAAATGTGTCTTCCTTTACATCGCAAACTTATCTTCCTTATATCCCAATACAACACAGTATCAGGCATTCCAGATAAATATTTGGTAAATGCATAATGATTTGATTGGTTCCAAGATTATCAACTTGATAATTTTTAAAATGTCTGTTATGCCAGCACCTGTTAAATCATATTCTAGCTATGACAACCTCTTTTGTATATAAAAAAAGTTCAATTTTAATTACACCAAAAAATTAAAGGTGCTTTCAAACCTGTCACTGTGTTTGCTACAACTTTCAGTCGGCTTTCCTAGATCTCCACCTACAGCAGTCCGTACGTGTGAGGGTGGAACTACTCCCTACCGCTGTACGAGCACATGAGCACATGATGCTGAGTACAGCTATTACGGTGAAAAAGCCGAACTCAAAGACACAGCCAGTGGTACTGGTGACATTTAAAAGGCAATGCATCCTGACAAAGGGACTTTCAAGGTTACTCTGTGGATTCTAGCTTGGTAGACTCCCATTTCTTTCTTTTTTTTAATCTTGGTGGTTAGTACCCTGAACTCTCAATGCTTATTCCCTCGTCTGTCTAGCCAAGTCCCTCCATTGGTCAGACATTAGCTGTCTAGTCTTTACCACGAAGTTTCCAAGAACACCTCCTTGCAGGCTGGTCTGTTGGCTACCTTGGTGCTCGTTTACAACTGCGTCCTCTCCAGCTAACCAAATGCCCAGTTGAAGTCTCATCTCAACTACTTCTGTCTACACTCACTTCTCCCCTCATTTGTTTTGTACTTATAATTTGGTAAAGTTTGCCTGGAAACTCATTTAACATTGGGGCTGCTTTAAGAGAATGCATTTGCCTGTTAATAGTAGGAATGTTTGCATTGTAGTTAGTATTACAAAGTGTGTATCTCTTTTTTTCTTTCCAGATCCTGGTTAGATAACAATGGAAAAAGTGCTGTTAAAAAGCTGAAGAATAGTTTGCCGCTTAGAAAAGAACTAGATCGTTTAAAAGATGAACTGTCTCATCAGTTGCAGCTCTCAGATATCAGGTAATAAAGACAAAACCTAATTGAGAGATTAAAGTGAATATGTACTATCTACTGGTGAAGCTTCCCTTCAGTTAAATATTTGTATCTTTAATTATTCTGATAACTACATATTTTTCAGTTGTCTTTCTGTTACTTTCTATGAAAGTAATCAAATGTTCATGTATGTAAGAAAACTTTTATCAATTTCTTGTTTAAAATAGCAAAGTAAGGTTTAGATACTGACATTTTTAGCATAATAGTTGAACTTTTTTACATGACGAATTTGTAAGAAAAATGCCCTTTTCCGTATACACATAATGTATAAAAAACAATATTCCAATTCAAATGCCAATCAGATTGGTATTTGAGTTTAAAAAGAAAAAGGAAGAGAGAAAATGGATGTTGTGTTCTTAGTACTCTGTCACATAGCATGACTTTAGATAAGTTTTCATAAACCTGGAAATCGCAGTTAAATAAAGATACATGCTGAAGTTTATTATAAAAGTAGATTTAGCAGCTGTTAAAACTGTAAAGAAGGGAAAAGGAGGGGTCGTGTGATTGAGTCATGGGGCTCCCCGTTACAAGAACCCTGAAAGCTTGTCCCGTGCTCTCCTGCTTGCGCATTTCTGTGACTGTTCGCTGTAGCCTGTTGTGTTGTTTTCAACCTTCTCTGTCAGGACTATTTTCTTATATTGAACCAAATGTCTGAGTCCCCTACTAGCACATTGTTTCTGTGCTCACGGAGTACAGGTAGTGCTTATATGTTCTATTCTTGTGTATTCAAATCATAGTTTCCTAAGATAATTCACATTTCAGAGGAAGGTGTTTAGACTCGGAGCGTGTGGGACAATCGGCCTCGTGCTGATGGCTGCTCTTTCATCATGACATCAACACTTTCAGGCCGAGCTTCCATTATAGGGTTTCTTCCAATTCCATGGTCTAGTAACAGAGTTTTCTAAGTAAAAACCAAATAATAAGATCCTTTTTAAAAGTTTATAAAATAAGTAAATTCATGTACATAAAAATAACTTTTTTTGTATAAATTATTAAAACTCTGTCCAAGAGACTGGAATTAGGAAAATGAAAGAAGTTCTTAAATATAAAAACAATTAAGCATTATTTTACCATATAGTGGAGAAATTTCTCACCTTTAATTTTTACTATGATAAATATAAATAGATATAGCCCACATAAACAAAAGCTCTTTGGGGTTCTCCATTTTTATGAGTGCGCAGGGGTTCGGAGACCAAAGCGTTTGAGGACCATGGACGTGACGGCTTCTCCACCTACTGGAAGATTAACCACATCTCCAGCAAAGGCAAACATCGTGACTAATGACCTTGTTTCTAATTCTAAGTGCCTATATGAAAGACCATTTATTAATAAGACGAGCATTCAGTAGCCTTATCACAATGTTAATTCTTTGAAATTGTGTCTTAGTTTTTCAATTGTGGGTTAAAGGAAAAATTTTAAAAACTGATTTCATTTTATCAGAAATGACACTCATCAGAATCAGCGTTAGGATGAAGAAAAAAACCTCAGTTTTTTGAGAGCCTGTTTGAGTGCCTCACTCCTTCACATATGTTATCCCCTTTGGTTTATACCTCCTGAGCTGTAGGAAATGTCCCCACTTTGCATGTATGAAAGAGAAAGCTTAGGAAGGCTAGAAGCAACTTGTTCCAGGTCAGAGAACTAGTAAATCACAGAATTAGAGCTCAGCGTGGGTTTTCTGATACCGCTTCTGACCAGTGCTCTTCACATTTACACAGCACTGCCTCTGTGATGTCACAGGAACATCGGCTCCATTTTGTCACTAAGATTTAATGTGCATTTATAAAATGAGCACATTACATGATGTCATAAAAACATTTTCTTTAAAATAAGATAAAAAGGATCTGATAAACCTACCTGGAATTCCTAATAAGAACTTAAATCTAAAACAAAATCATTATCATTGAACACTGTGGAAAAGAAAAAGATTCCTCTCAAAGTTTTCCTATTTCATTCTCTTATTTTAAAATAGGAACAACATAGTGCATTTGCTTGTTTTAGATGTTGGAAGCCCGAACACAACGGTCACATTTGTACTCTCTGGTGAACAGTTTGTTTTCTGTTTGTTTGCTTCGTGGAAAATAAGCTAGTTTGGAAACATGTCGTGTGCCTCCTTGAGAAAAGAACTCATTGGCTTTCGCAGGAACTGAGCAGTTGGGGGTGAATGCGCGCCTCCTCCCTCAAGGATGCCGGTGTTAACGCGCCTGTGTGCTCTGTTGGACTAGGTGGCAGAGGAGCTGGGGCATTGCCCATCGCTGCAGCCAGCTGCATAGTTTAGGCCGCTTAGCACAGCAGAACTTGGAAACACTTAAAAATGCAAAAGGTAAACACTTTTCATTTTCTTTAAAATGTCTCTTAGCTGCAATACACATCTGTAATCTATAGAGGAAAACTAAATGTTAAAAGTCTTTACAGATGTGACTTTATCAAGCTGAATTTTTAAATCTGTTTCTTTGAATAAAACTGCCGCATAAAATTAGCCTTTAAGCTTCTACTGATTTTAATCCTGAACTTATACACTAACTTTAAGTAATTATTTGCACAATGCTAAAAGAATGAAGCGTCTCTGGATAGTGACCGAAGGGTTTGTGTTTTATCATCAGGATGTACACTGGTGTTTACAGACCGTTCCGGGATGAGTGCGGGGGGCCATGTGATGCTGGGAACCGTGGATGTGCACCATCACTGGGCGAAGGTAAGGAGAGACTTAAAGCAAAAAATCTCTGCTTTGTCTTCCACATCCCTTTGTTTCAAACTACGTTGTTATGTCAATGAACTAAAAAAAAATTAAGCATAGTTTTAGCTGTTTTCAGCTCAGATGCTTAATATCATGTAGTTGAAATACTTAGAGGATTGATTTTTATTTCATCCTGAGGAAGATTAGCTCTGAGCTAACATCTGTTGCCAATCTTCCTCTTTTTTTTCCTTGAGGAAAACTGTCCCTGAGCTAACATCTGTGCCAGTCTTCCTCCACTTTATATGTGGGCACCGCCACAGCAGGGCTGAGGAGTGATTTAGGTCCACGCTCAGGATCTAAACCCGCAAACCTGGGCTGCCAAAGCAGAGCACACCAAACATAAGCACTATGCTTCAGGGCTGGCCCCCTGACGACTGATTTTTAAGTCAGTTTTTATTTGGAAATTTTATAGTCTTTTCTGAAGCATAGCCTAAAGGCCTGCAGTCTCTTGTTTTGTTTTTTACTGATTTCCTGTGGTATAATTGCATGCAATAAACTGCACATATTTAGTATGTGTAATTTGATGAGATTTGACATATGTAAATACCCATGAAATTATTAAGTCAGGATAGTGAACACATCCATCACCCACAAAAGTAAGTCACATCCTTTGAAAACCCTCTCTTCCGTCCCACCACCCCCTCCCCAAGCAACCACTGGCCTGCTTTCTGTCACTATAGACTAGTTTATATTTCTTGAATTTTATATAAGTGGAGTCACAGAGTATGTACCTTTTTTTTTTGGAGAGGGTTCTGATTTCTTTCACTTAGCATAATTGTTTTGAGATTCATCCATGCTGTTGTATGTATCCAGAATTTATTCCTTTTTATTGCCGCGTGGTAGTCCATCATATGGATAGACCACAGTTTGTTTATCCATTCACCTATTGATGGTCATTGGACTATGTCACTTGTTAGCTATTAGAAATAAAGTTGCTATGAACTTTTATCTACAAATGTTTGTATGGACACTTATTATCTTTTCTCTTGGGTAAATACCTAAAAGTGGAATGGTTGGATCATATGTTAAGTATTTAAACTCTTTAAGAAACTGCCAACACTTACTATGGTCATCATTTTCATTTTAGCTGTTATAATAGGTGTGTGGTACTATCTGATTGTGGGTTTAATTTGCATTTCTCTAATGATGAATGATGGTGAGCATCTTTTCATGTGCTTATTTGCCATCCATGTATCTTCTTTGGTGAAGTATCTGTTCAAATCAAATGCTTGCTAGAAAATATTTGCAAACCACATATCTGACAAAGTCTTTGTATCTAAATATATAAGGAACTCTCAAAATTCAACAGTAAAAAAAACCAGGCAATCCAAAAAGACATGACAGACATGTCACAGAAGAGCATCTACAAATGACAAATAAGCACATAAAAAGATGTTCAACATGATTAGCCATAGGAAAATGCAAATTAAAACCACAATGAGATATCACCACACACCTATCAGAATGGCTAAAAATAAAAAATAATGACACCACCAAATGCTGGCAAGGATGCAGAAACCTGGATCACTTGTCCATTGCTGGTGGGAATGTCTGATAGTGCAGGCACTCTGGAAGAGAGTACGGCAGTGCAAACTAAACGTGCTTACCGTACGGCCCAGAAGCTGCACTCTTGAGCATTTAGACTAGAGAAATGAAAACTTATGTTCACACAAAAACTGTACACAAATGTTCGTAATACCCAAAAACTAGAGAAAAACCTGATGTCCTTCAGTGTGGGAATGGTTGAACTGTGGCGCATCCATACAATGGAATTCTACTCAGCAGTGAGAAGCATGGATACTGATACTGCGGCAGCATAGGCAGACCGCAAGGATAACATACTGTATGATTTCATTTAGATAACATTCTTAAAACGATGAAATTATAGAAGGAACCGATGGTGGTTGCCAGGGGTTGGGGAGTGGGGGAGCAGAGGTGTCCGTGGCTGTAAAAGGTTAGCACGAGGGATCCTGGTGATGGAACTGATCTGTATCTTGACGGTGATCACATCACGGGAATCTAACACACGTGATAAAATTGCATACAATTTAATAGACACAATTGAGTGTAAAACTGATGAACTCTGAATAAGGGTAGTGGGTTGTATCAGTATCAATTTCCTGGTTGTGATATCATGCTGTAGTTTTGCAAGATGTTACCATTGGAGAAACTGGGTAAAAGATGTATGAATCTACAGTTACCTCAAAATAAAAAGTTTTTAAAATGTAGTTTCCATTTATACATGAATGACCCATTGAGAGAAAAATTGAAAAAGTAGGTAGTGAAATTACTTTTCACAAAGTGTTATAAGTATATTACAAATAATTTGTACAATTTTTCTACCGCCATTGCTTTTATTATAGCGGAGTTGTGGCTGCCTTTCGACTCCTCTGAAAGCTGTGTGCCGGCAGCTCTCTGTGAAAACTCTGAGTCCTCAGTGGAGCTCACAGGGCCTTCCCTGGCCTCGGCCCGCCTGCGTCTGCAGCCTCCCCTCTCCGCTCCCCCACGGGCAGACACACGCCAGCCTCACCAGACTGCTTGCTTTTGAACATGCTGTCGCTGTTCATGCTGCTGCGTGTGCACACGTTCTGTTGTCTTCCCCTGGAACATTCCCATGTGCATCTAACCTTTTCTGAATCCTGTTTATCTTTTTAGAGAGATCACAGTAGACCTCTTTAGAAACCTTTGTTTGAACTTCCCCTCTGTATCCGTTCACCGGGACATGGCACTAGTACCCTGAAATCTGGTTTTTGTCTTGTTTCCTTGCACCCTGACTGTGAGCTCCTGGCAAACAGGGACAAACTCTTATAATCTGTGTACTCCAAGTGTCCACTTTAGTGCTTAAGTACATGGTAGGCACTCAGTAATGTTTATTGCATTTAATTGAATTTAGTTGCATTAAAGTAAATTCTAAAGAAATAGACTTGGAGTTGAGATACATATACTTTATTTCTAAAACTCTTTTTTATTATACCATTTAATCATTCTACACTAATTTAAGATTGTTACCTGAATATGTAAATATTAGTACTTAGGACTTATTTTTATTTGGAACATAATTCTTTTTTTCTGTGATCTCTTCAATTCCTATCTAAAAATCCCTAAGATTTACAGTGCTTTGTTTTGAATATTCATATTTCCAACATTACATTATCTTTTTCTTATTGTTTACTTGAACTTTCCTTCTAGGAAAATAATTTTCTTGTTAAAACTTCTCAATACCATTTATTGAAGTCCTAAAATTGGGCTATTAAAGTAACATAAAACTAAATATTTCTTTCCCTTTTTTTAATACTGTAGCTTTTTGAAAGACTGCCGAGTTATTTTGACCTTCAGAGGAGGCTGGTGCTCTTAGAAGACCAAATAAGCCATCTTCTAGGGGGCATCCGAGTGGTTTATCTCGAAGAATTACAGCCAGCGTTGACGCTTGAAGAGTACTACTCTCTTCTTGACGTCTTCTATAACAGACTGTTGAAAAATAGAATACTTTTTCACCCTCGAAGTCTGCATGGTTTACAAATGATCCTTAACAGGTAAATATCTGAAACAAAAATATCTCAATTCATTCAGTTGGATGGGTTGTGAAAGCGGATTACGTTGTTTTGTATTTCAGTTTGTGATTCTTAGGAATTAAAGAAAAATACGTCACTACTTCTGTTAGTAACACTCTTTTACACATTAGAAAAACCAACATGAGGGGATTGAAGGATTGAATCTCTAGAATTCTGTAAATATATTGCCACTTACACGGCAAAGTCAATTATAGGATTAAACTAATGTTGAACCAATAGCCAACATTTTTGGAGCACATTACTCTTTTCCAGGCACTGGGCTTGGGGCTTAAGCACATTATCTCTTTTGCTTCCACAACCTCACCATGAAGTTGGTCGCTAGCCCCATTTTACAGACGAAGTTCTTAGAGCTGGGAAGTGTGGGGTCATCCTGATTAAGTGTATCTCTTTGGGGACAGCAAAACTTTAAGTCAATTGTGCTATATTTTTAAGGTGGATTTTCTTGATGAATTCCTTTTCTGTTAATCAGACTAATAAAATATTTTAGGGGGGTGGAGCAGGGGATGAAAGGATCGGTGACTTTTCCTTTTATGTGTGTTTCATTACAGTGACAGATATGCTCCAAGCTTGCATGAACTCGGGCATTTTAACATCCCAACCCTCTGTGATGCAGCAAACCTCCAGTGGTTTATTCTCACCAAAGCCCAACAGGCAAGAGAGAACATGAAGAGAAAAGAAGAGTGAGTACTGCTAGCCCTCTGTAATGTCTTAGCAGTCAGTCTAACCTTTAAAAGTTCAGGTATTCAGAACTCGTAGATGTGGGACATTAAAACTGTATTAAACTTAGGAAACCAACTGATTTGTGGATATTCCATAGGTATATACTCCCCACCTTGTTCTGCCAGGGATTGGATGTGGCTGTTGTCTAGGCAGAATAACCTAAATGACATCACCACCATGTACTTCCATTTGAGGAGCAGGGCTGATTAATATAAAAGTCAACTCAGGAGCAGAATGACAGATAAGAATACCAGAAAGAAATTCTCCAGATGGAAAAGGGTGGCAACAAGGAGAAAATCAGTTACACTTGATTAACAGGAATCTTCATTGTTTAAAATTTTGGAAACTACTCTTATAAAGCAAACTCCATCTGCGTTTTTATTAAATTGAGAAGAAATTTTAAAGTAAAAAATTGTTTTAGTTCATAAGTGCTGCTGTCTCTATACTGTTTGTATCTTTGAAGGAATCACACAATAGCCAACAGTTTCCTAGGTTGTAGGCAGTAACATGCTGCTTGATAATATTTTATGTATCTACTGTGAAGAAAGGGGAGAGTATTACATTCAAAAGAGTTTGTTTTCCTAAAGCTATTGCCTAAGGAGGTTTGGTTACCAAGGGTTTATTCATTCGTTCATTCATTTAGCCGTCATTTGCTATGACTGTTGTGTGCCCGAAGCTATGACAGGTGCCACTGATAGAGAGCTGAAGGCCTGCCCCCTGCCCTCCTGGAATGTGTTTCTAGCAGGAGAGGTGAGTGCTATAAATATGTCAGTGGTAGCTGGACCACAGAGTGGAGTTGAACGGGAAGAGCCAAAGCCAACGCTCTGGGAAGGAACAGGAGCATGGAAGGGAAGGCAGTGGCCGAGGAGCAGGAAGGAGGCCAAGGAGAATGAGGGGGCACGTGGCTAGGAAGGAGCACAAGGACTGGAGCCTGGTGGGTGGGCGATCGCCGAGATTGTTCAGCAGTGCACTGGAAGGCACCACGTTACTGTCTCCTGCCTCGCTGCCTGGGCACTCGTCGGTCCCTACCAACTGCTTGTTTAAATAGCCGAGGATAGGAATAGAGAGAGAGAAAGGGCAGCAGCCATGAGAGTGGTCCTTTAACAACATAATGGGATCACTTTATGTACACAGTAGGTGAAGGGGGTGCATCTCTTTGTTTTGCTTGTGGAATTGATGACCACTCTGTTGACCAGATCCTATCTCATGAATATCCCACCTTTGGTCTGGTTGGTAGCCTTTGTGTTTGTGATGTTCCTTTTCTAAATTGTCAGCCCCGCAGCCTTTCATTTTTGGGGCTGATGGGTTTGTCTGCTACACCAAGCGGCTTCTTTCTCTGTCTTCTGTAGGGCCACTTGATGCTTTGAAGTATTGCCACTAGATTTTGAGGAAGGAAAATAAAAAGAAATAACCCTTGAGCTGTCTTTCTTCCTCTCCTGACTTCCTCACACCCCACCTCCAGTGCACCAAGACCTCAGCTCCACCTTCTCAGTCTGCCCCGAAGCCCACCGCTTCTCCTTTCCTTCACTGCCGCCCCTGGTCCAAGCCTCAGCCATTTGGGGATCACCTCTCTGGTCTCCAGGTTCCCACTCTGATCCCCCTCCCCAGTTGATTCCCCTCAGAGCAGCCAGAACCCCAGTCGGAGCACTGCCCCGCATGCCGGTCCTGCTGCTCCCCTGGGACCCCCCCTCGCCCGTCCTGCTCCGGCCGGTGGCCTGTTCCTTCCTCCAGTGAACTCTTCCCCTGTACCCCGGAGCGCATCTCCCGGACAGCCTCCCTCGGCACTCAGTTGCACCTTCTCCTGGGTGCCCCAGAGCCCACTCCGGGTCAGAGCGGCCCCCGCGGCGTCCTCGCCCGCTGCCCGGCCAGCCTTCTCCCCTCTGGCGACAGGCCCCCTCCTGTCCACTGGCTGCCCCCAGACGGAATGTAGGCTTCGTGTTTTGTCTGGTTTGTTCCCTCCACTGCCAGGCTCGGTGCCTGGCACACAGGAGCCTCAGTACATACTCCCTGACTTGCACGTGTCCCCGGAGCCCTCATCCCTGTGCTCGTCCCCAGGGAGAGGAGGACATTCGCCACTGGGCCCTGCGGGCTGTCTTCCCGTAGTGGGCGCCGCTGCCCCCCCGCCACCCTCTATGGCCAGAGTGTCCTCCCCTCCACTGTCCCCCTCCCTCTGCCCTGGCCTCCCTACCCTGCCACGGTCACCTTCATTCTGATCACGGGGTGGCTCACGTGACCTTCTTTCCTTAGATGAAGCACCTTCTGACAGTGGCTTTCAGTCACTTTTTATCTGCGTATCTCTTTATAAAGTGGATTCTTAGGTGGAAACTCAACTTATAAAAAAGGTGAAAGCTCACAGGTGCTGTCGAAGAGGAAGGCAATGAGAGGCTACCCACGCCACGGGGCCACTGTGCCGTCTGAGCTCCCTCCGGACCCCGCGTGCCCTTCCAGAGGCCGTGACTCGTACCCCCGCCTCTTGACGTGGCCTGGCTGCCAGTAGAAAGTGTGCCCCCTGCAGAGCCCCCTCCTCTGGAGGCAGCGAGAGCCTGCTCTCAGCTCTCAGGAGGCCGCGAGTGGCCTGGGTAACCCGGGCCTAGGGGCAAACAGGCTGGCCTCGCTCCGCCACGTGTGCGAACGCCCCAGCCCTTCCCTCCCACCCGCGCTGCGCTGCGCGTTTCAGAATCGCTTAGAATTGGAAACGACAGAAATGCAGAATAATAGCAGAACGGTTAAATAATTTCAATACTTACGTACAGTGGAAACAGACATTTAAAAGCATGTTCAAGGGGCCTGCCCCCTGGCACAGCAGTTGAGTGCACACGTTGTGCTTCAGCGGCCCAGGTTGGGATCCCGGGTACAGACATAGCACTGCTTGGCAAGCCATGCTGTGGTAGGCATCCCATGTATAAAGTAGAGGAAGATGAGCATGCATGTTAGCTCAGGGCCAGTCTTCCTCAGCAAAAGGAATGTTCAACTAATCTTGACTGAATCCTTAGGTGCCTCGCAGGACCTGTAAAAGTCACTAGCAGGATACAGTGCAAACAGAGTCCCTTGTGGAGCTCACACTCGGATGTCAAAGACACAGTGTTCAACTTTGTGTTAAAAAAATATAGACATAATTTTTGTCAAAGGAGAGAAGGGTCATTTCCCCCTAGGAAATGTCTGGCCTATTTCTTAGCAGTTGAAGGAAAGGAACAGAACTTCCCATAGCCACACCCACCATCTCATGGTATCTTGTTTGTACTGTGCCTCCCTTTTTCTTCTTTTTTTTTTTTTTGGCGTATGAATATAAAAAAACAAAGAAATTTTAAAAAAAAGAAAAAAACCCTTTTTTTCCATTTTTTTTTTTTTTTTTTTTTTTTTTTGCTGAGGAAGATTAGCCCTGAGCTAACATCCATACCAGTCTTTCTCCACTTTCTATGTGGGTCCCTGCCACAGCATGGCTGACAAGTGGTGGGTTTGGATTCTGTGCCCAGAATCCAAACCCACAAACCTGGGCCACCAAAGCAGAGAGCACTGAACTTAACCACTATGCCACGATGCTGGCCCCTGAAAACATGTTTTAAGTTAGTCTGCTGTGGACTACAGAGGCATCCAAGGAGGGAAAGGCTGTTCCACGCCGTCTTTCTTTTGGATGGGACAGCCCTGGATTGAGCCTTAGCAGAGGCTGCCTCCTCGGGACTCGAGGCTCCCCCAAGACTGCACCCAGAAGACTGCTGTGCTCTCATGATTGCAAAGGTTGTGGGCCCGGGGAACATGGGAACCCAGGAATGAGACTGGAGGCTTCTCTGAGCAGGAATGGGAATGCATGGCCCTTTCCAGAGATTCGTGTAACGTGTGTCAGTGGAGAGCAGTGTTGCAACTCGGCACGCAGCAAGGCTTTTCATTTCTAAGCTGGACTGGTAATATCTTGTTTTGGTTTTTTTGAGCAACTGAAAAAAGCCCTTTACAGAAAGCGTTTGTCAACCCCTGCTATCAGTTCCTGTCCAGTCCTGGGGAGAGTAGACGCAGGCCCACCTGGAGGGTACTGAGAGCCTGTCAGTCCTCACTGCCGTCCGCCTGCTTGAATCTCTAGGCAACGCTGTCTAGAGGGAGTGACCTTACAGACAAAACGGACTACATATGTATATATATGAGCAGGGGGACTCAGGACTTCCAGGCCACTGCTGCTCACTGCCGACCGGCACAGTGAACAGTTCTGTTTTTAAGTATTTTTCTAGCTTATGGCTATTTTGTGGTACTTACTCTTTTCCTCTATGGGGAGCTTGAGTGGGTAGGAAAGAGAAGGTATTTGGGTGTTTCTAACCAGTGCTGTACTTCAGTTAGACTAGCT
Organism: Equus quagga; assembly: GCF_021613505.1. Lineage (NCBI taxonomy): Eukaryota > Metazoa > Chordata > Mammalia > Perissodactyla > Equidae > Equus > Equus quagga. The sequence continues at coordinate 141,015,316 of NC_060267.1, read as the reverse complement.
CCAGGACCCTCACCATGCGGGTGGCTTCACTCCCTGCTCACGTGGCCTTCCTGTGAGGTCAGAGGCCTGTGAGGACAGGAGGCCGAGTCCTCCCTCCCACCCACAATTTGGGGGATAGAGTCTGTTTACTGAAACCTCAGAGCCACGACGTTGCCACCTGAGGGTGGAAGTAGTGTAGACGCTGATTCTGCGCTGAGCTGCTGACTTGTAGCCTCTACTCGAGCCCCTGATGGGCCTGAGAGACGGTGGAGCCTCAGCAAGGGGAGGCAGCTGGGTGTCGGGGAGGAGCGCGAAGACGACCCTCCTCCTCGGGGCCTGCCCTCCTGCCGATCTCCAGAAGTCACTGCCCCCGGGTCACACCCACAGTGGCTCCTCGAGCTGGGGCTTCACACCCTTGGCTTTCTGCCTCCTTCAGTCAGCAGTGGCTGCTGGCGAGGCGGGCTAGGAGCATTTTAAACTTTGCATTAATTGTTTGTGCTCCATCACTGCTGAGAAGGTTTAACAGATACTGTTAGAGACATGGGAAGTAACAGGTACTGCCCTGTAACCGCTGGCGTGGCTTCCAAGCGTGTACTTTTGCCTCTGTGCGTACTGTTTCCATCGTTGTGAGTAGAAAGTTATAGCCCCAACATATAAAATTATAGTTACATTTTATTATGTTCCTTTGTTTGGTTATGGTTTATGGCAATGTTATTTTTATTTTCAATATAACAGGTTAAAGGTTATTGAAAATGAATTGATACAGGCTTCAACGAAGAAATTTTCTCTGGAAAAGTTTTATAAGGAGCCCAGTGTTTCTAGTATACAGATGGTGGATTGTTGTAAGAGACTTCTAGAGCAATCACTGCCTTATCTACAAGGGCTGCACCTCTGCGTGTCACATTTTTACTCCGTTATGCAAGATGGGGACCTTTGTATTCCTTGGAATTGGAAGAATGGAGAAGCCGTCAAGTAACAGAAATCTGTATTTTTTTAAAGAGATAAGAAAGGAACTGTTAAATTAACCTTATTTAAATTCACAATTTGATATAACAGTATTATTTATGTATTACAAGAACAAAGTTTCTAACTGCTGCTTTAAAAGTACACATTTTGTAAAACATTAATTTCTGCTAGGAAACTTATTTTAAAAAGGTTTTATCTCCCAGTCTTACGGTGTTTCTCATCTGATGGGCAAGACTAGGTGGAAAGATGTCAGAATGAAAGGACGTTTTGTGGCGGTGTGTGAGTGAGGGCTTCTGCAGAGTGAGCTACTCTGTGTGAGCGAGCGTTGCTCAGCGTGCACGGGCGCGCTCAGTGTGGCTCTGAAGGACGGAACTCGCCGTGTGACAGGCAGCTCTATGGTGACATCTCGTGTATCAATACACAGATTTTGCAGCCAGTATGAACAGGTGATGTCCAAAGCAGATGATTGATGGGAAGCAAAAATTAGATAACCAAATTTCGCCTCAGAGAGAGAATAGGAGGCAAAAAAAGCAATGGAATGAGTACGCGGCACTGATGCCGTCATAGCCGTCTGACACCAGCTTGTCAAAACGTCTTCAGTGCCAGGGAGTTTATCTTTAAATCAACCCATAAGTTTTGCTACCCATTAAAATACTGCGACTGGCTGGTAGCATGAAACCAATGGGCAGTGTTTTTTAATCATTTAACAAGGTAACTCATTTGGTTTTGTGGACAAACACTATCCAGGAAAATCCTTGCTTGTGTCCCAAAGAACTCCCGCGAGTGGGGTCAAGTGTAAAATGGTTCAGACAATTCAGGATTTGTCACCGCTCTCAACCCAGGTCTTCGTGTCCCTGCCAGTGTTTGCAACCCTGGTTACAGCCCCTCTGAGCCGCCCTCGTCCATAGTGTGGGGTCTCCCTGAAGCCGCAGCCCAGCCCGGCCCCAAGGGGCACGGTGTGCCCGCCCTGTAGACACAGGGCTTCTGTCTCACAGACATTTCCTTTAGGATAATATTTTTAACCAGACCCACAGCCTCTTTGGCTTGTTTCTCAAGAGGATGAGGTGAATCCTAGTTTGGGACTCCATTTTTGTGGCTCTTACTGCTAAAGAAATGAGAAGGATTTTTCCACAGTGCACTGGAAAGGAATGAGATGTCGAAAACCATTCTGGAAGCATGTTGTAAATTCATCTCAAACATTGGTTATTCAAACTCTTTAAATTCAAGTGTGTGTTTAAAAGAAATATTGATTGTAATTATTATGGTTTCTGCATATCATCCCTTTTAACTTATGCCTAACAGCTGGACCTAAATTTTTCTTTCTAATGTAATGTTGTTGCCTATAAAGATTTTCCAGCCAAATGATGGGTGTGAAAAATTCCTTAAAGGTTATGTAAGAAAATGTATTGGAAAAATAGGTTTGGATTATGCCGTTTCTAAAATGAACTAACATAGAATCCTCAGTAATATATTTTGAATTAGACTTTGTCTCAGAACTAATTGTTACAGAATAAATAATACATTAATCAGATCATTGTTTTTCTTCTTATTCAGTTATCAGTAGTTTTACAACTATTGCAACGTAATAGGAAACTACGAGAAATTGGTGACCTGTAGGCATTGTGACTTCCTCTCCCAATCTGGCATTACAGGGAAAATTGTGTCCCCCCACTGAGAACTGGCACAGGATCAGGCCCCTCTAACTACAAAGCTTTGGTCAGAAACGGCCTCCAAAGGGACCTGAGCCCCAGACCCAGGCAGAGCTCTCCCGAGGGAGAACCAGGCCCTGAGCTCGCTGGGGGGCTACGCGTCTCTGCCCAGGCTGTCGGGTCAGGGAGGCCTCTGTCTAAAGACACGTCTGTCCACAGGACAGGTCTCGGCAGGCCCTACTCCCTCTTTTCTCAAAGGCCTCCACCTCCAGGCAGCCGCCCTGAGCTAATGAGAGGGTGGTGAGCCTGGAGGAGTGGCCAGGTGGAGCACGGGAGCTCAGGGCCGCCTCAGGGGCCAGCTCACCTTGGGAACCTCCAAGGACTGTGTGCACATCCCAGACAGAGGCCTCTGAAGTGAACCCTTCCAGCTCAGGCCACTATCCCAGCATCCTGGTGTCCCCACATCCCCTGTACTAACTCAGCCTCTTCGGCTGCCCTGGAGGGATCTGTCCATGCTTTCCTGGAGCAAGCCAATCAGATCAAATGAGTCCTGTGGAGACTATTGGGCCTCAAGGCTTTTGGGCTCTTCTGCAGGGGCCCCTGGTCCTGGCAGCCTTCCACCACAGGCTCCACAGCTGGGAACTCCAGCTCCCCGGAGGCCAGCACCCAGACCCAGGGTGGAGGAGCCACAGATGCATTGGGTGAGGCCTGGCAGCTGGCTGACCAAAGTGTGTCCCTGTTCCAAGACAGCCTCCGACCTGTGCTACTCGCCGCAGACCCCGACCTTGGGGCCTCTGACATGGCAGGGTCCCCACAGGTGCCTGTCCTATGGGCAAGAATTGGCACAAGCCCCAGGGGACCTTGCTAAGACTCCCAGTTGCTCCCTGTGCTGGGTGGCCCTGGGCAAGGCCTACTCCTCACTTGGCCTCAGTCTCCCCAACTGTAAAAGGAGGCACCAGGGCCAGTTCTGGAGGTTCTTCCCAGCCTGAGTGAGTCTGTCCCGGAAGCCAGGGTCCTCCCTTGGATGGTCCTCTGCCTCCAGCGCAGGCGCCCCTCACTCCTTAGCAGTTGGGGGAGGAGGAGGTAGAGCAGCCAGCGGCCAGACAGCTCAGACCTGGGTCAGTGCTGGGGGACCCTCTCTTCCCCCCACACCCCTGCTCCTGCACCATCATTCTCCTAGCCACTCAAAACCCTTCCCTGCTGGGGACTTTCCGGTTATGGAGTATTTCAGGGATTTTTTCCCCTACACTGACAAATGTTGCACATGGGGAAACTGAGGCCCAAAATAAGAAGGAGACTTTCTGAAGGCCCTTCTGCCTGCTGCAGACAGAACCCAGGTGTCCCGGGGGCTGTGAGGGGTCTGAGGACACAAGAGTACCCTCAGCTCTGGGCAAGCGCACGGCCAGGTCAGCGCCAGGAGTAGGCGGGACTACGAGTCAAGATCACATGGGCCCTTGGAGCAGCACTGCCCCACGGGGGCGGGGGACATGGAAGGGACAGACAGCAACCTTGGGTGGTCAGGCGTGTCAGTCCTGGCCATGGTGGTGCGAATGGGTCTGACTTTGCCCCTGTAGGACTGTTATGCAGATTGGGGGGGGCGGCGAGGGGGGGCCTACTCCTCCTGAGCGACGCCTGGCAGTGGCCTCAACCCTGACCCCCTCCAGCCAAACTGCTGAGGCTACCCTCCTCCCCATTCCAGCCAGGCCGGAATGCTGGGACGCCACAGGTGCCTACTAGCGTCATTCTTGGAACGAGGTTTGCACACATCTGCCCCAAACACAATCACGGCAGCTCATTTGGGAGAGGCTGGCTCAGCACAGGGCGTGGCGGGCACCGGAGGACACGGGCAGATTTAACCCTCTTCAGAATCCGTGGCAGGTGGTCAGTGTTTCATTTTCATTTTCTCTGTCACTACCACAGGTACTGGCATTAGACCTGGGCTGGTGTCGGCACACGTGAGCCAGAGATGCCCAGGTCAGCAGGACGAACAGAGAGGCCTGGGAAAAGCAGTGTGATCGAGAGGCAGGGACAATACAGGCTATGGAGACACCAGCCCTGGTGCTTCACTTTTATCCACACCCAAAACAGAATTTTTAAACTTTGGAGTAAAATCTTTCCTGAGAGAGTCCTCTTCCTTTCTTATTAGTCACTCAACAAACAGGAAGCATCTAACTGTGTGCAAGTCTTGTCATAGGCACTGGGGACACAGCAGGAGCCAAGCAGGAAAGGTGCTACCTTGGAGGAGCTGACATTGCAGTCCCTGTCATGTAGCTTTCCCTTGGTGTGTTAGTTTCCTGTGGCTGACATAAGTTACAAATTGGATGGCTTCAAACAACAGAAATGTATTCCCTCTCAGTTCTGGAGACCTGAAGTCCAAAATCAAGGTGTTAGTGAGTCCACACTCCCTCCAGAGGCTTCAGGTGACATTCCTTTCTTTGCTTCTTCCAGGTTCTGGCGGCTGCCAGTGTTCCTTGGCTTGTGGCCGCATCACTCCAGTTGCTGCCTCTACGGTCACCTGGCCGCCTCCTCTTCTCCATGTCCTCTGTGTGTCTGTCTCGAAGCTCTCCCTGCCTCTCTCTTAGAAGGAGGCATGTGACTGCATGTAGGGCCCCCGGGATCCAGGATGAGCTCCTCCTCTCAAGATCATAACTTACATACCTTGCGATAGAAGGGCATATTCGCAGGTTCCAGGGATCAGGACATGAATGTCTCCTTTGGGGCCACCATTCAACTCCCTGCATTGGTGATGGGATCACCATTACAAATCTGCTCTGTTTTAGTCTGCCCTTGAATGACTCCCCCCTCCCCAGGGGCATCATCCATGTCCACCGGAGACCCTGGCAGGGTGCACACTTTCTCTTCCTACCTGAGCATTATTTCACATCCCCTCACACCCCCAAAGTTTGAGTTTCCTGTGATTCCAGCCTCCACTTAACCTGCCCTCTTTGAGCATTCGGTTGCTTCCAGCCTCTCACTTCTAATTCACCTGCAGTGACATTTTCCGGGCACAGTGCTTCTCTTTGCTCCTTGGGCGGCTGGTTCCCAGGGTGAGCATGTTGCAGGCCTTCCGTGCCAGTCGCCCATTTATTGCTGCTCAGCTCCCAACCCACCCCGATACATGCTCTGCGATAATGACCAGAATTCCTCCAAGCTTCTCTCCTTTAGAACGGACAGGAGGACAAGCTTTCTCAGTAGAGGGCGCCAGAGGGACACTGCAGGAGGAACGGGCCCTCCCGACTCTGGAGGCTCCGTGATTGGCGGGTCAGAAGGTGTGATGGCATCCAGTGGACACCCACCCCAGCCATGGACCCAGACACATGGCCCTGGCTGGGCCTGGTGTCCCTCTCGACACACTGTGAGCACCTGCCCACACTGGTGCCCCCACTTCCTCTGCTTGTCCACAGGCCTGGCCGTCAGCTGACCTGCCTGCACCCCATTCATGCCCCCGAGGGTTGCTCCCCACTTACCCGCTGCCTGGAGAGCTGTGGCTCAGGCCACCCAGCCGACGCCTCTGCCATCCAGTGGGCACAACCATACCTCTTCCTGAAGAGGGGGCCCCCTTCCTGGCCTTTCCTTCCTTGAGGGCTGTCCGTCAGCCTTAGGGTACCATGCAGAGTTTTATTACATCGTATTCTTTTCTTCAAGTTTACCAATTTTTCTATTAAACTTCTCCTGTTTAAATGACAGGGTGGTATGTCTTTTCTGATGGATGCAGACCAATACACTGATTCAGCAATGCCTCCAGTCAGAGCATGAGGCCAGGCTTGGCTCCTCCTGGCTGCCCCCAGCTAGTGGCCCCTGTGCCCAGCAGATGCTCCAGCCTTCTTAGTCCCGCTAACATACTGCTCATTTATTTTTTAAAAAACTAAAATCATTAATTACATCCTTGGTGCTGAGACAGCAGCCTTGCTCATCTCGAGCCAGGCCAGAGCAGCTCGCCTCTTCCTCCAAGTGCAGCACCTGGGCTTTCTGACTGACAGTGCTCCCCGCGGGGTAGCTCGGATGTGTTCTGGAGGGAAGAGCTGCAGCCGTCCTTTGTCTGCATGGTGGGGCCTTGCAGTGTGGACCCGCCTCGGTACAGACTGGCAGGGGAGGAACACTCAGGGCCTGTGGCCCCCAGCCACATAGGGGAGGGCGCTGTGCAGCCAAGGGAGGCGCCGAGCGGGCATGCGCGCTGTGGCCCGCGCCGTTTTAGGACCTGGGAGTACCCTGGGCTGCCATGCTCTGGTTGTGTTCCCCACTCCCATCTCGGGCCCACAGGGGGCCATGGCCGGCTCCACGTGGCTCAAGGTGCAGTCTATTTGGCCAGCCTTCACTTCCCCCACCCTGTGGGACCGGGGAGCAGCGTCCATGTCCCATCCCAGGGCTGTGTCCCACCCAGCCAAGTCCAAGTGACTCCAGGAAGCTGTGCTGGCCCCCCCGGGTGGGCCTGGACCAGAAGCTGGCAAGGGCACCAGGGCTAAGGCGGGAGCTGCAGGGTCTCCCTGGGTGATGTGGTGGGGGGAGCACACAGGGTAGAGCCCAGTCTACGGGGGTCAGGGCAGGCCCCCGACTCCACCCAAACAGCTCTGGGCCAGCAAGACAGGCAGGGACTGGAGGGTGGGCCTCAAAGCAGCCTCCAGGGGGCCTCTTGCCAGCCTGATGCCACTAGGGATCCTCTGAGCAGAGGAGGGCAGGAGGCAGGCCCTCTGGGCGCGTGCTCTCAGCAGAGGTGGCTGTTTAGAGAGAGTCCTTGGTCCTTATCTCCCTCCTCAGCCAGGGCTGGGGCTCACATCCCACGGTCTTTGCTGCAGCCTTTCGAGTGGGGGCAGGGCAGGGCCCACCCCATCTCCTAGGTGAGGCTTAACTTGCCCAGAAGTGGAGAGGCCGAGCCTCAAACCCAGGCCCACTGGCTCCAGAGCACAAGCCCCCTGTGCTCTGTCCACCTATGGTGGGCATACCCGGCCACGGCCTGGGGCAGGGAGGTCACCAGGTTCCGCGCTAGTCACCACAGGACAGAGGGCGAAGCTGGCTCTGGAACGTCCACGACCACATATTCATGAAACCACACAGAGAACCCTGCATACCAGACCGGCAACACGGACACTGCAAGTGCAGTGGCGGACTGGGCCGAGCCGGCTTGTTTGTGCTTCCTGTGTCCCTCAAACCCAGGGCCCTGGGATCACTGTACAGAGGAGCCAGCCGAGGCCATCCTGCTTGTCCCAGCCCAGGACCCTCCCCACTGCCCAAGCTGCAGGGCCAGCCATCCAGGCCTGGGGCTCCCCCTATGTCCCTGGGTCATTATCTGGGGTGGCCAGACCCCTCTTCTCTGACCAGAACCACTTCCTTGGGGGCAAGTGAGCTCTGCAGGGGGGCCGCAGAGAACTTGGCTGTCCATGGGGCCATCTTCCCCAAACAGCCGAGGTTAGCACATTCCTCATCCTCTGGCCTATCATCCCGGACAGTGAACCAGCTGCCCTTGGACTGGCTTAAGTCAAAGCAGGGCAGACAGTGGTTAGAGAGAAGGAGGAACTTCCTGACTGTCAGAGGCCTCACCAGAGTCAGGATGTGGTAATTCCATCACTTGGAAAACAAACAGGCCACCACAGAGCACCTCAGAGCCTTGACACCCGCCAGCTAGGGGCACAGGGACAGCCCTGACCATCCATTTCCTGCACACAGTCAGTGCCAGTAAACACGTGTGACGGGCACAGAGTCAGTGTGCCCGGGGGCTGGGACAGCCTCACCAGGGCCACTCGCCCACATCCATATGGCAAGTAACCAAGCCACCTGGGTCCACGGGCCCCTTTCCCTATCCATGCAGGTCACCATCGGGAATGTACAGGCCGGGGGCTCAGGGCTCAGTGTCAGGCTGTCAGTCAAGGCAGCCTCCAGCTTGCTTCCTGGCATGGGCAGGCTCAGGACGCCAAGGGGCCCACCTATGGGGGGAGCAGCACTTTACAGGGGTCATGAAATCCTTTGTGGAGCGTTTCCAGTGCTTTCTGTGGGCCAGGCCCCAGACTCTGGAAAATCACTGGTAAATGGGTCATGGTGTTCCCAGAGTGGGCTGATTGGCTTCGTGGAAGGAGGTGAGCACGAGAGAAATCAGATGTCCTGCTCTGCCAGGTGCATTCCTCTAGGAGCAAGATGCCGTTCCAAGCTGAGGCTATGTGGGAGTCCTTCGGGGCTCCTGGCCCCCCGTCCTCATCCCCTCCCACGGCCACCACCAGGTCCCTGAGCACCTGCTGCCCCAGCAAAGCCCCCACCCACGCGCACAGGCCACTCCGAGGCCTGCAGGCTAAGGTCCACCAGGAGATAGGACAGGCCCATTGTCCTTGCTGCCTCATCAGGGGCACAGGTGTCTGGGGGGCAGGGACCAGGCCAGTTCCAACCACCCCATTATTTTCCTTGAGCAGAGTCCCAGGTGTTCATCAAAAGAGCTGCTGGAAGTCCTGTCAGAGAAGAGCATGGTGACAGAGTGGGATGACTGTCCCCTCATCCAGCTCCCCACCCCTAGCTCCAGGCCTCCATGCCCCACCCTCCCCGGCTTCCCTCCCCCCCTCCCTCTGCCTACTCACGCCACCTGAACCCAGGAATATCTGCACCATCTCAGCCTTAGACTGGCCAGCCCCCAGGCCCCACCTGAGCCAGGGCACTCCCCTGCCCTCCACCTCCTGCATGCCCTGCTTAAAGACACTCTGCAGCTCCCCAGGACCTAGGGGGCTGTTGAGGCTGCTCGATGGGTCCTCAAAGCCTTTCCAGTGCCGGCCTCTCCTCTTCCCCGCAAAGACCGCAGCTGGGCCAGGTGGGCCAGCACCCTGACCTGCTCGACAGCCCATTTCAGCTTCCCGCCTCCACAGCTTTGCTCAGGCTGTCCCTTCCCGCCAGGATGCCCTTCCTCCCTCCCCCTGTGAGCCCACCCGGGGCCTCAGGGTTCCAGCTCAGGGCACACAAAGTCTGAGCAGCCTGCGTGGAACTCTGACCTGAAGGACTTGTCCTAGGCCCTGAACCTGAAGGGAGAGTGGGAGGTCGCACTGTACCTGGGTGACGGCGTGAGCAGAGGCCTGGAGGCGGGAAGAGCTGGCCTGGGAGCAGCCCTTGAGTAGAAAGGCACTAGAGCCCAGCGGGAGTAGGCGAGGTGTGGAGGACAGAGGGCCGGGGTCTATCACTGAACGCCCGGCCCTTTGGCCACATGTGAAGATATCCATCCAGCTGCTGGGGAAGGGCTGCAGCACTGGTATGTCAGGGGCACCCTGCCTCTGGATGGGAGGGCTCTTGGCCCAGGAGCCCCCCAGTCCCAACAGGAGTGCGTGGGTAGGTGGGGCCCCGTGGGCACCTGTAGGCTGGGAGGTTTTAGGTTTACCACTTCCAGCCTCCCTGGCAGCGTTTGCCCATATTCTGCTTGCACACCTCTAGTGATGGAGAGCTCATTATCCTACCAGGTAGCCCCTCAAGGTAGGTTGTAGCTCTGAACAAGCAGAAGCTCTGCACAGACGGAACTGAAATTGCCCCTGGTTCTCCCCACTGAGCCCTACGCTGGTTTCATGGGCCCAGTGGGACAGCCTGACACACACCTGTGTCTCCCCAGCCAGGACCCTCAGCTCTTCTCTAAGAATCACCTCCTTAGAGCATGACTCTCAGACAACCGGGAGCCAGCCCCTCCCACACTGCCTCATCTCTACCCTCACAGGCTACCCACACCCTGAAGAGCATTCTGCTTGGGACACGGGAAAATCTGTGATATGGGCTTTGCCCAAAACACCACCCTGGCGGAGTCACGGTCCAGCCAGTTAGGCTCACCTGAGTGGATCACAGAACAGACCCCAGGAGTGAGACGGCCGAATGGGCACCCTCGCTGCCCAGGGCCAACAGGTTTTGTCTCTACAGTCTGTGATCCCCAGGGACATTCAGCTCCCAGGATCCCCCACCTCCCACTCCTCCAGCCATCAGGGAAACAGAAAGTGAATTCCCGCAGTAAGTCAGCAAACAGCTCTTCCCTTCACAGCTGTGTGATTGTCAGGTCACTCCGCTCTGACTCTCAGTGCCTCATCTTCGAGGCGGTAGAGGATGAGCACCATCCCAGATCCCTATTTATCCCTCCCCCCGCCTCCCCCAACACACACACACACACACGCGCGCACACACACACACGCACACACGCACGCTGGCCTACAGCCCCGGCCTCTGGTGGAGTCTGTGGTTCTGCTAACTGCAGGCCTTTGATGTGTCTTCCTTAGGATGCCCAGCCTGCTGGGCGAGGGGTGGGGGTTACACCCACTGCTGACGGACCTTACAGATCAGAGACCCTGTGAGCTCAGACTGACGGCTATCTTAGAATGACAATCAGGCCAGCCTTGACAGGAAATTCACAGGACACAGAGTGGCCCTGACAGGTCACGAGGCAGAAGACCAAGCCTGCTGTCCCAAAAGGGCTCTGGGTGCTCTGTCCAGGGGATTTATAACAATCACTGTTACCCTGGGGACTCTGCTGGTGTGGACTGAGCCCTGGTCCCTGCCCCAGGCTGAACCCAGATCCCTGCTGCAGCCTGAGCTTCTATCTCTCTGAGCACCTCTGAGACACTCGTGGGGACTCTTGGGGGCTGGATGAGAGTGAGGCTAAAAGGCCATGTGAGGTCCCACAACTCTGTCTGAGAGGCCAGCGCCCCTGCCCTGGCAGCCTCTCCCACCAAGGACCCAGAGATCCGGATGACCTTCAAGGCCCAGACCCTTCCTCTGACTTCAGCCTGATCTGCTTATCATCATCATTTGCTGGCTGAGTGACCACGAAGGAGGGGGGCATCCTGGAACAAAGACACCAAACAATGACACAAAAATGTCCTGGCTGCCAGCCAGCAGTGACCACAAGGACTTTGTCAAGGCCATCCTGCAGGGAGCCTGGAGAGAGTGCACACTGGTCCTCCCACCCGCCCCGTGGAGCTAATAGGCCCTGCCCTCTGCCACCCTCAGAAGCGGCCATGCCCTTGGGATCAGCTGACCCCACCCCAGGCCTGACCTCCAGGCCACCTTACATCCCCTGGCCTCAGCGAGCCCTGGTTCCTGGGAAGGCAGTCACACGGTGAAGTTGAGCAGGCTGTGTGCCAGGCCTGCTCATCCCTACGTTGTGCAGGGAGGAAAGCTGAGGCCAAGAGAGGGGGAGGCCATGTGTCACAGGGCACAGTGGCCACAGAATCAAGGCTGGACGCCAGGCCTTCCCTCCCCAGCCCAGAGGACTGGCGTTTCCTGGGGTCCTCAGGCTGGGTGAGAGTGTTTCAGAGCCTCACTTACTGCCTCCTGCCCCAGCATGACTGGATCAGGAGGGACAAGCCACTCCCTTTCTGGAAAGCCCAGAGGCTGCCACTGTGCCATCAAAGCATCGTCCAGAGCCCCTCCGACCAGGGAAGGACACAGCTGGAGGCAAGCCCTCTGCCCGGGCTCCCTCAGCCGCAGGCCTCCTCTAAGAGAGCTCCAGGCAGGCCCCAGCCCCTTCTGCTCAGGGCCCACGGAGGCCCTGAGCGCTGCCCCCAAGCCCAGGTGGCCCCTGGCTGAGCCCAGGGACACTGGGCCTTCAGGTCCCACCCATCCTGGTTTGCTCCTATCCCAACCAAGGAGGCCTCCTTCTGGCTCTGGCTGGTAACTAACATATCGCTCTGACACCAACATCAGAACTGAATTATTGAACCCCAAAGAGTTAAAAGACCAAGATGGCTTGGGAGGTAAAGGAAGTTCTGGAAAACATTATGTGTCAAAATCTAAGTTAAATTTATATTGGTTCTGAAAGCATTCGGCAAGTTCCTGTAGGAACTCCGGGGGAGTCCTGTGTGCTTCCAGGGGAGGCAGACGGTCCTCGCGGAGCACGGTGGCGTGGAGGTGGCAGGCCGCTCTGGCCACGGATGACCCAGAAAGGTGCAGGCAAACGCTCTCAAGTTTCGAAGGAGAAACGATTATTCATTCCCAGTGAGGCCATTTTTCAGCTCGGAGGTGAAGGCCCAGGGGGCAGGAGGGCTGGGAGGGAAGGTGGAGGCTGGCGGCGGAGGGGCTGGTCCAAGGGCGCCGAATGATGGCAGAGCGCCTCCTGCTGGGGAGATGGCGACGGGGATCGCCAGGAAGGGCGCGGGGCTCCTTGCTCCAGCTTTGGCCAGGCCGTGGGTCCGTGCAGACGGAAGGCAGTTTCTTGAGCCGGTGTCTTTCAGAGAAGCCTGAGGAGGGGGCGGAGGGGCGGCCGTCTGTGCAGGCGTGCTGGCCGGGCCCGGGGCGCTGGGAGGAGCCCCCGGCACGCTCCCGCGCTGAGATCCGGGCCTGGCCCCGGGCTTCTCAAGGGAAGCCTGGGAAGCTGCGGGAGCATCTGCCTTCGGTGAGGGGTAAGTGATTTCTCCAGTTATCTCGTTTACCCAGAAAAACGTATCTAGAGGTTTCTTCCCCTGTCCAGGCTGACTCTTAGACATAGCTACAAGGGAGAAAATTGAGACAACACAGGTACATCCTCAGTCGTCCATGGTCCACCTACACAACCAGGGTCACCGGAGCCACCAGGCCCTGCCTTCTGTCGACAGGCGGTGCCGGCCCTCTGTCAAGGAGACGCCGTCCTGGACGCTCCAGGAATCGTCCCAGGACCAGGAGCAGGCCTAACTAGAGGCTCCAGATGAATTCTAGGGTCTTTTTTTTCTTAATTTTCTCTTCAAATTCTTTCATCTTAACCAAGTATGCTAAGAAGTCTACTTGACATCTCGACCTAGTTCAGACATATTTGTGCCCATGCGTGTGAATGCCTGTGCGTGTGTGTATGTACGGATACTGACAATTTCATAGGATGGAAATGATTATGGGCAACAGTCTCTGATGTTTTCTATGCAATTCCATTCTACTATGTTCCTTAAGAAAATGCTGACTGCCACTCCTTAAACTCTTTTTATAAAGGAAGTAACCATGATTAATGAACCATGGCTCAAAAAACACTGTCTTAGATTAAGAGGAGAATGGAGAATGCTGGATCTTCTACGAAAGAAGACAAAAAATCGTTCTTGCAAATTTTACAAAAACATGACTGTGTGTGGTCAGCAGAATGGTCCCCCAAAGATGGCTGTGCCCTAATCCTCACAATGTGTGAATGTGTTTTGTTAAATGGCAAAAGGGACTTTGCAGATGTAGTTAAAATTACAGACCTTAAACTAGGGATGTTATCCTGTGTTATCTGGGTGCCCCAATCTAATCACTTGAGCGTTCTCTGGCTGGGGTCAGAGATGCAGCAGCAGGAGAGTGAGAGAGATTGAAAGCATGAAGAGGACTCGCCTGCCATTGCTGGCTTGATGATGGCAGGGGCCAAGTGGAAACGGTGAGAAGGAAATAAGTTCTGTCAACAAAAGGACTGAGCCTAGAAGTGGATTTTCCCCAGAGCCTTTGGATAAGAGCTCAGGGTGAACAAAACCTCGAGGCTGGTCTTGTGAGACCCTCAGCAAGCCCCACTTGCCAGCCTCAGGATGTACAGCTCTGTGAGATCATAAATGGCTCTTGTTCTAAGCCGCTAACTTTGTGGTCATTTGTTATGGCGGCAACAGGAAACTCATACACCATGTGAACGCTTTCTCAGAACCGGCGCAAGAGAGAGGCTGCAAAGCTGGAGCTCCCTGAGCTGAGGGGAAGCCCACCTTTGGTGCGGGCCTCTTAGCCAGTCTGGGGGAACTCTTTCTACCTTCTTTCTGTCAAGCCGGATAATTACTCCACCTCTTTAGAATGGACAGTGACTGTCACCCCTGGGAAATGTCAACGTGCACCACCTAGAAAGGCAACCCACTTTCAAGGTCTTGACACCTGCATCCTCTGTGAAGCTCCGATTTGCCCTCAGGCAGAAAAGGTTTCCCCACTATCCCCTGTGGTGCACAGGCCATGGGGAGGTCAGCACACCCTGCAGGGATTCCCAGAATCAGGGTGGCTGGCCGCAGGGCATGGTGGGTGGAACAGGTAGGGCTGGCCAGGAGCTGGGGGAGTGGAAAGGTGTGAAGGGTGGGAAGCTCACCTGTCAGAAGGTGCTGGGGTGGAGAGAGCTTCCAAGAGAAGGAGCATTAGAAGGCTGGGGGCTCCTAGCAACCTGATCTTTATTGTGTAAAGAGTTTCCCGCCCTATCCCAGCCCAGATTCCGCCTGGTGCTCTCGGACTCACCAGCGCTGCTGCACACACCCCCCGCCCCTCCTCCAGCCCCTTCTGTCATTGTGCCTGATACCCACAACCCAGAGGTCCCTCGCCTCTGCCTTTCCCCTTCCTGTAGCTCCTAACTTCTGCCAGTCCCGTCATTTAGCTCCACAAGCAGCACCTGTTTTTTCTAGAACATAAACTTATAGACAAGGGGCATGTCTTCCTCTGGCAGGGGTGGTTCATTTTCAGCATAGTGGACGCCAGGGGCTCTTGGGTTAGGAATTTCTCACAGATCCACTCCCTGCTAGGCTGAGTTTGGCTCACCCTAGGCCTCACACCCTCTTCAGGGCCTCATGGCCCTGAGAATTAGACCTGTTCCCCGTGTTACTATCTGCTGAGATTCCACCCCAACCCAGGCCCACCTTGAACCCTCACCAAGCTGCCTCTGACCTGGGGTCACCCCTGACCTGGGGTTGCCCTACTCTGTGGACTCAGCAGCTGTCATGGGTCACAGGGCGCTGGCCCATCGTGCTGAGAGGAGATGGAGTGGCCATTCTCTTAGACTGGCCCCAGGTCACCCAACTGGGCTTTTCTCCTCTTCTCCACTGCCCCCTGATGTGGGGCAGTCCATAAGCACTGCCAAATCTAAGTGATAAACTAGTCTCCTCTGCGCCCCTAGGTGTTCTCCACCCTGCAGCCTGCCACTGGTAACCCTCCTCTATTGGCATTTGTGGCCTTGAATCTTCCCAGGGCCTGCTGTGGGCCTGGCCCTGGCACGAGGCCATTGCTAAGGTGAGGGAAAAGCCCTCTGTCCCTCGCTCCCTGCTCTGCTCGTCCCCTCCTGCTGCTTGCCCAGGCCCAAGTGAGCCTCCCCCTTTTTTCCCAGCACCTCCATCTCTGTCCACACGAGGGCAGATTCCCTGGAAATGTGAACTCATGCTATCGCCTTCTCCCACCCGATCTTGGAAACTCAGCTTGCTGGGAATGTTATCAGGCTTAAGATTTCACTCGTTCCCACCACGGCATCCAGCTCTTGAAAAATGTGCTCTGAGAGCTTTGTCTTCCAGGCATCTGAAAACTCTGATTGGTGATGACTGGCCTTTGACAAGCTCTGAGACGAAAAGTTACTTGAGCACCAATGTACGGACGCATTCAGCTTTCTGGGGTCTTATCCATCTAAACGCTGCCTCTTTCACACCAAACACCTGCTCGCTGTATGTCCTCGCACTATAACGCTAGTGCCTGTGCGTGTCTTTCTACCTGGCTCAATTTCGCCAAGAATAATTAGGAATCATACTGGCTGCTTTTGAGGAATTTTGATATGGACAAAATTATTCATTTGAGAAGTGTCTTCAAAGGAAAAACAAAAACAAAGGAAAATTCTTACTGTCCAATTGTCTGCTTTCTTTAATTGGTATGAGAGGCATTTTAAACTCAATTTAAACTCAAAAATTCCCTCCCTAAAATATTCTCTAGCTAAAACTAGCGTAAGATATGAGGATCTTCTCCCTCATCGGCACATTTAGACAGTGTTTAGGTTAGCTTCCGATGTTGACAGTTCCAAAGCTCACTCCACAGTTTGTTAATGGCTCAAAGTCAGAAATCATAGATATGTCAGGTAAACAAAAATGGCTGGCACCATTGCATAACCGTCACATTTGGCCATATATTTTCAGACTTTAGATACCAAAAAATGAAACAAATCTCAAGAGATCATTGTTTTTTCATGTGGGAGCCATCACTTCCTTCTTTTCCATAAATCAGGAATTAATCAGTGCTGGCTTTAAAAATCTTATGGCTTGATAGAATTGCCCAGGACCCAAAGTATGTCAAAACCAGATATATGGCTTTCTCTTTAGTGTGTGTGCATGGAAACTTTCTCCTCTTTCCCTACAGAGAAAAATGATTCTCTTGCAAACTTGAAAGATCTACTCATCAAAAAATGCATTGTTGTCCATATATTCTAGGAATATTTAGTTCAGATAAAGCCAAAATTTAGTTCAGATAAAGCCAAAATTGTCTAAACAAGACAAAGAAAGGAACGTTATTAAACTATGTTTCTTTATATTGTGGAGCTTCCGGGTTGGTGAACGTGGGGAGGTGTGGGGAGAGCCGTGCGCGTGCGCAGAGCCCGGAAGCCCCTCACCCTTCCCCACACCTTGCTCTGAGCATCTCTTCCATCTGGCTGTTCCTGGGTTATATCCTTTTATAATAAACCAGTAATCTAGTAAAAAAAAAAAAAAAAAAGGAAAGTATATATACCTACTAGCCCTTGTAACTAGTTATGAGATAATAAGAAAAGGCATCAAATTCAAAATAAAAGAAAAATTTTAGCAAGATTTAGTCTTTGTTAATTTATCATTTTAAGAAACAGTACAATATTTTCGTTTGTCTAAGACCAAGATAAAATTTCTCATGATTCAAACTTCCTAAATTTCCTACATTGGTTTTATGAGTTAAATATGTTTCCACTATTTCCATAACTTGCTTAAAATTAAACATCAGGGGCCTGCTCCGTGGCCGAGTGGTTAAGTTCGCGCGCTCCGCTGCTGCGGCCCAGGGTTCGGATCCTGGGCGCGGACATGGCACCACTCATCAGGCCACGTTGAGGCGGGGTCCCATATCCCACAACTAGAAGGACCTGCAACTAAGATATACAACTGTGTAGGGGGGGGGAGCGGTTTGGGGAAGTAAAGTAGAAAAAAAATCATATGCGTAAAGTTGTATTTAACTAATTAAAATAATGGATGTCTTTTTAATGGGTTTAATTTTCGAAATTCCTTACAATGCTACATTTTACAAAGATTTGATTTTAGCTAAATTGTAATTTCCAGATTTTTAACTACTTTTTAAGAACTTAGAACTAAATCCATTAATAAGTAATCTTTAAGGATCTACATGTATTTTAAAAAAAAATACAAAAACATTGGCTATTGAATATAATTTGTCCTTATTTCTTAAAATGTCAGTAAATTAACAAAATATGCAAATACCTTTGGATGTTGATACATATATGTTTGTTTTTGCCTTCTCTAATTTTTAAAATAATATGAGATACTCAGAAATATATAGCTGCATGATTTTTAACTTTGTCCCCCAAGTTTCTCTTATTAAAAAAAAATATTGGTTACCCTAATTAAAGATAGTAATTCATGTAGATGGCTAATTGTACAGGATACAGTCATTACAGAGGGAAACAGGTACACAGATGTGATTTTCCGTTATTTCAAATGGTTGTTACAGTTCATTCAAATGATAAGTTTGATATGATATATGTTTCATTAATACACAGGTAAGTTAATTCTCTTTAAGCTACAGTTAAAAACTTTATTACCTATGTATATATTTCTATATCTGTGTATGCGTAAATGCATACAAAGGTAGGTTAATTGTTCCTTTACTACGATTTGTTACACAAATAATGTGCCAAAGGAGTGAAATTAAACGTTCTGTCTCTTCGGGGCCACAAAGTGCCCAGATATTTGGCTAAACATTATTTCTGGATGTGCCGTGCAAGTGTTTCTGGATGAGGTGAACATTTGAATCCGTAGATTGAGTAAAGCCGATTGCCCTTCCTGGGCGGGTGGGCCTCATCCAGTCCACTGAAGGCCTGAATAGAATGAAAGCTATGCCTGACCGTCTTTAAGCTGGGACATTGGTCCCGCCCTGGCCTCTGACTTGGACTAGAACTATACCATCAGCTCTCCTGGGCCTGGGCTTCTCAGTCTTCATAATCATGTGACCTGTTCCTTATAATAAATCTCTCATATTTATTATTATAAATTTAATAATAATAATAAATTTATCATTATTATAAAATATAATTATACACACATCCTATTGGTTGTGTTTCTCTGGAGAACACTAATACAGTCTCTCATGAAAAATGCCTAAGTTTTTTAATGCCCAAAATAGTAGAGGTTCCTTTTGTCATCAAATCATTCCGTTAACTCTCAATGCTTTTAGCATACTCTTAAATTATCTTAGCCATTCCCTTGGATAGCGCTGACCTAATTTTTTGTTTATATTTTTAAATGATATCACAGAAGTAAATTCACCCTTAAAATGTAGGCCACTCCCAAAAAGTAAATTAAATCTTCCAGAAATTAAAGTTCATATGACTAAAATAATTGCCCCCACTCGGGCATGGCAACTGGCAAAAGCAAAGAAGTACATATTTATACTGGAATAAAGGTGCTCTCATCCACAAACTGCCTTGCAGAGCCCATTGTGACAGTGAAGGGTGAGCTCTGTGATTGGCCAGGGGCCTCGATGTCATAAAGGCCAGGCCCTGGTGCCAGAGAATAAAAGGAGAGCACCGTGGGGTGGAGAAGGGACTGCCAGTCTTCTGGCGGAGGAAGCCTCTTCTCCTCGTGCTCTTTCCCTTTGCATCCTTCCTTCCCCAAACCCACTGAACATGGCCTTGGAACCCACATAGCATTCCAGTTCCAGGCCCCAAGACTTCCCACTGCTCACATCCACCTTCTCCACCCAGCATCAAACAGCTGAAAAGCCGCTCAGACCTCGAAACTTACTCTAACCTAGAAGGTAAGGACGTTCAGACTTCCCTGGGAAAGATCACCACTTCATACCTTATGAAGAAACAGAACCCATAAATTCACAGGAAATGCCCTTGGCAACCATGTGTCAGTTACTTAGAGCAGGAGTGGGTGACTTTGAGATGTTCAGTGTGTTTCTTACTGAAGGTCTGATCAAACCTCAGAATTAACTGGGGACAGCTTATGGGACCTCGTGTTCCTGGAAAAGCTTCTGAAGTGTCAGAAAAGCTGCCTTCCCCTGGGGCGTGGGTTAGTTTATTCAAGCCCACAGATCATGGGCTTCTGGAACCCATGCTGTGTGAGTGGTGGATCCCTCCATTGCCCACTGATGGAGAACTCACCAGCTTTCCTCTCCTTTAGATGTCTAGAAGCCAGTCGGGGTCCAGGAGCAGGCCTCTACCTACATTTATGTGGGTAAATGAAGTCACAGCACAAATTACCTACCCTACATGGAAGATAGATCCTCCTGCGCCACCTCCTGCTTCTCTGCTGAGCCTGAGACGTGGACCCCTGCCTGGATGTGGGGCTGGGGACGTGGCTCCTCCCTGTCTCACAGGCCCACCTCTTGTCCCTACACAGACATTGAATCCAGTGGCGCCCCCTGCTGCTACCTCCCTAAGAGAAAGTGGCACAAGGAGCCTTGGCGCTGGCCAGGTGCCTACTGCTGCCAAGAGCCCTCGATCTCTGCCAGACATGGGCACCCCCCACTCTCCATCCCCAGGCCTCCCACCACTAGGTGGGCCATTGGCACCGCGCCCTCAGCCACTGGCCTCTACATTTCCCTCCCACAGAGGCACTGTCCCAGCCCGAGGGCTTTCCTACTTTTATGATTTGTCCACGAAGGTGACATCTTTCAGCCCCCAGACAGCCGTCTTCCAAGCTGTTTACAGGACCTTGCACAGGGTCTTCAGGGGCTTCCAGCCTGTCACAAATCATGACCTGGTTTGACCTTTAAAATGTCTCAAAATCTAATACTGAAGCCTTTCTTGAATGTTTATTTTATTGCTTTCCATATATACATATATAATTCTTCTAAACACTTTTTAAAACAATATCGTGTTTCATTCTTTGTGCTAACATGAGCTTTTTCCATTTTAAAAATTAAAAAATATGATCATTAGGAATAAGAAGTCAATAGATTAAAAATAAGATAGGACACAGATGACATAAGGCCTAAGTGAACTTCAACAAGATCCTCAATGCCATTTTCCTGGAGGAGCACAGAGAGGAGGGGACAGGAAATTGGAAGAAGTGACAACATACAGAACACAGAGAGAGAAAGCTCTGGGGAGATAGAACAGGGAGGGGGGAGGCCACATCAGACTGAAGACTGGGAATTCTCCAAAATTAATGAAAGACAGGAATTCTCAGAGTTTGGGATCCCACTGAATCCCAAGTAGGAAAATGTAGGGGCTGGCCCCGTGGCCGAGTGGTTAAGTTCGCGCGCTCCGCTGCAGGCGGCCCAGTGTTTCGTTGGTTCAAATCCTGGGCGCAGACATGGCACTGCTCATCAAGCCACGCTGAGGCAGCGTCCCACATGCCACAACTAGAAGGACCCACAACGAAGAATATACAGCTATGTACCGGGGGGCTTTGGGGAGAAAAAGGAAAAAAATAAAATCTAAAAAAATTATTTAAAAAAAAGGAAAATGTAAAACATCCACACTTAGTTACATTGTAGCAAAACCACAGAACATTGAAGACACTCTTGAAAGCAGCTAAAGAAAATAAATAAATGACAACATCAACAATGATGGAGTTTAGTGGAACATCCTTAACATACTGAGAAAAAATTATCACCCCAGATTTGTGTGCTCAGCTAATTATTCAAGAATTAGGGAAATATAAAGACTTTTAAGATAAAAAGTTCACCACAATCAGACCTACACTAAAGGCATGTCTCAAGCAGCGTTTCTTAACCTCAGGATTCTTGACTTTTGAGCCAGATAATCCCTTCTGGTGGTGGGGGGGGGGGGGGGGGGGGGGGGGGGGGAGGGTCAGCCAGTGCTGTGCGTTGTAGGATATTTGGCAGTGCCCCTGTCCTCTACCCACCAGATGTCACCCTCTTCCCAGTTGTGACAACCAAAATTGACATTGCCAAATGCCCCCTAGTTGAGAACCATTGGTCTAAAGGATGTTACTCAGGGAAAAAGAAAATGATGCCAGAGGAAGCTATAATGGAGACAAGGTGAGGGTCCGCCAGTGTCCATTCTCCACTTTTCCCTAATAACAGAAACCCAGCTTTGAGCTGGGCAGAGACTGGGAGGCTGGTGCTTCAAGTAAAATGTTTGGCCAGGTTGCAGTCTTCTTTAATTTGGAGGGTAGACCACAATTTAACAAATTTGTGGCTTTAGGAAAATGGTAAAAAGAATCCAGAATGGTGGTTTTCTTGGCTCCTTCTTGGCTGCTTTTAGCAAAGTCCTGTAAAAAAGGTGGTCTCTGGCTGAAGCTAGCCAGTATGCCAGGAGAGGTGGAAGGATCCAGAGTGTTGCTAATGTGGGTGACTCCCCTCTGTGGCCTGCCATACATGGACAGTTGCATAATTTGTTTCCTTGCAAGTGTGAAAAAACTAATCACTTCTGTACACTCAACCAAGGCAGTCACGAGCTGTGGCTAATGAAGAGGCAGCCTTTACAGGAGATAACACTGGTACTGCTGGCAAAGAGAAGATTGTGTGGCTTTTTGTAACAAATCTGTCATATTGGCAAATGTGAAGAAATCTGGCACAATCAAGTGTTAACAAGAGGAACTGCTACGATTTGGCGTTATTTCGTAGGGTCGGACATAGGCGTTGCCAGGACAAAAACTGGAAAGAGCCCACTGTCCGTCATGAGTGGACTGGGTATCAGTTGTGGTGTTAGCATACAGAATATCACAAAACAATGAGAATAAAACAAAGTGACTTGCATAAAACTGACATAATTTTGAGCAAAAGATAAAAAACACTTTATGATTCCATTTACACAAAGTTAAAAAATAGGCAAAAGTAAACTATAAAGATGTCTACATCAGTAGTAAACATTGTATAAAACAATAATAAAATGTCTAGTTTATGGGATAAAAACCAAATAAAATAAAAATATTAGACAATAAGATGGAGAGTGTCTTCCGGGAAGGAAGTCCATGATGTATTGTTAAATGAGAAAAGGAAGTGGGAGAGATTCAAGGAGATCTATTTGAGCTTCTGATTATTAATTTTTGCTTTATAAAACTTTATATAAATAATAGTTGCTCATTTTAATTTTTTAATTGGATAAAAATAAAACAAAAAGATGGAGAATTATTAGAGATAGTGTTTCAAAGTAATTGAGGTAGAGATAGTAACCTTACAAATTAATAGAAGTATAACTGTGTGTATATGGTTTTTAAAAGCATGATCTCTTCAAATAATAGAAAGTGAATATAACTTCTAGTATGGTATAGAGGAAATATTGAATTTAAAGCCTTCAATACATCTAAAACAAAAGTAGAAAAAGAACATCTTAGATAAAGCAGGACAAATTAAAACACACACACAGGGGCTGGCCCCGTGGCCGAGTGGTTAAGTTCATGTGCTTCATTTGGGAGGCCCAGGGTTTCGCCGGTTCAGATCCTGGGCAGGGACTTGGCACTGCTCATCAAGCCACGCTGAGGCAGCGTCCCACATGCCACAACTAGAAGGACCCACAACTAAAAATACACAACTATGTACCAGGGGGCTTTGGGGAGAAAAAGGAAAAAGAAAATCTTTAAAAAAAAAAAAAAAAGGATTACAAAATCTTGAGGCAGTTATGTAAGGAAAATGAGCAGTAAGGAGGGGGTTTAGAAAGGTCTGCCTTCAGGCATGATAGACTCCAGGGTCCCTCATTGTTCTTTTCTTCTGTCAGTGAGGATGACTATCCTACAGGTATTCCTTCTTCCTGGAGGCCGTCTTATTCCTTGGGAAAATTTGTTAAGATTGTCAAGAACAAAGCTATCAGAATCCCTCAGCAGGGGTATGTGCACAGGATCAGGGCCAGGAAATCATGAAAGCGTGTAATAATTTATAATGATTACGTGCTGGAAGGGTTTTAACTAGGAAAAGGTCATTTAGTGTAACAAGATGGCCTCACTTACGTCCACTTAAAATATTAGCAAATTGAATCCAACAATAGATGCTTTAAAAAATACATGTTTGGATTTATCTTAGGAATTCACAAACGATTTCACATTAGGAAATCCATGTAAGTCCCCATATCTGAACAGAAGCAGAATAAGCCTGTGATAAAATAAGACACTCATTCATAATTTTTAAAAATATTGACAAACTAAAACTATAGAGGAGCGTTTCCTTAACACAATAGAGGTAGTATTTTAATCATACAAAAAACTTCATACTTAACAGTGAAACCTTAAAATGATCCCCTTTAAAATCAGGAATCAGATGAGGATTCAATAGTGTAAAATTAGCCAGTTCATTACAACGTGTAAAAGAAATAAAAGAATAAAGATTGGGAAGGAAGAAACAAAACAGCCGGTAGTCATAGTTGGTAAGATTATCTACATAGAAAAACCCAGGGAATCTACAGACGATGGGCATTGCTACCGTTGAACTGGAATTCCTAAATGCAGTGGGGACGATGGAATCCTGAGGAGGCAGGGACCATGTGGTAACACTCAGTCCCCAAAGACAAGGTGGGTGTGGTTACTGTAAGGGACAGCGGAGGGAGCAGTAATCTGGAGAGTCTGACCCACAGAGGGAGGTCCTTGACGTTAGCTAGCTGATCACGGTGACCCTAGAACTGAAACGGGAGGCAGCCCACTAAGGCTTTATTGGATCTGAGTAAGTGGAGATTCTCCAGGTCTAGTGGATAGAAGTTTGACTTGAATCACCAAAACAGTGACAGTCTACCTCTCAGTTCCCAGACTTAGCTAGATCACAGACCCGGATCTGCTTCAGTAAGGGGTAAGCGGCTCCCTTTGAAGCAGGCCCCTGCTACAACTGAGAACAATTTAGAGTTTTAGTCTTTCTCATCTACCCCAACGCCCCCCAGGGACGTTCACCAGAGTGACCGTGCATTGGGAAGGGCAAATAATCAGACTTTTCTGGGATTGCTAGAGCCTGGTCCTGAACTGACACTAACTGCAGGATTCTCAAAATGCCACTATGGTCTCCTGGTCAGAGTATGGAGGTGAGGTGATCAATGGAGTTTGAGCTCAGATCCATTTCACAGTAGGCCCAGTGGGTCCCTGAACCCATCCTGTGATTATTTCCCCAGTCTGGAATACATAATTGGAATAGACATACTCAGCAACTGGCAGAATCCCCACACTGGTTCCCCGACCCATGGAGTGAAAGCTGTGATGGTGAGAGGCCAAGTGGCAGCCACTAGAACTGCTTCTACCTACAAAACTAGTGGACAAAAGCAATACTGCACCCCTGGAGAGACTGCCGAGATTAGTGACACTGTCAAAGACGAAGCCACATCCCCATTCACCTGCCTACGCGGCCTGCGCAAAACACAGATGGATCTTGGAGAGTGACAGGGGTTTATTATAAACTTAAGCAGTGACTCCGAGGGCAGCTGCTGTTTCCATGTGTGGTTTTGGTGCTGAGCAAATCAAGACATTTGGCACCTGATTAGCAGTTACTAATCTAGTGAATTTTTTTCCCCCTCTAAACCTGTTAGTAAAGACCATCAAAAAGCAGTTTGGTCTCAGCTACGTACACCTTCACTATCCTACCTCAGGGCTACATCAGCTCCACAACCCCAGACACAATCTAGTTCACATTGCTTTGATCATCTTTCCACCGCAGGACACCACACTGGTCCATTATATTGATGATATTATGGTAATTAGATCTTCTGTAGAAAGTAGAAACTCCTCTGAACATTGCTTAGACACACAACATGCCAGTGTGGGAAATAAACTGGGTTCAATTTGGTTAGGGTGAACAGTGTTTTCCAAAATTCCACTCTTTGCAATGTTTCCAATATTTATGTTCTGTACGCTTAAAGGGGCCACCAGAGGCCATTTTACATGGGATTTGCCGGGTCATGCGGTAACTCTATGTTTAACGTTTTGCGGAACTGACAAAACGTTTTCCAAAGGGGCTGCCCTCGAGCCTCAGATAATTCTCAGCTCACAGCAGTCACACACCCCTCAGTGGGGCCTTGGCGCCGGCCCTCCGAGTAGTAGTTTGGGGCTGCCTTGAATCTGATCAGGACCAGCTACATAATGTGCCTGGTCAAGTGCAAAGTGTTCAAAATTATTCCGAATTTCAGGGCAGTGACAACAGGGCGTTAAAGCGAGTGTGAGGCTAAGCACAGGGCCCTGTGCAAATGCACAAGTCGCACACCCGTGAAGCCAGCCCTGGACCTGCGGCAGATATATCTGCTTTGGTGAGGAGGAAACTGAGCTGATGGTTCTTGACCTTCCCACCCTCTCTCCCCAGGTCCGGCCCCTCTGAGATCAGGATCCAGAACTTGTTCCCTAACTCCTGAACCTTCCCCACTCCTCCTCCCCGGGCATCTCCCTTGTGTCCCCACCAGACCCCACAGACATGGGCCTGACATGGGTTCTAGGAGTAGCTCCTAAGACTCCACTGAGTTGCCTGTCCTATTTCCTTCTTCAACAAAATTTCCATATCCAAAACATCCCCTTCTATCTCATCTGAAAAGATAAAAACAACGATGAGGCAGGGGCCAGCCCAGTGGCGTAGTGGTTAACTTTGTGTGCTCTGCTTCAGTGGCCCATGGTTCACCGGTTCAGATACCCAGCACAGACCTACACACCACTCACCAAGCCATCCTGGGGTGCATCCCACATACCAAATAGAGGAAGACTGTCACAGATGTTAGCTCCTCAAGGATGTTAGCTTCCTCAAGCAAAAAGAGAAAGATTGGCAACAGATGTTAGCTCAGGGCCAATCTTCCTTACCAAAAAGACAAAAACAAAAAAACTATGAGGCTTAGCTTCCCAGAAAGCTTAGGGTGCTGAGTGATGGAGAATATCAATTTCCCTTCCTGTGGTACTTTATTTTCTAGTCTTCTTGTCAGAATTTTGAAAAGCTAACCTGCTGAGATCTTATGTGATTGCCTATGCTACCTACTTCATGCGAAAAGAACCAAACAGAGTACACAACACGGATGAATCCCAAAAACAGAAGTTGAGAGGAAAAGGAATCAGACACAAAGGAATACAAACCGTATGAGTCCAACTATTTAAAAAACACTCAAAACAAAGAACAGGTAAAACTCTGTTTAGGGGAGTGTGCTTAGGTGGTAAAAAGGTAAAGAAGTGCAAGGCGATGATTATCATACATCAGAAGACGGTTTGCTTTGTAGGAAGGGAAGGGGAAGTGACTGGGGAGGGCAGGAGACCTCTGGGCTTCCTGCAAAGCTCTAGTTCTGGGTCTGGCTGGTGACTCCAGGGGAGCTCACTTTATGAAACTGCATTGAGTTTTACATTTTTGTTTCATATACTTTGTTACGTTGCACAAGAAAAATATTTTTAAAATATAGTTACTTACACCATACTTCCAGAGTTATTACCCAGAGCTGCCTTCTAAGCCTCCTGATTTTCCTTCACAGGGCCCTCTAAAACTAGAAGTAGTTCTCTAGGTCAAGTCATTCACAATCTTAGGGCCTCCTCTCATTGAGAAAATTATCTGTTCAACACTATTTGGATTTAACTCTGCTTTGCAGTTAATTTTGATCAAACTCAAAATAGGAAACGCAGTCAAATAATTTAAACTAAATTATGAACTCATTGACAGTTTTCATGTTCTTCCCAAGTCTGTTAAAAAACAAAGTAGATAGGAAAGTAATCTGTTCTCAACTTGAGGCAGCCCACCACCACCTCAGAGGCAGCGTCAAGTACTAAATGTGTTCAGTGCCCAAGAACGTGGATCAAGCTGTGTCTCTTGTCAGTGTTCAGCCAATCTGAGACCAGACTATCTGGTTACTTTTATATTTAAAATCATTTTTAAAAGATTGCCAGGTCCAACTAATGTGACCACTGACAAGTGAAAAGTCATCCTAGGGTTGAAGCCTCATAGTGTGTGAATGATGCATTTGAGGACAGGAAACACCGTCATCGCACAGTGGATTACTCCAGTGCTAGTGACCAAGGCTTATCACTTGGACCTTCTACAGTCCACCTCGTGCAGTTAGAATCAGTGCAGCAAGACCTCCTACCCACCCCACACAGCTCCTTCCAGCGACAATGCAGCCACCACGCTTGCTTTCGCGGCTCCAGCCAGACTTCCTTCTCCTCTGGAACTACCTCATTTCTCTTTTTTAACGTATAAAAATTCCTGCTTATGTACACACTAGCATGCACCTTGGTAGAATGAGCTTCTCAGCTGACAATCTGATGAAAGAAACTTACATGTCCATAGAGTAATTGTTTTAATTCTAAAGGGATCAAAAGAAAGGAAAACTTGTGGATTTTCCCCAAAACATTCTATTTTCTCTACGAATAAGATTCATGTGTACAACTAGTACGTGGAAACGTCTGAATGAACGTAAAAGTACGCTTCTCTGGGGTTGCTGACCTCAACATTTAGTATTGGTTTCTGTACGTAACGACTCTTCAGACTCTTCTCACCAGGGTAGAAGCTTCCATGGCCATTTTAAATACATCTGAGGGCCGTCTGTTTGCTGCTCTCATTCAAACCTAAACTCACAAAGGGAAAACAGCCATACTTAAGCCAATTTTCTCTATCTCTTTCCAATATATTTACCATCTTCTTTGATTCACACCAATAGTAATCATCTGTTGAAACCACTTGAACGTCCTATGACCCTTAGTCAGTAGACCCAGATGCGTACAGTCTCCTTGCCTTACCCACTTTAAACGGATTTCACAGCAAAAGGCATGAACTGATGTGCTCCCAGATCAGCTGGACAAGAAAGACAGATGGTTCAACCATGGGACATAAATGGAGGCAAGCTTGCGTTTTTAATCAGTTTTCTCTTAGAATTCAGGGCTACAGGAGCCTGCTGTCTCCTGTCCCCTGTGCTCTGTTGTGGCCTGATCATCTAAATCGCTGCTTCATTTGAGGCAAATCAGGATTCTGCGCTGTATTTATTAAAGTTACTTATTAAATTTAAAATTTATTAATTTTGCTGTAAAATAAATGCTTATAAAGAGAAATATCTTTAGCCATGTTCTTAATTTTGAGACATTCTTCTTGGGGCTTTTATTAAGTTTGAGTTCATTACAACAAGATGAGTAAAGTCACAGCCAACAGCTACTTATTACAAGGTCCACAGGTAAAGTCAACTGATTATGACATAATTTACACCTTTAAGTGACCAGTTGTCCACAACTTAAACACACATAATTTCCTTAACAAGTACTTTTAGTCTCAAATTTCTAGGTCGAACATCCTAGGAATTTTTAAGATAAAATAATTCAAGAAAGCTAGGCTAGTCATTAGCTTACTGCCTCTCTGCTTCAAACCCATCTTTCTATAGATGCTTTTGAGATGAGGGGGTTGGACCTCTTCAATCCACGTCTTTTTTGCCAGCTGGTTCTCTGTCAGCTTCTGCCATCAAGGAATATTAAGAGAGAAGCTACAACGTTGGAGGATGGCGATGATTAATTTTGTGTGTCAACTTGGCTAGGCCACGGGGTGCCCAGATATTTGGTCAAATATTATGCTGGGTGTTCCTGTGAGGGCGTTTTTGGATGAGAGTAGCATTTAAATTGGTGGACTTTAAGTAGATTACTCTGCATAATGTGTATGGGCCTCATCCAATCAGTTGAAGGTCTGAATAGAACAAAAAGACTGGTCTCCCCCAGGCAAGAAAAGATTCTCAGCAGACTGCCTTTTGGACTTCATCTGCAACACCGGCTCCTCCTGGTCCTACAGCAGCTTTCGGACAGGAACTGGAACATTGGCTCTCTGGAGTCTCCATCCTGCCAGCCCACTCTACAGATTTTTGGTTGCCATAATCTCCATAATCACGAGCCAATTCCATATAATCAATCTCTTTCTATATATATACACACATCTTATTGGTTCTGTTTCTCTGGAGAATCCCATCCTAATACAAGGAGGAAGAGGGGACTTGTTCCTCCTGGTTAGTTTTTTATGGGCATTGATTGCTGTTCCCAAGGCTTCATCACAGCAGCAGCGGCAATTCCTTCTGGTAGCAGCAATTGAGTCCAGTTTGCACTTTTGCCAACACGTGGCCCTTCTGCTGAGTTCAGACACGTGTCAGCCCAGCAGTGCTCTCCTCCTCATAGGTCTAAATTCGGCTACACTGGGGCTCTCTTCCAGTGTCCTCCTTTTAACAATTCTAACCACTTCTCTTCGTTCCTGGCTTTGTAGCTTGCCCTGTGGAGGTGGGATTAATACCATACCACCACCCCAAACTGGTTCAGATGTTGAGACTGATGACATCACACAGATCAAGAGGTTAAGAGAGAGTTTATTATTCACATGAGGCTCCCTAGGGAGAGCATGACAGGCACCCAAGCCAGTCGGTTTGCCTTGACTCAAAGGAGGAGCATGCGGCTCTGGTTTTTATTGTGGTTAGGGGTGAGGGTTCCAGGGCAAGGAAAAAAGCCAGGGTTTGCACAAACTCCCCCTCAGGTGCTGAGAGGGTGTGCCTGGGCTTTCTTATCAGCTCAGCCAGATGTGAGGCAAAATGGGGAGCAGGAGGGCTTGAAAGCTATCATCAAAAATGGGGTCAGAGTCTGGAGGGAATTGTGCTAAGCAAAATAAGCCAGACTGAGAAAGACAAACACTGTATGATTCCACTCATACGCGGAATATAAACAAACACATGGACAAGGAAACAGTTCAGTGGTTACCAGGGGAAGGCGGGTTGGAGGAGGACACGGGGGGTAAAGGGGAGCACTTATTTGGTGACAGTCAAGAAATAATGTACAACTGACATTTCACGATATAAACTATTATGAACCTCAAAAAAAAAAAAATGGGGTCAGACTCTACTACAGTTCCCCCAGTCCTGGGGTCGTAGCTGCTTCTCAGTTACTGCCTCCAGGATACCTTAGCATTTTCTTTTTGCCTTTTTAGTTACTTAGATATTTATCTAGCGACAGCTTCTTTGTCAGTTCCTCTTGTTAAAATCACTGATATGGTTCTGGCTCCTGACACAAAACCTCTTTGTTGTTCTTAGCATGGTTAGCATTAATTTAAAAGGTGTGCTAGTTGGTACATAAACGTTTACTCACCTTTCCTGATCTACCTAACAAACTGCAGTGGCTGACTAAGCGTCTCTGTCCACAGGATCCCATTTCTTAAACTTACAAGTCTATAGCTTCTGGGTTCACTTGTTATTTTTAGGCAAGGAGGAATTAAAAGAAATAGAGCTTATAATTTCCTGTAAACTGCATGTCTTGGAGATCACACGTCAATACATGAACATCCTCCTTCTTTTTAACAGTGGCATGGTATTCCATCAGATACACCCACCTGTTGAACCATTCCTTTACTGACAGCCATTTGCGTTGCTCCTGATCTTTGCAGGTGAGGGAACTGAGACCTCGAGAGATTAAGTGGTTCACTCTAAGTAACATCACACAAATGGCAGAGCCAGAATTTCTATAAAATCATAAAATGTCAGAGCCAAACCTTAAGAATATTTTTATTTTTAAATATTTTAAGCAAACAGTTAAAAAAAAGAATCTGCCACACTATCCTGTTAAATCAACATGCTGACCCATCTACACCATTTTTTAAAACAAAATCAAACACACCTGAAGCCCACATGTACCCTCCCTGATTCCATCAGCAGCTCCCACCCAGGGGAGGCAGAGCACGACTTTCACACATCATTCCAATGCATGATTTTATACAATCTTAGTTCATATAATTAGAATCCACAGGAAATACATTATTGTCAAAACAATAACACCACTGTTTACCCTCTGCCAATAACACTTACATGCCAGCCACTATTCTAAGCCTTTACATGCATTACTTCATTAACCACCCCCCGCCCCAATCACCCTGTGAAGTCGGGACTACTATTCCATTTTACAGAAAAAGTGAAACACAAGTAAGTTTAAACAATGTGCCCATAGATACACGGTATGTTTAACTTTACATAAATGGTATATTGGATATAGCTTCTGCAACTTTCTCAGCATTTCTGATTTATCTGTGTTGAAATATGTAATTCCAGTTCTTTCACATTCACTTCCCAAAGTACCAAAAACAACCCATTTATTTATCTGCTTTTCTGTTGATGGAAATTTAGGCTTGTCCCAATCTTGCTACCTAAACAATACTGCAATCAACAATCCTATGCACATCTCCTTCTTCACGTGGAGTTCTTCTAGGGTTTATCAGGAGTAGAATCATTGGGTGGTAGAGTGTACACAACTTTACAAAATTTTGCAAATTGCTTGGCACAGCAGTTGTCACAATTTCCACTCCCACAGCAGTGAGTTCCCATTGTTCCACACACTTACCCACACTAGGACTTTTAAAAATTTGCCAACTTGATGAGTGTGAGATGGTCCATAGTAATTTACATTTCCTGTGCTTGCTTCTCCTCACAACTCTGGGCTGACAAGTCTCTGTTAGCAAACGTGGGGCCGACCACACTGAAGAGGTGGCTGACAGCCCGTCTGATGCCCACTCCTCTCTGTGGAGTTCCAGCCCATCTGGCTCTCCCCAGCTGCCCCTAGGGAGCAAGAGAAGGCTGTGCAGGGCCAGAAGAAGCCTGAATGTTCTCCAGGCCAGGATAGGGGTATTTGATGAGAACTGTGGGCTGGGGCAGTGAAAAACTGTCAACTGGAGCCATATGGCTCAGAACCACCCACAGCTGGGTTCCTAACTAGCAGGAGTACACTTGTGGGTGGCCTCCAGTCAACATTTCACTCAGGGCCTTTTCAAAAAACTCCAATCCTGACTTCGCTGAACTGACTTCAGTTCTATATTCCTTAACAACGACAATGTTATGCAAAATTTCCTCTGCACAGCAAACAGACAAATGAACAGCCTACCCTGGCCTCCAGTGCGCTTAGCCCGGCTGCAGCGGGAGGCACAACTGTTGGAAACCCAAATATCACCTAACAGAGCAGGATACTGGCACCAGGAGTGGTGGGGGCAGGGGAGAGGGCTCAGAGGGATGGGGGTCAGGAAGGGCTGGGCCTTGAGAGTGAGGACCTGGGCCAGCATGGATCGGGGTGTGGCACTCCAGGCGAAGGGAGACAGCACAAGGCAGGCCAGGCCAGGGAGGTTCAGGGAAGGACAACGAAGTCAAATCCAACACTGATTACACCAAAAGGTTTACCAGTTAGCTCCAAGTAGGTAGGTGTTTCTTTTTCCTTTTAGCTAATCTGTATTTACTAACATTTCTATCATGATCACATATTACCCATATAATTAAAATTATTTAGAAACAGGTTATTTAGCAGATTGCATCAGTATAATCACAAACATTAATGGCTCGCCTCAGTATAGAGGGATTTCTGTTGACTTTTATTTCATTCTTTGTACATTTTAAAATTTGATTTGAACGTTTAAAAATAAGTATATCTCATTTTATAAAAATGGCAGTAAAAATTCCCTTATTGGGACAGGAACTCTGTGAGGTGCCAGGTGGCACAAGAGAAAAGGGGTATTTCTGTGGTTGCAGCATCAGCTGATGGGAGCAGGGAGCTGCAGCTCTGTGAGGTCTCTGGTCTTACAGATCAGCCACCTAACCCAGAGCCCCAGGAAACCAAGCCCTCTTTCGCCAATCTCAGGAGTCAGGTAGCATAGCCAGTTACTCAAATTTTACACATGAGGAAATAAGCGCAGATGTGCAGTGACCTGCCCAAGATCATCCTGCCAAGAAAAGGCACAC
This sequence comes from Equus quagga, assembly GCF_021613505.1. Taxonomy (NCBI): domain Eukaryota; kingdom Metazoa; phylum Chordata; class Mammalia; order Perissodactyla; family Equidae; genus Equus; species Equus quagga. Next base: position 140,982,262 of record NC_060267.1, on the reverse strand, counting down.
TGAGCCTGGAATCCAGCTCTGATGACCCCAAGGCCCTTCCCACAACCCTGGGCCCTCAACACATGTGACTCTGGTCCCTGCCCAGCTACTTCTAGCGCCAGTTTTTGGCACGGTGACAGTGATGGGACACCAGATTCCAGGCTGCAGCAGGTGCTGCTGTAGGAAGCAAGAGAGAGGCAGAGCCAAGAGGACCAAACCTTCCCGAGTACAAAGCTGAATGGGCAGCAGAACACCAACAGATGCTGCCCCAGTATCTCTCTCCACTACCCCCTGCCCATCCCACGTGACATCACCACACAGCGTCAGAGCTGTCACTTTCACCTGCCCCTGACAATCCAGAGAGGGTAAGATTACCCATACTCTACTAAAGAGGGCATGTCCAAGTTGGTTTCTTCTCAGTACAAGAAACAGCCTGCCCCAGGAGCGTGCCCCTGCTCACAGCAGTAAATGGAGTCTGAGACAGTACTCTACTACTGGGCAAGACATTTGTTCTGATATTTATAATCTGAGCTCTTCAATAAACAGAAGCAATGACTACTGACATAAACTTTAGAAATACCAATCCTTTACCCTTACATCACTGAGCTGATTCTTGCTTTTCGCTTCAACACGAGTGGGCAAGTGCAAGGGGGTGCCTCCCACACCAGGCCACCTTTTCTCCTGAGGGCCTCATACACATGAACTGGTACCTTTGGGTTGAACTCAATGCCACCAGCAGACCCAATGCATGGAGAAGGCTACACGAAGGTAAGAGGATGCTGCAGGGTGCAGAGGTCAGAGATACAACACAATAATCAAGTGTTTACATCTGCTGAGAGCTGAAGGTCTTGTACCAAATTCAGACACGGGCAGGGCGGGGTTGGGGGAGTCCCATTCATGGAAACTGGGAGCAGGGATAACTGCATAAAACTCTTTCAGCCACCGAATTTTACTGAATCCTTAGGTCTGTGGTTAACCCTTGTGAAATGTAATACAGATTCAGACCACACAGTCCTCAACTCAAAACTGTCCAAAAGCTCCCTACCTCCCTTTGAGGCACCCCAAGGCCCAGCGAAGACCCATGATCCTCACACGGGTTGGCCCTCCACCTCTCTTCCAGCTGGCACACTCCACTTTAGCCCAAGGGCCTCCCTGCCATTCCCTGAGGACACCAGACAAGACCCCACCTCCTGTGCCTAGATCTAGAGACCGACAGGCTCACTTCCTGACCTCCTTTAGGTCTTTGCTCAAATTTCACCGTCTCAGTTAAGGCCCTCCCCGATCAGCCTATTTAAAATCACAACCCACCTCCCAATCCAGCACTCCCTCTCCATCTTCTCTGATTCATTTTGTCCACAACACACATCACCATCCAAAATACCATATCTATCTCATTTGTTTATTGTCTGTAAAGATCCAAGACGGCAGATGTTTTCTGTCTGTTCCAGTCACTGCTGGGTCTCTGGCACACATAACAGTGCCTGGCATACGGGAGGTGCTCAGCACATTTCCTTTAACAGATGGACCACTGCTGTTGTGCACACCTGTGGGACAGAGACGGCGACGGGGCACTGGTAGAGCTCCATTCTCCAGGTGATCGAGCCCAGCACCCTGCTCTCCTCCGCTGGCTGCTGAGACAACTCTATGCCCACAGCAGATATCCAAAGCCAGCTGTGAAGGCTAAAGCCATGCCAGAACTTTCCAGGAGGCATCTAGGGAGACAAGGAGGAGTTCTCTCTGCTGCTGCTTGAAAGGTCAAACAGAATGGGCACCATCACAGGCCAAACTCAAAGAGAAACTTAGGATCCAAGTGGCCCCTTCCCAGCAGCCACAGCCTACCAGGCCACAGACATTCTGTCGAACCACAAAGGGCAATGGTCTCTTTAAAGTCCTTTAGAGTTATGGAAGGAGATACAGAATAACCTTTAGAGTTATGGAAGGAGACCTGGCTGGGGGAGCTCCAGGCCATTGTGCAAAGGCCATGCCTGGGGGCCCAAGCCTCCAGAAGGACCCCAACGAACAAGCTGCTGCTCTTCCCCAGCATCTCATTTTCCAGCAGGTAGGAGGCTGGATGCCTTGAGTTTTTGAAGCCTCAAGATTCTCTGCCACTAGCTTCCCAAACAGAAAGGCCTTTGTGAAGGTTTTCCCTGCACTGCCTACAATTATGAGCTCTCCAGCAGGGCAGTTAGGATCCCCTCACCCCATTGTCAGGCCCCAAGTTAATCTCCACTATGTTTTTTCATATGCCGAGCCAAATTTGAAGTCCACCTGAAGGTCTTCCCACACTCTCTGCATTTGAATGGCCTCTCTCGAGTGTGAAATCTCGCATGGTTAATGAGTTGTGAGCTCTTCTTAAAAATTTTCCCACATGTGCTACATTTGTGGCACTTTTTTCCAACGGGTGTGTTCTGGAGTCCAGCGAGCCTGGAGCTCTGGTCACAAGCTTCCTCACAATCTTTAAGGGGCTTCTCCCCACTTGGTTTTAACTCCTGTGAACTCACCCCTGTATCATGGCAGGACGACAACCCAGCCAGGCTGCCTTCAGACTGTGCCGCTCTAGTGTGCCTTCGCTGATGAATGCAGAGGGTTTGTCTCCCAATGAAATTTTTCCCACACCACTGACATTTAAAAGGTCTCTCTTTAGTGTGGATTCTCTGATGATTAACAAGGCGATAATTTCTATCGTAAGATTTCCCACACAGATTACATTTATAGCGCTTCTCTCCACTGTGTATTCCCTTATGATCTAACAGAGATCGTTTACGTGTAAAGGTTTTCCCACATTCTTGGCACCAAAAACGTTTCTCGCCAGTGAGGATTTGTGGCTGTAGTTCTGGAGTGTTTCCACTTTCATGGTACTTGTACTGCTTTTCCAAAGCGTGAATCCTCTGATGTCGGGAGAAGTTAGAACTCCATCTGAAAGCTTTCCCACACTCCTTGCACTTATAAGGCCTCTCTCTGGTGTGAATCCTCTGATGGATGAGGAGAAATGAGTGATTACGGAAGGCTCTGCCACACTGGCTGCATTTGTAGGGCTCCTCCGTGGTGCCCTCAGGAACCTGGAACGCTCTGTCCTGACTGAGAGATGGCCCATCCTTAGGTTTCCTCTTAAGGGCGTGCTGCTTCTTATGAACAATAAACGTTGTCCTATGACTAAATTCTTTCGCACATTCACTACATCGGTATGGTTTATCCCCTGTGTGAGTTATCTGATGATCAACAAGAGATTTCTTGCGAGTAAAAGTCTTCCCGCACTGCTGACACGGGAAAGCTTTCTCCGCGGTGGGGGCGCTCTGGGGCTCACTGCAGCTGGAAGTCTGCCTCAAGCCTTCCCCACGCTCGTTTTGACTATAGAACTGTTCTTCTTGGTGCTGTCTCACATGACGAGTAAAGTTTGACCTCCACCTAAAGGTTTTCCTACACTTGGTACATTTATAGGGCTTCTCCTGGGTGTGAATTCTTTGATGTTCAAGAACATATGATTTACAGTGGAAGGATTTCCTACACTGGCTACAGTCAAAGAGTTTCTCCCCACTTTGGTCTCTAAAATGATGATCAAATCCTGAGCCATGAGTGAGAACTTCCTCACACTGATTTGATTCAAGAAATTTCTGCTTAGCGTGGGTTTCCTGGTGCAGACGATAGGCAGACATGCGTCGGAAAGCTTTGTCACATAGACTACACTTATAAGGTTTCACACCCGTGTGAATTTTCTCATGTCGCACACAGTTTGAGCTCCACCTGAAGGCCTTCCCACACACCCTACATTTAAATGGTTTCTCCTGCGTGTGAAGTCTCTGATGACATGCAAGATGGTAGCTATTACGGAAGGTCCTCCCACAGTCACTGCACTTATACAATGTCGCGGCTGGGTGAAGATTCTGCCCATGCTGGTGATGAGAGCTAAGGCTGAAGTCTTTTCCATGCGCATCCTTCATATTCCCTTTTAGTCCACCATGAATTCTCTGATGCAGGCTGAACCCGCCAATCGTGAGTCTGAGCCCTTTCCCATAATCTTTGTAGTCACAGTGGTATGAACTCCCTCTAAAGTGTCTGCCATGGCCATGTTTAAGAGATCGCTTCCTTCTGGGAACTCTCAAATAGGTAACATGTTTTAGATTAAGACTATTACTTCTTCCTGATCCTTCAAATTCTTTTCTTGCCCTGTGACTGAAATTGGTCTCTTCTTTCTTAACTCTCTCTTTTACAGGGTTTCCACACTGCTCCTTTAACCTGCTCTTCTGTTCAAAAGATTCTCTGAGCCCTGTTCCCTCAGAAACACTTGTTGCATGACATCCTGATGGCACAGCTAAGGTTTCTGCTTCTTGCAAAGGTTCGTGTTTTAAGATGAACTTGTTCGTTTTAATCTGGAGCTCATCTCCTGACACAAAACAAAAACACAAGAGAATGTATTCTTCCCACCCCTGGAACCGGAGAAAGCACCAAGGGATAAAAAAATGCCGTGAACTTGGGTGGTGAGGCTTTTGCCTGACTGCCAATACCATTCCAAATAGTTAGGGATAAAGCAAAACATGGACAAGTATCCCAAATGACAGGGGAGGAGGAGAAGCAAGATGGGCACAGGAGCTAGACATATGCAGAATCACATTCAGTTGAAAAATTAAAAAGGTTGAGAGGGGAGTGTTAAACAGCAAGAGAGGGGAGAGGAATCACAGCATAAGAGCCTGATAGGAAGGTCCCCAAAAACCGAGGGGTGGGGCTCCAAGGAGGGCTGGCTCAAAGGACTGGAGATCAAGATTGTCATGGGGGAGGGAACAGGAAAAGAAGAGGAGGAGGAGTAGGATGAGGGCTCCAAAGAACAGAAAGGGGAGGGTATGGGGGATTCAGCGAGAGTGTAGCAAAGGGCTGAAGAGGAGCATCAATAAAAGGAAAAGAGAAATGGTGAAGCCCTCCAGTGGGCAAGAACTGGTACTGAGAGAGCCACTGGGGAAGGGGCAGGGCCAGAAACAAATGTCTAATGGGCCAGTCTGGAGGGGAGAAGTCCAGGGGCCCAGCACTTCTTAGCAAGACCATTAAGGATCTTCCTTATGCAAACAATGGAGTAAGTTCTCCATCATTTACTTAGTGTAAAAGACCTTCAAAAGAGAAGAGGAGGGGCCGGCCCAGTGGCGCAGTGGTTAAGTTCACACATTCCACTTCTCGGCGGCCCGGGGTTCGCAGGTTCAGATCCCGGGTGCGGACATGGCACCGCTTGGCAAAAGCCATGCTGTGGTAGGCATCCCATGTATAAAGCAGAGGAAGACTGGCAGCAGTTAGCTCAGGGCTAATCTTCCTCAAAAAAAAAAAAGAGAGAAGAGGAGATGCAGGAGGAGCAGGATCTGGTAGGTTCTCTGGAACTCACCTGCAGGAGTGGCACCTGGATTCCCCTTAGCTCCCTGGATATTCAGGCCCCACGGCTCCCTTGCCTCCAACCAGGAGATCAGAGCAGGTTTGGTGAATGGCCCCACTGTAGAAGAGAAGGGGAGGGGATGGGAAGGTAGATGAATCATACAGAACTACTCTCCAGGACCCTCTCAGGCCTGAGGTCCTAGTCGGGAAGGGGGAAAGGCCAGGGAGGGAGGTGGAAGAAGCCACAGCAGGAGGCCCAGACAGCCATTTCTAAAGCCTCAAGCAGAGACAAGTTGCAGCCAAAAGGATCATGAGGATTCTCTGGAGGTGGGAACCACATGACAGCTCAACCAGTTAAATCAGCCAACGTTTTCTGGATGCTTAAATGGACTAGGAACTTGATATGTGTTACTTTTAATTTTTGTAATAACCCGGCATGACAGATATTATTATCCCCATTTTTCAAGAGAGGAGACTGAGGTGATAGATTAAGTGATTTGGTCAGTAGTTACAGAGCCAGGATCTAAACCCAGGACAGGCCCCTTTCTATGTACCATCAAGAAAACTAAGAAGGCAGAAGTAAAGGTGGTAGAAGCATGGGGACAACGATGCCTTACCCAAAGAAGCCATATTCCCATAATTCTCCAGCATCACATCCCGGTACAGGTTCCTCTGAGCAAAGTCCAGCCATCCCCACTCATCCTGGGAGAAGGTCACCTCCACATCCTTGAAAGTCATAGCCTCCTGAAAAAACACAGTCCTACAGTGCTACACCCTAGAGCTGGTCCACAGCTCCTGGCTTGTAGGAGAGGATGGGGAAATGGGGCTGGCTCTGAGTGAGTACAGGATGGGTCTGGTGAGGGTGAGAGAGAAGACTATTACCCAGCAGAAGAGCTCTGGGCTCAAGAGGGGTACTCTGGTCTCTGGGACATAGGTCCTGGGTGTGAGGTCACTGGACAGAGAGGACCCAGGATGAGGGGGAGCTACAGCTACTCCATTCGGCAGCAACGATGGGATGTCAAGAAGGACTGAAAGTCTGGTGGCTCACCTGAGGCTCAGCTGTCACCTGGTCTCCTGAGCACCCCTCTCTCTGAGAAAGAGCAGGCACCTGGGCAGCAGAAGAGTCTGAAGGGGAAGAAAGAACCATGAGAGAGGGCAGCCCAGTTCTTGGCACCCCACTGAGAAGCCCACTCTTGCCCCCACACAGAGGTTTCCTGGGCCCAGGAGCAGGTATGGACTGTTGTTAAACACCCATTTCACATTTCCCCAGTGTCGGCTGGGGAGTGGGGAGTGGGGAGTGGAAGGTGCAATGGGAGGAGGAGCTAGGCAGACAACGGTCACAGAAGGGACAGAAAGGACACAGAGCTAAGGGCCAGGACAGAAAAAGATTCTCGTGAGAGGACAGATAGTGAAAAGACAACATTATAGGAAACTTGGGAAGGATGGCATAAGGCTGGGGTCTTAGGGCCAGGCAGCGAGTACCGGATTGCCCAGCCAGGAAGTCACGCACTCCTATTTCATAGGGAGGCTCCAGGTGGTCCCCCAGAGCAGAGCTGCTCCTGAGAGGTGAAGCAGGGGGCCATATCTGTGCGGCTCGCAGGGCTCCTGTACCCATCCAATGCACATCTGGGCTCTGGGCAGGGGCTGGGTCCTGGCAAGAAGAAAATGTGGTGAGAGGATCCCCATGGGAATCAGAAAGCAAACTCAGAGAAGAGGCCACATGGCCAATCCCTAAAGGGCAGAGGTCCGGGGTAGGGAGAGTGAGGGCCTTTATTATCTACAGGTAGATGGAAAAGGAGGAAGAAGCCCAGGGAGGACCCCCTCACCCCTCAGCCTCCCTGGGCTCTCATGCGGGCCATGGAGGAGACAGGTGGAGCCAGACTCCAGCTCGACATTAAAAAGCAGCTGGCAGGTCAGTAACAGCACTGCTACTGCTACGGTGACAGCTCCCCAACAGCCCTCAGCCCCCATCCCTAGCCTGAAACTTAGAAATGAAAGAGAAGAAATTTATCCCTGGGAATTAAAGTGATAATGGTTCACAGCAGAGATGCAGTTGAATAATGTCTACCAAGTATCAGGCACTGCTCTGGGCACCGGCACGCAAAGTGACCTCACAGAGGCAGGGTGGCTCCCAGGCTGCACTGCACACCTGCCGGAAATGGTAGCACTGCTAGAGAGGCAATGCTAATTGTGACGGTCAGCCAGGGAACCAGAAAGGCGAAGTCTCAGGTACAAAAAATGGCAGTGCCCATTCAAGCAGAGACCTGGAAAGAGGAGGCCTTTGCCCAGAGATTTCAAGTAGTTCTGGTCTCTGAGGCAAGGCCATGCCTGATGTAGAAATGAGTATGGGAAGCTACTGCCAACGAACTTCAAGGTTTTCTGGTCCTGTGGCCAAGACGTTCTCTATGCTGATAGGGACGAATCTTAGCCTAAGGCCATTAAACATCTGATCAGATAAAGCTACAGACTAAAGACGATACACTCATCACAGTGTTTTATCTCCTGTTCCTCCCAAACTCTACCCAAGGGAGAATAAAGAAACAATAAGAATATTGTGGCACAGCCAAATGAGTTTATGAACAAACTTCCTCAGGCACTGGTTTCTCACATTTTGGCAATTTCGATGAACCACAGCATGATTCTGTAACTTTATATGCATCTTGAATATTTCTGTTCATTTTTCAGAATTTGGGAGGCTTTCTCCCAGACCCTGTTTTTTGTTTTCTAATTTCTAACTAGCTTTCACCCAGGTAATTGCTGGTTGGCTTTATGCTCATCTGATAATGTTTTCATGGATTTTTTAAACCTTACATCTAGCTCTAAATGAGTTGAATAAAACCAAGCCACAATTTTGTGCCTACCATATACCTTATTTACTTTAATAAATCATTTTTAGATCCTTTTGAACACCTCAATGTTTTGGTAAAAATGATAAACGCTCTTTTACAAATTTAAAAATAGTGCCCAACGTTGAGCAAAGAGGCTTTCTTTTTTAATAGTCACACCTTGTATTGATTTCTTACCATTTACTGCTGGTAGACCATGTTCAGATGTGTTACTTGATTGACTTAACTCTATACTGTTTGGGGGAGAAGTATGCCAAATATGTTTCAGGAATCTTAAAAGTAACTTTGATTTATGCAGAATCATACATGTAGAATTACACATATTCTTATAGGAATAACAATTTTAAAGAAGCCTACAAAAACGGCAAATGCTCTTTTAAAAGAACATTCCGCAGATACAGGCAGTACTGAGAAGCTCGCCCGTCTTGGGCAGAAGAGGCAGGAAGCGTGCGCTTTAACTGACCCGCTGCCCTGCTGCCAGCACCCAGACTGTCAGTTCTGACTCCCAGCAGCAAGGCCAGGGCCAGATGCATCGCACGGTAGGCGGTGAAATACATACTGAACAAATGCTCACTGTTAGATGAGTTTTGCATTTCCTTTTCAATAAACTGAGGCTCTGAAAGGAACAACAACAAGGGCAAGAACACTGAGGTTGCAGAATGAAGTCTAAAATTGAGGTCTTCCAACTTCCTAGCCCTTGGTTGCCCCTCAGCCCTCTTCCTCCCTCCTGCCCTCGCAAAGAACAAATTCTCAAAAGCTTACTGAGAAAGAAGCAATAAGGTACATGCAGACTGCTCCTCCAGGTCTTCACATGTACTCAGATGCCAAGGGTCCTGACTCAAACCCTCCCCATTCAAAAGACAGCATCCCTACTTTACAGGTCAATATCAAGCTTAAACGAGACAATATGTAGAGATGTACTTTGTATGCTGTAAGTCACTGTGTCCAAAAACTCATTGCTGTTACCCATGCCTATTTGCTGACCCTCTTCCCGGAGCTAACAGTCCTCTGGGAAGGCGGGACAGACTGCCTGCTAAAAGGTCCAGTTCTCAGATGCTCAGGTGCCATGGGAATGAGAAGGGAAGATTTCCCCTAGATCCTCAACTCTGAGGGTTCAGAGGCCCACCCAACCCCAGACAAGCTGGCTCACTGACAGGTGGAGTTCACTGGGCACCACACACTTGCTCACACTCACCCTCTGTGGTGTTCCATCAAGATCCCTCTGCAGCTCCTCCAGCAGGGCCACAGCCTCCCTACCACTCTCAGGGTGATGCAGCTGCACCCATGTCCGGAGCTCCCCAGGCAGGATGCTCAGGAATTGCTCCAGCACCAGCAGCTCCAGGATCTGGGCCTTGGAGAGAACGTCAGGCCTCAGCCACCAGCGGCAGAGCTCCCGGAGCCTGCTCAGAGTCTCCAGGGGCCCAGAAGACTCATGGTAGCGAAGCTGCCTGAAGAGCTGGCGGAACAGCTCCTGACCAGGACGGTTGAGTGTCTGTGGCCTGGCGGCCTGCACTGAAGTGTAGCCTTCATCCTCTTCTTCCTTCTTTACCATCTGAAGGCGCCTTCGCTCCCTTGAAGCCTGGGCCTGAGCTGGATGGATAGCATACCACCTGCCTGGAGGCATCACTCTCATTCAGGGTCTACCCAGCAGAGTGCAAACCAAGTCTGCAGTAGCCGTGTTGCTGCTGGGACCTCAGGATTCTCTTTTCAGCACTGTAGTGGACAATGCCATTTGCTGGGACATCAGCCGTCACTGGCAAGAGACTGAAAGAAGCAATATTACCGTTCAGGAGGGATGTGAGAATGATGGTGCAGTAAGATCCTGTTAGTTGAGATCATCTTTGAATGTATGAGAAGAGGGCGTTTGAGCATTTGTACAGTGGTGCCTTCCAGTATCAAGCAGACCAGGGTAAGACCACCACGAATTGAGGTAAACTAAGAAAATATCCCAGAGTAATAAAATATGTACAGGGCTTGTACGCTAAAAACTACAAATGACTGATGAAAGAAGTCAAAGAAGATCTAAATAAATGGATAGGCATACCATATTCATGTACTGGAAGACTTGACATAGTACACAGACCAATTCTCCCCACAGAGACCTACAGGTTTAATGCTATTCCTATCAAAATCACAGCAGGATTTTTTGTAGACATAGACAAGATTATTCTTAAATTTACGTGGAAAGGCAATGGAACTAGAATAGCTAAAACAATTTTGAAAAATAATAAAGTGTGAGGAGTCAGACTATTCGATTTCAAGACGTATAGCTACAGTAATCAAGACTGTGGTATTGGTGAAGGAAGAAACAAAAATTAATGGAATAGAAAAACCTATAATAGACCCACACAAATATGCCCAAATGATTTTCAATAACAAATGTGATTTTACTAATACTGTAATATAATATTTAAAAATATCTCAGGGGCCGGCCCCATGGCCAAGTGGTTGAGTTCACGTGCTCCACTTCGGCAGCCCAGGGTTTCGCCGGGTCGGATCCTGGGCGCAGACATGGCACCGCTCATCAAGCCAGGCTGAGGCGGCATCCCACATGCCACAACTAGAAGAACTCACAACTGAAAACCCACAACTATGTACCAGGAGGCTTTGGGGAGAAAAAGGAAAAATAAAAAATCTTAAAAAAAAAAAATCTCAAATAAGCAATTCAAAAAGAGTAAAAAAACTACTGATTGGAAACCCCTAAATAACTATGTGACCCACCAATGGGTTACAAACTACAATTTGGAAACTACTAATCCAGCATCCCACTCAACTCCTTATTTCCTTTTATAATTCATCATAATGGAGTGTGTCCAAGGGTTCAAGCCACTATCAGGAGTCAGCAGAGCTTAGTGGAGAGAGTAGAGAATATGAACTAAGACAGACCTGGGTTCAAATCCAGCTCCCTACTTACTAACTTTATGACTATGGATGCATCATTTTATCTCTTAAAATCTGTGTGGCCCTGCTGTATAAAGTGGGGATGGTTGTGAGGCCTAAATAAAAAACTAACTCGGGCACATTCTGGGATCTCAATGAAGGTCTGTTTCTCCACCCCGGAGAAGGAGCTGGTGCTACAGGCCATGTCACTGTGCAGGAGTCTACCCTGCAGATGTGCCCAACCAACTTCTGATAAAGGTGCAAAGAGCAATTCAAAGGTGGAAGGACAGGCTTCTCAACAAATGCAGCTGGAGCAACTGGACATCCATAGGCAAAATAACGAAAGTTGACTTAATCCTCGCATCTTATACAAAAATCAATTCAAAACGAATCATTCGCTTAAAATGTAAAACATTAAATCATACAACTTTCATAAAAAAGCATAGGAGGAAATCTTCAGGATCTAGGGCTAAGCAAAAAGTTCTTAGAATTGATACCCAAAGCATAATCCATAAAAGGAAAAATTGATAAACTGAACCTCATCAAAACTAAAAACTTCTGCTCTGGAAAGACTTTTGTTGAGAGAATAAGAAGACAAGCTACAGCCTGGGAGAAAATATTTACAAACCACACACCTGACAAAGGACTAATATCTGACTATATAAAGAACTCTCGAAACTCGATGGTAAAAAAAGTGAACAATCCTATAAGAAAATGGACAAAAGACGTGAAGATACATTTCACCAAAGAGAACATACAAATAACAAATAAGCAAATGCAAAGATGTTCAACATGATTTGCCATCAGGGAAATGCAAATTAAAACCACAATGAGCTATCACTATCATTTATCAGAATGGCTAAAATAAAAAAACGACAACACCAAATGCTGTTGAGGATGCAGAGAAACTGGATTACTCATATATAACTACCAAGAAAGCAAAATGTTACAGACACTCTGGAAAACAGTCTGACCATTTCTTAAAAACTAAATATGCCACTACCATACAACCTAGCAATTGCATTCCTAGATACGTATCCCAGAAAAATGAAAACCGATGTCCACACAAAAACCTGAACATGATTGTTCACTGCAGCCTTATTCATGATAGCAAAAACTAGAAACCACCCAGATGTCCTGCAATGGGTGAATGGTTAAACTGAGGTAAAATCATACTGTGGAATACTACTCCACAATAAAAAGAACGAATACACACAACAACATGAACTCATCTCCAGAGAATGATGATGAATGAAAAAACCCAATCTGGAAAGGTCACATAGTGTATGATTTCATTTATATAACATTCTTGAAATAACAAAACTACTGCAATGGAGAACAGATTAGTGTTTGACAGGGTCATTAAGGACTGGAGGGCGCGGGAGAAGTAAGTGTGGCTGTATGTAATAAAGAGTCTGACTTCATTTTTGACTATCGGCTACTTTCAAGGCCCACCACTCCTCCTTTCCTTCTTGCCAATATCCGGGCAAACAAATAAAAAAGCCCAGATGCTCCCTCCTTCAGTGCTGGCGGGAAGTTCAAAGCACAGAAACCCTGGCCTGTGTACACAAATCCTCACTGCAGCCCCATTCTCTAACCGTAATAAAAGCCAAAGCCAGTCACCTCTCCTTGCTCTCTTCAGCCTTTTTTAGACCAGCTCTGGAGCCAGCCTTGCTCTTCCCAGAAGCCTCATTCAGCAGGTAATAAATCTCTTCATATCCTTGCATGCACATGCATGCACATCATCAGTCTCAACACCCAAATCAATCTTGTTTTGTGGCGGGGGGGGGGGTAGTCTATCCCACCAATAAGGGGTGACAACAACACTATAAAAGGGGACCATGAGGGATCTCTATGCTGATGGGAATGCTCTGTATCTTGACTGTATCAATGTCAATATCCTGGTTGTGATACTGCACTACAGTTTTGCAAGGTGTTATCATTGGGACCGTGGAGGGGAAACTAAGTAAAGAATACGTGGGATTTTCCTGAATTATTTCTTACGACTATACGTGAATCTATAATTATTTCAAAATAAGAAGTTCAGTTTTAGGGGCCAGCCCCATGGCCAAGTGGTTAAGTTCACGCGCTCCGCTGCAGGTGGTCCAGTGTTTCGTTGGTTCAAATCCTGGGTGTGGATATGGCACCGCTCATTAAGCCATGCTGAGGCGGCGTCCCACATGCCACAACTAGAAGGACCCACAACTAAGAATATACAACTATGTACCCGGGGGGCTTTGAGGAGAAAAAGGAAAAAAAAAAATCTTTAAAGAAGTTCAGTTTTTTAAAAAAGAGTAAATGCTCCAGTGGGCAATGCACACTCCTAAATATCCAGTGGATCAAAGAAGAAATCACAAGAAAAATTAGGAAATACTTCGAGATGAATGAAAATGAAAACACAACACGCCAAAACTAATAGGATGAAATTAAGGGAGTGCTTAGAGGGAAATTTATTGCTGCAAATGCCTACATATTTTTAAAAAAAAGAAAAAGAAAAAAAAGCAAAGAAAGAAAAATCAATAACCTAACCTTCTACCTTAATACACTGGAAAAAGAAGAGTAAACTAAATCTAAAGGAAGCAAAAGGAAAGAAATAAAGATTAGAGTGGAAATTAATGAAATAGAGAATAGAAAAAGTAGAGAAAACCAATGAAATCCAAAGTTGGTTCATTGAAAAGATCAACAAAATTGATAAACTTTTAGCTAGACTGATAAAGGAAAAAAAAGAGAAAACACTCAAATTACATAAATCAGAAATGAAAGAGGGAAAATATCACTGACTTTACAAAACAAAAAGAATTATTTAAATGTATAATATTTGCCAATAAATTAAATATTTTAGATGAAACAAACTCCTATAAAACACAAACTATAGAAACTGACTCAAGAAGAAATACAAAACCTGAGTAGACTTATAACAAGAGATTCATTTAGTAGTAAAAAACTACCCAAAAAGAAAAGCCAAGGCCCAGATCGCTTCATTGATGAATTCAACCAAATATTTAAAGAAAAATTAACACCAATTCTTCACAAACCCTTCCAAAAAACAGAAAAGGAGGGAACACTTCCTAATTCATTCTATGAGGTCAGTACTGCCACAATACCAAACCAGACAGACCAATACCTCTTATGAATATAAATGCAAAAATTTTCAAAAATACTCACCAACTGAATCCACCAACATATAAAAAGAACTATACACCATGACCAAGTGAGAGTTATTCTAGGAATGCCAGGTTGGTTTAACACAGCAAGACAGTAAAAACGAAAATCACATGATGATGTCAACAGGCACAGAAAAAGCATTTGACAAAATCCAAACTTTTCATGGTAAAAGCACTCACTAGGAATAGAAAGGAACTTCTCAATCTGGTAAAAAGCATCTACAAAAAGTCCAGTTAACATCATACTTAATGGTTAAAGGCCAAATGCTTTCCCCCAAAAACTGGGAACACGACAAGGATGTCCACTCTCACCTCTTCTATTTAATACTGTACAGAAGGTTCCAGCCAAGACAATTAGGCAAGAAAATGAAAGGGGAATAAAAAAGGTATCCAGATGTGAAAGGAACAAAGTGAAACAACCTCTATACACAAATGACATCATCTGTATCTAGGAAATCCTACAGACTCCACTAAAGCTATTAGAACTAATAAGAGCTCAGCAAAGTTGAAGGACATAAGATCAATGTGCAAAAACAATGGTATTTCTATATAGTAGAAATGAACAAACTAAAAATAAAATTAACAATTCAAATTACGATCACATGAAAAAGAATAAAATACTTAGGAATGAGTTTAACAGAAGAAGAGCAAAACTTATACCCTGAAAACTACAAAACATTGTTAGAAGAAATTAAAGATTTAGATCACTGGAAAGATACTCTGTGTTCATGGGTCAGAAGACAAAATATTGTTAAGACGACAATACTCCCCAAATTTATCTATAGATTCAACTCAATCCCTATCAGCACCCCAGTTGGCGTCTTTGTACAAATTGAAAAGCTGATGCTAACATGGAAACTCAAGAGACCCTCACAATAGTCAACATAATCTTCAAAAAGAATAAGTTGGAAGACTTACACTATTAATTTCAAAACTTCCTTTATAAAGCAGCAGTCCTCAAGACAATGTGGTGCTGGTGTAAGAAAAGACATACAGATCAATGAAATAGAATTAAGAGTCCAAAAATAAACCCATACATCTAAGGTCAATTTATTTTTGACAAGGGTACCAAGACCACCCAAAGGGGAAGAATGGTCTTTTCAACAAATGGTGTTGGGACAGCTGTATGTCTGTCTATATTAAGAAGAATAAAGTTGGACCCCTACATAATATAATACACAAAAACTACCTCAAAATGGATCAAAGACCTAAATGTAAGAGCTAAAATTATAAAATTCTTATCAGAAAATGTAGATATAATATTTTGTCACATTGAATTAAGCAATGCACGCAAAAAAACAAAACAGATAAGCTGGACTTCGTCAAAATTTAAAACTCTCATGCTTCAGAGGACATATGAAGAAAGTGAAGACAACCCACAGACTGGGAAAAAATATTTGCAAATCACATATCTGATAAGGGACTTGTACTTAGAATATATAGAGAACTTTAACAATTCAATAATAAAAAGATAAGCCAAAGCAACCTCGAGAAACAAGAACAAAGCTAGAGGTGTCGCACTCCCTGATTTTGAACCATACTACAAAGCTATAGTAACCAAAACTGTATGGTACTGGCACAAAAACAAACACAAAGATCAATGAAACAGAGAGCCCATAAATAAACCCATGCTTATATGGTTAACTAATCTACAACAAAGGAGGCAAGAATATACAATGGGGAAAAGACAGTCTCTTCAATAAATGGTGCTAGGAAAACAGGACAGCTACATGTAAAAGAATGAAACTGGACACTTTCTTACACCAAATACAAAAAAAACCCCTCAAAATGAATTGAAGACCTAAATATAAGACCTGAAACCATAAAACTCCTAGAAGAAAGCATAGGCAGTAAGCTCTTTGACACAGGTCTTAGCAATATTTGTTTGGACCCGTTTCCTTAGGCAAGGACAACAAAAGCAAAAATGAACAAACGGGACTAAATCAAACTAAAAAGCTTTTGCACAGGAAGGAAACCACCAACAAAACAAAAAGGCAATTTACTGACTAGGAGAAGACATGTGCAAACAATATATCCGATAAGGGGTTAATAACCAAAATATATGAAGGACTCATACAACTCAATATCAAAAAACAAACAATCCAAAAAAAAAAAAAAACCAAACAATCCAATTAAAAAATGGGCAGCAGACCTGAATAGACATTTCCCCAAAGAAGATATACAGATGGATCAATGGACACATGAAAAGATGTTCGACATCACTAATCATCAGGGAAATGCAAAGCAAAACCACAATGAGGTATCACCTCACATCTGACAGAATAGCTAATATCAAAAAGACAAGGGGGCCGGCCCGTGGCCGAGTGATTAAGTTCTCGTGCTCCGCTTCAGCAGTCCAGGGTTTCACCAGTTCCAATCCTGGGCACGGACACGGCACCATTCATCAAGCCACGCTGAGGCAGCGTCCCACATACCACAACTAGAGGGACCCACAACTAAAAATAGACAACTATGTACCGGGGGGCTTTGGGGAGAAAAAGGAAAAAAATAAAATCTTTAAAAAAAAAAAGACAACAAATAACAAGTGTTAGTGAGGATGTGGAGAAAAGGGAACCCTCGTACACTGCTGATGGGAATGGCAACTGGCGTAGCCACTCTGGAAAACAGCATGGAGGTTCCTCAAAAAATTAAAAATAGAATTAACACGTGATTCAGCAATTCCACTTCTGGGTATTTATCTGAAGAAAATGAAAACACTAATTTGAAAAGATTTATGCACCCCTATGTTTACTGTAGCATCATTTACAATAGCCAAGATATGGAAACAACCTAAGAGTACATCAGTAGATGAATGGATAAAGAAGATGTGGTACATATACACAATAGAATATTACTACGCCATAAAAAGGAATGAAAGTTTGCTATTTGTGACAACATGAACAGACCTAGAGGGCATTACGCTAAATGAAATAAGTCAGAGAAATACAAATACCACATGACTTCACTTATATGTGGAATCTAAAAAACAAATGAACAAACAAAACAGAAACAAACTCATCCATACAGAGAACAAACTGATGGTCACCAGATGGGAGAGGGGTGGTGCAATGGTCAAAATAGGTAAAGGGAATAAGAGGTACAAATTTCCAGTTATAAAATAAATATGTCATGGCATGGGATAGAGTCAATAATATTGTAATAACTTCATATGGTGACAGATGGTTACTGGATTTACCGTGGTGATCATTTCATAATGTATATAAATGTCAAACTGCTAGGCTGTACTCCTGAAACTAATATAATATTGTATGTCAATTATACTTCAATTAAAAAAAAAGAATTCTGAGACTAACCTGCCTCACAATAAAAAATAATAATAACACTAATTTGAAAAGATTTATGCACCCCTATGTTTACTGTAGCATCATTTACAATAGCCAAGATATGGAAACAACCTAAGAGTACATCAGTAGATGAATGGATAATAATAATAATAAAAGAGCACAATTAAAATTGGACAAATCATCTGAATAGACATTTCTCCAAAGAAAATATAAAAATGGCTGAAAAATACACAGGACACTCAGCAATATTAGTCATCAGGGAAAAGCAGATCAACATCACAATGCGATACCACTTGACACCCACTAAGATGGCTAGAATCAAAGTCAGAAAATAACATGTGTTAGCAAAGATGTAGAGATACCGGAACATTCCTAACTGCTGATGGGAATGCAAACTGTGCAGCCAATTTGGAAAACAGTCTGGCAGTTCTCCAACAAGTTAAACATAGTTAGTACTTGCAATTACCTTCCTAGTATACCCAGGAGAAATGAAAATAGATGTCCACAAAAAACTTGTACACAAATGTTCACAGCAGCATTATTCATAACAGTCAAAAGGAGGAAACAACCCACATGTTCATCAAGGATTTCAAATTTATTAGCATAAAGCTCTTCACATACTGGTATTCTCTTAAAGTTTAAAAAGAAAAGTCCCCTGTATCTATAGCTTTATCTTCTTTCTGGCATACAATCTTAGCAATCCAGGGATAGAGGGAAACTCTCCCAGCTGAGGTGGGGAAAAACAAAGAGAAATTTACAGCAAATGTGACATTAAGTGGTGAAGATATTAATGGCCCTGCAATTAAAATCAGGAACAATCACACAATGAAATCCTAGCCAATACAATTAGATAAGAAAAGGGAAATCTGCAGAAATCTGTTAGAAAAGAAAGAAGGGTCAAAGCTAATATTATTCATGAATGATACGAACATCCAACTAAAAAACCTAAGAGAATCAACTGAAAAACTGTCAGAAGTAATATGAGAGGTCATTAAGGAGGTCAAATATATAATCACCGTGTAATCAATAACTTTCCAATACACAAGCAACAACCAGTTAAGAAGAGAATAAACATAAGAGCAACAAACCAAAAAAACATAAAATATGCATAAATAAAGCTAATAAAAAAATGTACAAGACCTTAATGGGGAAACAGAAAACTGCCAAAAGACAAAATAGATCTGAATAAATCTTAAGTACAAAAAGACTAATATTTTCAAGGCTACTACTTAATACTTCCTAAATTAACATGAAAAGTCTATACAATCCCAACAAAACCCCAATATAACTTTTATTCAGACTTGATAAACATAAGCTACAATTCACACAAATGAGTACAAGCCAAAAATAGCCAAGACAATTTTTTAAAGGTGGAAAGATTTGTTCTACAAGACAACATGGCTTATTATAAGAATACAGTAACTAAAACAGTGAGTATTATTGAAGGAATATACAAATAGCAGATAAAAGGAACAGTACGGAATCCTGACATAGACTTATACACATACAGATCTGGCATATGACAGAGGTAGCATTACAAGACAGTGGGAAAGAACAGATAATTGAGGGACAATTGGCTAGGCAAATTAAAATAAAAGCAAAATCATAAGCAAAATGAATTCCAGTCAAAGACTTAACTTCAAAAACAAAAAAGAGAGTAACAACCCCAGGGTAAGATAGCATTTTTTTAAAAAACAAAATGAAAAGAATGATATATGACATCAGTATTTAAAAAGCTCTTCTTAAAAAAAAGAATAAAACCACTGATAAAAGTGTAAATTTTTACCCACAAGGAAGGTCTGAAAGTCTAGTAGTCTAGAAGTTTAGTTTTAGTAAAACACATTACTTATGCCCTAAGAATTTCATTTCTAGGACTTGCCCCAGGGATTTTTCTTCTGGGGAAAACAGTTGCACAGATATACACACATTTGCACAGACATTCGCACAAGGGATGACTAGAGTACTCTTTGTAATAACAAAATATTAGAAATAATCTACCTGACCATCAATATGGCTAAATAAAAGTGCAGCACTTTATAGGATGAAATACCATACAATAGTTAAAAAGATCGTACTAGACCCTTAAGTGTCGACGTAATTGTTTCACTGTTCACTGGGTGGTCAGACTGTGCAGCCAAGGTTAAAAAGCAGGTAAAGTGTGACCCACAGAAGAGACCAGAGCATGATTCTAAGCTGCTGAGAACAGACCACACACACACCAGACTCAAGGGGTAGAGCACTTACTGATAGCAAGAGAGGTGAGAAAGTACACCAGATTGAACCCCTTGCAGTCCATTGGTCCCCCATGACCAACAGTTCCACTCCACAGCTGATGCGGTGCGGGTGGTATGGAAGCAAGCACCACATTTCATGCTTCCATAGAAGGACCTCGACCCCTCACCCGTGGGGTCTGAAATACAGAGAGCAGAGGTGGGCCTGAGAGCCCCTGACACATGCACTGAAGCAGAAGAAAGGGGTATTTACATTAAGCACTGAACAAGGAAAGACAGTCCCTCACACAGAAATAAACGCAGCAAAGGCTGTGAGGTGAGGGGCTCTTAATTTTTTCACAAGATGTTCCCAGCTTAAGGCCACTCATGCTGCTATCAAGAGAGAAGCTGGGCTTGACTGCTCTTCCCAACAATAACAAAAACATATGCTAAGTTAAAAAGAACATCATAGATATAACTGTTAAAAAAACCTAAAATCATATATATGTGAATATAAGTGTGTATCCGCGTGATGTACACATAAGTACTCAAAAGAATTAAAAATAGCCTAGAAGGAGTCACAAAAACTCTTAGTGACTGTGGGGGTGGAGAGGTTGAGAATAGTAATTAAAGAAGACTTCAGTTTATTTGTAGTAACCTGATTTTTTTAACATGACATTTATGTACCAGTCTTTCTCTTTTCTTTTTCTTTTTTAAGAGTGCACATAGAAAATGATGAATGCAAATATGCCAAAATATTAGAAGTAGTTTCTCTTGTGTTGGAAATATGCCTGATTATTATTTTCCTCTTTATATTTTTTCTTTTCCCAATTTGCCAAAATAAAAAGTAAACTAAAAGGCAAGTTTTAGAAATTACAGTTATGAACTCATTTATGTCTTAAACAAAATAAAAATAAAGCCCAGTTTGCACATGCACAGAAAGTTCTGAAGCCTTGCCACCAAAGTGTTTGCAGCTGTTGTCTCCTCTGTTTACTCATGTTCCCTGAATTATTACACATTACTTGTACAATCAGCAAAGTGATCAATAATTCTGCTAAAAAACCAAAGCAACTGAGAATCAGCTCCCAGGACTGAAGAGCTCAGCACCAACCAGAAGGGGTACACATCCCTGAAATAGACTTGGATGCAAATGGTGGCTACAGTTCAAGCAACTGCAAAAGGGAAGAGAAACCCAGGTGACCTTAGTTCTGATTTAGCCACTGAGTCAGCAAGCAAATCAGAGACGCCTAGATGAACAAAGAGAACAAGGTATGAAAAAACTGGCAAGTGAGGCAGAGAACGAAAAGAGCAAAACGCTGCCTATACAGAGTTCATCGACCTCCCTGCCTTCCACGGATGCTGGGATCTGGGGCCTACGTGAAAGAATGTGTCTGGGCTTGGAGCCGGAGATAGCCACTTCGGCCCTAACCCCAAGGCACAAGTTGCTAAGACAATGTCCTGCGTCACGTTCCTTGTCTGGGCTGGCCACCCCGATGGGCACCTGACCGGACTACAGAAATATCCCATCCTTGGGAACAAAAAGATAAAAAACATCCCATCCATGGGAACAAGAAGAAATAACTCAAAGTATCTAAATGTCTGAAGCCCAGAGTTAGAACCTAGATAATCTCAAAATAAAAGGGAGTCACAGGCATAGAACATTTGGAAGTCTCACTGAGGAGACAACCCTCTGCCCCAGACCTGAACAATCAGCACCCCCGCCCGACATGAAACTTTTGGGACTTCCCTGGCTGACTGCGGTGTGGATGTTGTAAGTACCGATTGTAGCTCTCTGCTTTTCTTTTTCCCCACTTTATTTCCTGCTCTTTGTTCTGTTCCCCCCATCAATAAACTCTGATTTGCAGAGAACACGCAAAAGAAAGTAGACAGAGGATATTAAAACAAAACAAAAGTCTACAAAGAGGTGTGAGATGGACAAGCAGGTCTTGGCATTTGTTGCAAAGTGGCCTATGACTCCACACACCGAGTCACAGACGATGGTCGTCTTCCCCTGAAACCGAGGCACCCTCCAACTCCCACCATGTAAGCAAATTTAAAGAAATCACTACCTTCACCCAGAAGCCATCATCTCCTACATTCGCTACAAACATCCGGACTCAGCAAGTGCTGCTGGGACTGACAAAAACGAGAGGACCGTACACTGAGATGGGAAGAAGGAAGCACGCCATCACCCAGCTAAAAGGGAGAAACTACAGCCCTGCTCCAAGGCACGGAGAGTCAAGCGAAGAACTACATTAGGGATCACGCATGTGAGGAGGCTGCCCTAGTTCGGGCAGACAAAGGAAGCCATGCTGTGCAAACAGGGGGACAGGTAAGAAGAAACAGTCAGAGAAAACAAAAGCAAAGGAAAACGAGAGAAGTGATAAAGCAAATCACTGAAGGCCTATGAAAAGAGACTTAGAGACACAACGACAAAAGACGCCTGAAGAGGAAAGGGTGCTTCAGGAGCAGGAGGGGCAGGCTCCAGCCCTGCTGAGCTCCAGCAGCTCAAACCGGAAGAAGGAAACTGCTCAGGACGAAGCAGAAAGTCAGCGAGGGAGACAGCCTTTCACAGACAAACCCGCAGAATGGATGGGAGACAGAAGGAAAACTGAAGTATGAAAAGAACTGGAAAACCGCTCAGGGTGAGGAGAAATCTGGCAGGGAGCCTAAAGAGAATGAGCTGGAGGCCAGGGAGAAATATTTCAAAGAAATGCACCCAGTGGGGAAGATAAACAGCATCGACCTATCTCAGGAAATTGAGACCCACAGTGAAGTGAGCACCAGAAAGAAGCCTCCAACCTGGCCTGTTCTGAAGCAGCTGCTGCAGAAACATCCAGGGGCCACTGAGCCATTTGTAAAGAGGTGGTGAGAAGACCGACAGGCAGGAAAAGGAGCGCGACAGCCTGTGAGCACGCCCATAGACGCCAGGCCTTCCATCAAAGAAAGGGTGAGCCCAGCCTCTGCGACCATGAACATGGACAAAGCTGAAGACCTCCTGGGCCTTCAGGCTCTGAGTGAAAGACCCAGAGCAAGGGAAAGTGATGGGGGCCAGAGAGCTGAAAGCGCCCCACTACATCAGGTATCCAGGTGCCTCAGATTCCTCCCAAGCCCAGCCAGCTTTTGAGGACTGAAGAAAAGCTCCATCCATCAACTTGTTAAGATGATATCATAAACGTTGAGGCCCCAGGTCTGGGGAGCAACCTGAGCTGGATCAGGCCTCTTCTCCAGAGCTTCCTCCACACCCCAACCCAGGTCATTCCCACAATGAGAACGGCTTTGAAAAGACAACGAAAGTCCCAAGCAATCACCTGGGCATTTTTCAGGGACATTTTCTTCTTTTTGTCATTTTGCTCCTTCATCACACGTGCAATGTAATTTTGTTTGTTTTCCTTTTTAAATCCTCATTAAGTTGTCTCTTATTCTCCTGTTTTCCCTACCAGTGTCAGGGCCATAAGTTTTATTCTATACACTGATAATAAGCAAACAAGTTTCTAAGACTATTGTCACTAAACAAAGACTGCTTCGAGCGCATTTTTAAATGTTAACATGACATTTACACCAATAGATCAATTAATAAGCTCAAACCTAGTACCCAAAACTTCATTTCTAAATACCATTCTCAATCGAAAGGAACCAGGGTTCCTTGAAGAAATGGTTGATTCCAGCTCTGGGGGAGGAAAAATAAAAGATGAGTATTTCATGGTGCCTGAAATTCAGGGAAAGACACAAAAAGATGGGGGCATGTCGAGGGGAAACAGGAGCCAACTTAAAAGAGCTCCCAATTGCCAAAGCTACAACAATTTAAGCAACAAAATAAATAATAATAGCACTACATTATAGCCCAAAGAATAACCACTCAACATCACACCCTGATATCACTAACTGAATAAACAAACAAAAGGGGGAGAAGGCACAACTCTGCCTCACAAAGAACTCCAGTTAATAAATGTAGAAGGAACGACAAAATGAAAGGCACCATTAGAACCTCACAGTAATAAGTGCTGCAGGCAAGAGGCACCGAGGAATGCCAACTAGTGGGTGACACTTAAGGAGAACCAGGCTATTTCTAGGCAAAATCTCCAAGTACCTTCCCCCAAATGATAACTAATCACAAAGGCAAAGACGGTAACTTGACAGTGGTGGAAAGTGCCAGACACCACTGGACCAAGATGACTGTGCCAGTAACAAGACATATCGACCTCATCCTCAATCTAAGCAGACATCTGACAAAACCAAACTGAGGGTCATTCGACAAATACAAATACAAAATACTGCCAAAGGGTCAAGGTCACGTAAAACAAGGAAAGACCGAAGAACTGTCACAGGTTGAAGGAGAATAAGGAGACACGACAACCCAATGGAATGAGGGATTCTAGACTGGATCCTGGAACAGAAAAAGGACATTAGCAAGACACTGATGAAGTCTGCATAAAGTCAGCAGTTGAACTCGCAGTACTGTACCACTGTAAACTTCTTAACTTTGAGGATTGTACTGTGGTTATGCAAGACAGGAACTTCAGGCAAACTGGGTAAACAGTTAAGGGAACTCTGTACACTTCTGCAACCCTCTGCAAGTCTACAATGACTCACAATAAAAAGGTTCTTAAATCGAAAAAGTGTGTTACCTTGTAAAATTTATTTCTATCTTAGATATTAAGGATTAACGTGGCCATCAAGGATATTAAATACTGTCAATTCTTACCTCCAATTTGGATTCATCCTTTCATTAATTTAACAGATATTTACTGAGCACCTACTACGTCCTAGGCACTGAGGTCTCAGAGGCGAATAAAGCAGACAAAAAGCACTGCCTTGAGGAGCTTACGGGAAGACACACAACGAAATAAAATACATGGTATGTTAGAGACAGGTGCCATGCAGTATAAGAAAACAAGGAGGAGGGTGATCAGGGAAGGAAAAGTACAAGCCCAAAAATTCAGTCTTGCAGAGCACACAGGGGTTCACCTGAGGGAGCTCTTTCACAGTGTTTCTGATATAAAAATACTGAAGATTGCAAAATAATTTGTTATGTTTTATGGTTAATATATTTTTAGTCTCAAGTAACTCTCTGACATCATAGAATGCTTATGTGCTAATACTTGCGGATATCAGGAGCCACAGAAAACTGTATGGTGGCATAGTTACTATTTTTTATACTTTGTCAGTTTCCCTCCTAAGTACATACCGAGGTTTATCTTCAAAACATTCACATTTCTTTCAGCTACAGTAAGGATTAGTTTTTTAACCAAAAGCTGTCTGCCTTTCTTCAGCATTAACATAACACATAAGAGCAGCCTCATCCATCAGTCCTTGAATACGCACACAGATATACATGTATATAACCGACAGAAGTTTCCTGATATCCTCAGTCAAAATATGGCTAGAAACATTCCCTGACAATTCCTTGCAAAGTAAACGACCTAGTATTAGTGGGTTTTCAGTTTTGAACCGCAAACAGTTTGAAATAGGATGGTGGTCTTTCCTGGCCACCACTTTCTATTTTCTTAGACTAATGTTAAGTGAGAGTGGTTTTAGGCAATACCTGTACCTTCTATTTTAAAACTGCATTTTACAAACTACTCTTTCATTTTGAAAATAAACACCCTACCAAACAAGATTCTGCTTTTTTGGTAAAAGTATCACTTGTTGAGAATTTAGAGCTTCATATAATGTATACTATGGGAAATAAACTGCAAACGAAATGTTTTCTTTTAATCATACTTGCAAAAATATGTCTTGGTGGTGTCATAATGCTAGCACTAATTTTAACCAATATACGAACAAATAACATTCCGCAAGCTGAAGATATGACTTTCAAAAGCAACAGTATGAATGTACTTAAGGTCACTGAATTAAACATTTTAAAATGGTTAAAATGATAAATTTCACGTATCATATGGTAAATGTTATGTGTATTTTATCACAATACTAAAGTTTTTTAAAAGCGATAGTATACAAATATGGAATCATTATGTTGCACACCTGAAACTGTTATGTCAATTATACCTCAATTTAAAAAATTTAAAAACATATGGATTATATATTAAAAAGGTAAAAACACGATCCCATTCCGTAATAAACATATATATATATATATATATATACACACACATGTATGCGAGCTTGCATACTTATACACAAACTGGAAAACGTCAGGAAGCCTCCAGGAGAACACACTAGCGGACTGCGGTTACTTTTACTTTCCTTACTCTCCCCGCGTCATCTAATGGGCCGTAATGAGCGCGCTTTGTTTGCATAATCGGGAGAAGCGATAACGCACAGAAATCCCTCCCTCCGCGCCCCGGGCCCCCGGGCGCCGAAGCTCCTCCAGCTGAGCCCTCAGCACGGCGGGGACCGGATCCCCGGCCAGACCACCGCCCCGGGCGCGGCCTCCAGCCCGGGCCCCACCGCCGCCCGCCGGCCACAGCCGAGCACCCCGCCGCGCCCCGGGAACCCCGCGGGCGCACAGCAGCCCCCGCCCCGCCTGCGCCACCCGGCCGCTCACCGACTCCCGCGGCCGCCCGATACTCCGCCTGCCCGCCGCACCGCACGCCCCGCGCCCGGCTCCCGCTGGCCCGTCGCGCACGCGCGCCGCCGCCCCGGGCCTCCGCGGCCTCTCTAGGAAACTGGGAGGGCCACCGTCTCGGCTTCTTCCGGCCCAGGGTCGCGCTGGCCGGTCTCCGAGCCCAGCCGAGGGGCTCGTCCCCAAGCCCGCCGCCTGCCCTGTGGACGCCTGTCCTCCGTTCGCCTAGGCCCATTCGAGCCCCAGAGCTCTATCAGTCTCGGCGTTTTCCCACATCCCTGTTGTGTGTGCAGGGCTGCCCTCCCTCCAGGCAAGAAAAGGATCCAAAGCTCGGGGTCAAAATAGGGACCAGCAAGATCTAACTGACCGGTTCTGGTTGGCAGAGCTGTTAAAGGGCCACTCATTACTCCCTGGGGCCTCCTTCAAGTTGGGAAACCAGATCCTAAGGGAGGCTAGCTTCCAGGACAACCTCTTCCCGCATCACCGCCACAACCGGGGGTACATGCTCATTCCCAGCCACAGCCGCAGAAACATTACCTTCCCACAGCCTCCAGAGTAAATTTTAAAGATCTTCTTGGCTCTCATGCAGCAATTCATGAATTGTGCAGCATCCAATCTAGCAGATAGGAGTTCTGAAGAGCTGTATACAAGGCAAGATTTCATAGGCAGAAGGGAGTGTGACCAGGGAATCAGGCAAAGAAAGGGCTACTGCTGTCTGTCAAGTGTTTTTCACACAAGAAGAAGCTGTGTTCTGTTTTGCAGAAACTAATGCCCCCATTTTGCAGATGTTGCTATTTGGCAGAGATACATGTTTGCAGCAAGACCCCAGCAAAATGTTCCGGCACCAAACGTCCTAAAGTTACCTTAAACTCATTAGCATCTTAAATTGTCTTCCTCTGGGAGGGTCTGAGCAGCCATTTTCAGATTGTGAGATATATGTTATCACGTGTTTGCCTGCTACACATGCACCCCAAATGAACACTGTTGTTTTACAGATAAACCTGTTATCCTGTGCTCTCTTGTGTATCAAGTGTCCACCAGCTCTGGGAAACACCACCCTGGGAGCTATCCCTGGTGTTCTCCATTGCTTATGCAAGCAATAAAACTTTTCTTCACCTACTTTTGCCTTGGTTGTACTTTTCAGCTCTGCACTCATCAAGAGATAAACTCATTGAGTTTGGTTAAAGGAGCAGGAAGAAGAAAGTTATACTAGGGGAAAAAGTGGATTGGTTATCGCAAGGTTATTTTCCTTATAAAGGATGGCAGGGGTTTATCAGGCAGATTACCTAACTAATGCTGATCAGGAAATTCTTTTTTTTTTTTTAATTTGTGCCCATCTTCCTCTACTTTATATGTGGGACGCCTGCCACAGCATTGCTTGACAAGCAGTGCATAGGTCCATACCCGAGATCCAAACCGATGAACCCCGGGCTGCAGAAGCAGAATGTGTAAACTTGACTGCTGCACCACAGGGCCGGCCCCCAAGGAAATTCTTGATTGACTTGTTAAAGACAAAAAAACAGGCCTAAAATTGAGTCACTCAGGCTAAGCCCCACATAACCAAACCAAAACTTAACTTACTTATAATTTTGGCTCTCCTAGAAATAGAATCTTAAACCAGTCAATCAGGATTCACTTGATCAATATTAGTTAGTAATTTGCCTGATAAACCCCTGCCATCCCTGATAAAGTAACCTTGCAATAAGCAATCCACCTTTTTACCTAGTATAACTTCCTTGTTTCTTTTCCTTCCGCTATAAAGTCTCTTGCTTTGTACAGCTCTTCAGAGCTCCTTTCTATCTGCTAGATTGGATGCTGCCTGATTTATGAATCACTAAATAAAGCCTATAAGATCTTTAATATCTGAATTTTGTTCTGTAACAGACTAGTTTCAGATTCCATTTCCAGGAAAGCTGAAACTGTAACTAAGTTAAGCTTGGTTTGGTGACATGGGGCTTGGTATAAGTGACTCCATTTGAGCCTGTTGTCTTATCTTTAGCAATCTCCCCCTTTCGATCACACTCTCGGCCTGAGATATGTGGTCAAAATTTAAGGCATTAGGACTACTCCCAGCTACCACTCTGGAGTTCTTGCAATTTTTGCTGAATCTCTGTGTTAATCACAGGTCACAATGTCAAGTTCACATTCCTTAAGTTGGTCCTTCTCTTCATTACTTTTCTGACATTCTAATCTTAGATCATTTGCTTGGTAGTTAGCAGCCGCAAATGTGCATTTAAAGCTTTTGAAGGAATACAGCACAGCAGGAAGACTACTATGATTATTATGAACAGGATAATTCCCAATGTCTGGAGTGCTCTTCAGAGCCATGGTCCCCAAGACCCAAAACAATCAGAATCAAACAAGTCAAAGAAAGATCCTACTGAAAGAATCACTTTCCTAGGCCAAGTGGCTTGTTCAGTGATCTTGTGTAGCTGAGTCTCAACTTTCCTTGAAGTGTAAGTATAACAAGTTGTGTTGGCCACAGCACAGACACCTCCTTGCTCAGCTAAAAGATATCAAGGGCTATCATACTATCAAGAACAACTTTGGGACCTCAACACCCCCACTAACACTACGGGATAGATCATCCAGATAGAAAGTCAACAAGGAAATTGTAGAATTAAATGAAAAACTAGACCAGATGGACTTAATAGATATATAGAGAGAGAGAACACTCCATCCGAAAACAGCAGGTTACACATTCCTCTCAAGTACACATGGAACGTTCTCAAGGATAGAGCATATATTGGGAAACAAACAACAGCTGTGGCCAGAGAGTTTAAGAGTTTTTGTTGGGAAGTCATTGCTTTAGCAGTCAATTCTGTGATATCTTCAAGAGTTAAGGGAAGGTTCCTAATCATAGCCTCATTTGCATTTACTCCTAGCCAGAGGAGTAGCGATCTGCCAAAAGAAGTGAATTTTGAATCATGAATGCCTCCTGGTAATTTCATTTGGTTTGATAATGCAAATTGAGCGCAGCTGACCAGTGAGATGTCTCAATTTGATTGCAGGCAGTTAGGGGTACAGTTAGATAACCCAAAGGGCACCATCAGGTTAAGTGCCAGCCATCTAGGGATTCATCAGTGCAAGAAGTATGCTTTTCCTTAAAACCACCACAGACAAAAATAAACCCTGCTGGGGCACACCTACTCCCAATAAAATATTGTTATTAACGGATTCGTTCACTGAGATTTTTTCACTTGCTCAGTTAAGCCATGGATCGGTTAGGTTTTGATCATGCTCAGGAAGGTCATTTCCTATTCTAAAATAAAAGGTAATTCTAAACTCTTTGCAGAGAAGGGTGCTTGTGGGAAAATGTGCAGCTCCAGGCCAGGGGCAGTTTGTGATTAGATAATCATAAAATCATGGTAGTGAGAACGTATTGATGTTTTTAAAGGTATCCCTGTCTGTCTGAGTTCGTACAGTTATTGTAACTAGGGAGCCAGGCAAAGAAAAGCGTACTAAGGACCTGATCAAAACTAACACTATCTGTTGAGTGTTTTGCAGAGAGAAATTTTCAGGAAGAGCCTAACCACAGAAGGTTCCCACAAGCAAGCTAACTGAAGCCGGTTCTGGCCGCCTCACACTGCTCCAGAATGAACTAAAGTAAACTGTCTTCATTATAATCTCCTCGAAATATTAAACTCTCCACTCAGGGCAAGACTTATCTGCTGTTTTCTAACCATGTGATGTCCGAAGACACACGATCAATGATTGTACTTGTGCTGGAATTCCCTCCCCTATACATGATGACAAGGGCATCCATAGCTATTATTCACAAATGCTCCCCATGAAAAGAAGCCCTAAGCTGTGCTCTGGGAGATACTGCTTTGGGAGTTATCCCTGGTGATCTCCATTGCTTGTGCAAGTAATAAGCCTTTCTTCACCTACCTCATCTTGATTGTTCTTTTTGGGTCTGCACTCACTGAGAGACGAACGCATTGTGTTCAGTTACATTATGACAGGAGAAATGTTAGAGCCAAATGTTCTGGCTGTAAAAGTTGGACTCTGTAAGTGACTTCTAAGGCGGGGGGTGGGGGGTTGATTATGGTTTACATTGACATTGGGAGTGGAAGAAAACTTGGTCACAGGGAGGACCAGGGGGTCTCTGGCATCATGGATAGATCAGGGGTTTTGATGACAAATCCAACAGTTTGAAAGGCTATCTCCCTTAGCAATGGCCTGGGAGATATGGAGAATGGCATTATTTCCAGGCCAATGCCAAAGTGAAAGAAAGAAAGAAAGTGTTTCATGTTTGAGGTTAAAGTATGAAGTCTTGATTGGCATCTTGAGTGGAAGCGGTCTACCACATGAAGTCATCAGCTTCCTGGTCAACATGATTTTAAGGTCGCCAGCACAAGAGGACCAAATGTCAGGAGAATCTCTTTTCAGTTGGGAGATATGCAACCAAGGTTCAATGCCTTCTAATTCTTCAGCAGTGTCAGTGGTCAGGAGCACTTGGTAAGGTCCTTTCCGACAGGGTTCAAAGTCCATTTTCTTCTGGTGGCATTTCCAAAATACTCAGTGGCCAGGCTCCAAACCATGACCAACAGGACCCTTTGAATTGGGATCTGAAAGAGTTTCTTTAACCTGCTGATGATAAATTTTAGCATAAGACACTAAAGGCTTAAAGTAGTTGGTCATATTAGCATGAGATAACAAGGGATCAGCAGAAGGTTGTATACCGAGAGATACTGGCCTACCTGAGACTGTCTCATACAGAGTGAGTTTGTTTCCCAAGAGGGTACTGCAAACAGTCAGCAAGGCCAGAGGCAATACTTAAGGCCAAGGGAGTCCAGTAATTTCAGCTAGTTTATAGATTTTTGAGTTTAAGGATTCCATTAGTTCTTTCAATCTTGCCTGATGATTGAGGGTGATACAGACAGTGATAATTCCAAGACGTTTGCCAAATTCATGATTTTTATCCAAGTTCATGACATGGATGTCTTGGTCACTAGATATTGTGGAGGGTATACCCCCAGTGGGAAACACATTTTCCAAGAGTTTCTTTCCTACTGTGAGAGCATCAGCCTTGTAGCAATGAAAGAATTCAACTCATCCAGAGAACACACACATAATAACAAGAACATATTGGTAACCCATACTAGGTGGTAGTAGAATGAAGTCCAGTTGCAGGTGCTCAGATGGTCCAGAGGGAGGAGGTTTGAGGCCTCTGGAAATGAAAATAGTTTTTCCAGGATTGTGGACCTGACAGGTCAGACATTGGTGGTAAACAGTTTTTGGTATTTTATGGAAGTCTCCACACCAATATTTATTTACCGTTTGACTCATCTTAGCTGCACCATGGTGGGTGAATGAATGCAAGAACCAGAAGATGGAGTTTGCCAGGGAGCTAGGAAGAACCAAACAGCCATCTTGGGTCTCCCATAGACCCAAATGTTCGTTCGATTTACAACCATTGTTTGCCCATTGTGATTTCTCTGTTTCAGGAACAGACTGTTGCCATGTTGTAAGGACCTTGGGATGACAAAAGGCAAAGTCTGACAATAAGGGGTCTTTTTTTTGAGGAAGATTAGCCCTGAGCTAACATCTGTGCCCATCTTCCTCTACTTTATATGTGGGAGGCCTGCCACAGCATGGCTTGCTGAGCGGTGCCGTGTCCGCATCTGGGATCCGAACTGGCGAACCCCGGGCCACCAAAGTGGAACAAGGACACTTAACCACTGCGCCACCGGGCCGGCCCCTAAGGGGTCATTTTTTTTGCAGAAGCAGGATGGACTTCATTGATATGTGCCACAATCTTTACAGTTTCTGTTGCTGCTGCCATTGCATGAAAGTCAGCCATGGAATTTTCCTGATACTCAGTTTCAGTCCTCTTGGTGTGAGCCTGTTTTGATGACAGCAATCTCAGAAAGTAAAGGAATAGTAGCAGGAAGGTCATTTACTTACTGTCCATTTTTTATTGGAATCCCAGTAGATTTGAGTCCCCTGTGTCTCCATAACACCTAAAAATTATGGATGACCCTGAAGGCAGACTGGCTGTCAGTATAAACTTTAACAATTTGTCCTTCTAATAATTGACATTCTCTGGCAAGGGCACAGAGCTCCTCTTTGGCCTGATTTAGCTTGTGGAAGTTTTCCCCTCTCAGGTAGTTCATGCCGGGTAGTCACAGCATAGCCAGCTTGGAAATTCTCTTTCATTTTTACAGAATGACCTATCAACAAACAAAATTAGATCAGGATTAGTCAAAGGAGCATCTCATAAATCCAGACGTGGTGTCCCAGAATGGGATATTATTACCTATCACTCATGGGCTTCACCTTCATCAGGCAAGGATAGCAACATAGCAGAACTAAGAATGTTGCAAAGTTTAAGATGCAGGTTAGGTGGTGAAAGCAGAAGGATCTCATAGGAGGTTAGTCAGCTTGCAGAGGAATGCTGAGTCATTCAGAATTAAGACGACTTTGGACAACACGTGGGATTTGCAAATGTAATTTCTTAGGCTTAAATCAGCTGAGCCTTCTACTAATTCTGAAGTTGCACCTATAGCCTTAAGGCAGTTGGGATAGGCACACGCAATTGAATCAAGTTGCATGCTATAATAGTAAATAGGCCTATGCTTATTGCCACGTTCTTGTGAGCATTCCCAGGGCTTGGTTATCTCTCTCATCCACAAATAAGGTGAAGGGCTTTGATCAGTTAGGTCACCCTAGGATACGCAGTTCTTGCAGTACTTGCTTTAATCTTATAATGGTCTGCTCATGTTTATTTTCCCAAGGAAGGGGTTCAGGGACTGAATTTTTAGTAAGTTCATAGAGTGAAGTTGATAGAGAACAATCAGGAATCCACAGTCTACAACGTCCAACCAGGCCTAGCAATCCACGAAGCTGTCGCTTAATAGTGGGTCTAGGGAATTTTTGAATAAGCTTAAAATTCCTTTTGGAGACAACTGAATTCCTACAGCTCTTAGATTCTGACCTAGGTAATGAAGAGTTTCCAAAGATAATTGAAATTTCCTTCGAAATTTTATGTCCTTTCTCAGCTAACTGCAACAGTGAAACGGAATCCTTTACAGAAGCTTTTCCGGTAATAGCATAATAAGAGGTGGTCTACACACTATAGAAGGGTTGATTTCCCAGGGAACTGGAGGGCACTTGAATCTTGGTGGAGCTAGGTGGTGTTTTAGGTTTCCAGCCTTGGAGTTGTTGCAGCCGTAAGGTTACTAACTTGGAGGACCTTTGTTTATGGTCTTGTTCTAAGGTCCTTTCAAAGTGCTCATCTATGGCCAAGAGTTCCATCACACTCATGGCTTCACATCTTATTTTCTGACTTTCACTCAATCCACTAATCTCGGCAGAAAATACATTTACAAGTGAGGCAGCTAGAGCAGGGTTGGGTAGCATCACCTATAACACAGAAACCAGAATGCCATAGGAAGAGAGCTTCCACATGGCTTTAAAGTCTGCCACAGATTCATCTTTCTTTCCTTTGCAGGTTTGAATAATAGACCACTCATTAAGGGCAGGGAAGACTCTAGGTATAGCTTTTAAAAGATCTGTTGCTATTTTATGAGCTTTTCCTGGTTCTTAAGGAGACCATGTTAGAGACAAAGGATCTCAAATATCATTCTCAGGGTTACACCATTCTGCTTCCTGCAACCATTTTTGAGCTTCACCAAGGTCCTACCAGTATGTGCACAAGCTGATAAAGATCTGGCAGCCCGGGGTCATAGGCCCTGATGAGGACTCTAAATTCTTCAGAAAACTTTTGAGGCTCCTCCCCGAGTTTAGAAAATTCTTTAACTATGGCCCTTAGTTCAGCCTTTGACCCAGGAGTAAAAGATACCCAAAGGGGATCACCAGCAGTCTCGGGTGGTCTTATTTTAAAAGGTAACTGTTTAATAGTCTCTTCAGAGTGGAAACACAGTTCAGGCAGAGGATTAGTAGACAATGAGTACTCAGGTAAAGGAGGAATATGGGGAGCAGTAGGAGTTATGTCAGTCTTACAGTCTTTGCTTTTGGTTGCCTCTTGTGTCTCTAATTTTTCATTAGCTTATTGCAATGAATCTTTCAATGAAGCTTTTTGGAATCTTGAAGCCTTTTGGAGGCTTCTGCATATCAATTAAAATAGGTATCCCATTCCGTTTGTTTGATTTGAACCCTTGCTTTCAAGAGCACTTAAATGAATGACCTTGTCTAACTGGAACATTCCCTATAATGATTATTGTAAGTCTAGTTGTCTTTTGTAAGATTTTGCCATTTTGGTAGATGTCTACAGCTTCCGAGACCACAGTTCTTAGACATAAAATAAGCAGGTGTACCAGAAGGTGAAGCACTTGGTTCTCTGGAACTTGAGGATCCCTTTTCTTGAGTTAAGCCTTGGGCCTCTTTGAACCAAATTAATACCTAAGAGGGATATGCCACTAGGTTGGGGATTTTGTAGTGTTTTACAGGGTATCTCATTACATGGAAATTTTCCTGAGGTTGATGGGTGACCTAGTGTTGATCTAACCTGTTCTGACCAATTTATCCTAGCACAAGAGTCTTAGATTTAGATGGTAAGCACTCAAATAGCTTTTAAGTGCTCCATCTGTGCACACCAATTTTGCAACTTTGGCTTCCAAGATTCCCACTAATAATATATCTATTATTCCTTTACCTTATGTGCACGTTAGCAGAAACCAACAGTAACTGAGGAAATGGAACTGTGGATGCCAGCAATAACCAAAGAATTGTTACTGTGGACTAACCAAGGGCTAAGGACTAGCTGTCTGTTAGATCCTCCTGTCAGTCTGGACTGACCCATTAACCCTGCACTGGAAAGTCAATAAGAGTGGAGAGTTCAGACGCAAAGGAAGCAGAGCTCAGATCCAAGAGAAACTTATCCACAACCTTTGGAAACAGCAAGAAAGACAGAGAACTAAAAGAGTCCAGGGGGTGCCAATGACTGCATTTCCCATTGTCCATGAGGCTGTAAGCAGTCTCCTTTGGATCCCATCTTCATTCCCCAAACTGTTAGAAAACAAAACTCAACAGAGTAAATTTTAAAGGTCTTATTGGCTTTTATTCAGCAATTCGTGATCGGGCAGCATCCAATCTAGCAAATAGAAAAGAGCTCCAAGGAAAGAGATTTTATGGACAGAAAGGAGCAGGAACAAGGAAGTTATACTAGGCAAAAAGCAGATTGCTTATTGTAACTTTACTTTCCTTATAAAGGATGGCAGGGGTTTATCAGACGGGTTATCTAACTAATTCTGATCAGGAAATTACTGATTGGTTTAAGATTTCACTTCTGATAGAGCCAAAAGGCTAACTAAGTTAAGACTCAGTTTGGTAACACGGGGCTTAGCGTAAGTGACTCCATTTTGGGCCTGTTGTCTTGTCTTTAACACTCCTATTGGTGAGTTCTAACAAGGCTCACCTAGTGGGTGAAAAATGGGTCCGTTCAAAAATATGTGGAATCCTGCAGGAGTTGGTTTGGGTGTAGAGAGGTTGCTTGAAGCAACATCAGGAGACTGCCCAGCCCCTGTAAGAGCAAATGTCTTCTATCAACAGTGCCAGAGAACCTGGAGGGGTATGGAGTCAATGGCACGAAGACCATCTGCTGCCATCAGAGGACATGCTGCAAGCTGCTGTGCCAAGGGGCCAGGGAGCTGCCTTGGCTACCCTCTGGTATAGGCTTCCTAGCAGCAGACCTCAGCATGTTGCCAACTGATCTTTCAGTAGGAGGGATGCCCATCTGTGCCCTGAGGCTCTGCTCCACTCATCTGAACCACCCCACGTGCCTATTCAATGGCCAGTCACCAAGGATGGAAACTGAGAATGGATCCTGGCACCAGAGAGATGGTGATGAGGTGGAAGAGAAACCAATGGCACCTTCCAACAGGATAACTGAGGAGAGTTCAAGGGGTGATTTGTAAAAGGTGTAAGAGTTAAGGAAATATGACATGGGATGGTACAGAATCCCAGGGCTAGCAATGTTTGGAAGTTATTACCACCCCTAGGAGCAGGCTACCCAACAGAAGCCGTCTGTGGCCTTCAGTGGAGGGACACAACCAACCCATGGTCTAGGACAGAGGGAGCTGGGGAATAAGTACTGGACCCGACTCTCTTTCTGATCTCCTGCCAGGGTCTGCCACTGGCCCAACCCAACTGGAAGCTGGAGATTCTGTTCTTCAGCCCACATTGGAGGTCCAAGGTCAGCCTCCCAAGTCTCAGCGCAAGGTTGAGAAGGACCAAGAGTGAATATGGAGGGGCAACTGGAAAATATCCAACATACCCAGAAAGGAAAACGGCATCAATGCCTAATTTCTCCATTGCTTTCCTCTTGAAATACTGTTCTTAGGTAACTTGACTACTGGGGGCTATGGGGGAAAGAGGAAAGAGTTTTGAGTTTTATCTGTTTGGGAATCACATTTTCGCCTCATAGAGGAGCATGAGCAGGTTCTCTGTGTTTGGGGTGTGCTCACCAGATGGTTTTCAACATGACAGGCAGCTAACATGGACAGCACCCAGATTGGCATGGGGGAATGGATCCACCAGACCAGCCCCACCAGCATTTGCAAAGCTGCCGGAGTAGCCACCGGGAGAGCAGCGCTGTTCTGAAGTCCTGCATGGCTTCTTGAAGCTCAGCTCACCCCTGCCAATGCTACCTGATTTCTCTGAGAGCCATGGCACAGAGCCTGTCACAAGGAGGTTTCTTCCCCCCTCTGGTGGGATGCCTATTCTTGTGAGCTCTATTTCCTGTATGCTTTACCTCCTTGCAGATTGGACCCATTTGCTTGGTATGAGCCCTAGGCAGAGCTTCTCCAACTTTGATGAGCATATGAATAACAACCACTTGGGGTTAAACTGGTTTAACTGGTTAAACTGCCGATTCTAATTCAGGAGGTCTGGGGAGGGGCCAAAGCATAGTTCCGACAAGCTCCCAGGTGTGCTGGTGTTGTGTTCCTCTACCAGGCTTTGAGTAGTAAACAACGGTAAATGTAAATCACTGGCTCTTAACTTCGCTTCACACTATAATCCCCTAAAGAGCTTTTAAAGAGTCCATACTGCTTTTAACCTAAAAATAAAGAGCCAAAATGAGAGGCAGAGAGGTGTTTATTTTGGGATCAAAGAATTAGAATTCAGGGAGCACAGATTCAGGTAGAAACCCAAATAGTGTTCTGCTAGGGAGTAAAGGTCAGGGGTTTTAAAGGCAAAGAAAGGAGGTTTGCATTACAAAGAATGTTAATAGAGGTTGGTGGCAGAATGCTAATCCTCCCTAAAAATAATTGATTGCTAAGTCTAGCTAGAGGGAAGCAAAAGTCCATCACTGTGATGAGATGCAGATTTCCTGCAGTTTACTCAGCTCAAAAGCTCACATTCTGGGGCTGGCCCCTTGGCATAGTGGTTAAATTCAGCACTACTTTGGTGGCCCAGGTTTGCGGGTTTGGATCCCAGGCGCAGACCTACACCAGTTGTCAGCTATGCTGTGGTGGCAACCCACATACAAAGTAGAAAGAAGATTGGCATAGATGTTACCTCTATGAATCTTCCTCAGCCAAAAAAAAAAAAAAAATGTTCATATTCTGCTGGATGAGGATAGCGTCTAAGACCCATTTCCTTGATAGCTTCCCAACCCTTAGACATAAGTGACTCCATTTTGTTTCACATTTCACATTTTACCCATTTTGATTGAGATCTTTCTCTGAAAGCATCACTGATGAATCATAGATTTTAGTCCACGTTACTGGGATGGACCTGTCCCACAAGGTCATATCCCACATGGGGGCGGTGGCGGGGGGCGGATTTTTTCTTCTAACGGTTATGAGACAGGGAAAAGGCAGAACCAAAGGCCATCTCTGAAGCAGTAACAGATACCTGACCACTCCTGGGAGCCAACCAGTGGCCTGATCACAAGCTTGGTGCCTGGCCTGCAGAAGATGACCACCTGGACAAGAGACTAACCAATCCCCAGCTGCCCACCTCAACCCCTAGAAATCAGCACCCCAAACCCCATCTGGGGCTGGTTGGTCAGTTTCCACCCAGTCAGCCTGGCCTGCTCTTCTTCCTCAGGTAGATTAGTCTACTTTTTCTCTAATCAGCCTAGCTTTTCTCTCTCAATAAACTTGTGTAATCTATCCTGACCCACTCTTTTTTTTTCTGCTTTTTCTCCCCAAATCCCCCCAGTACATAGTTGTATGTTTTAGTTGTGGGTCCTTCCTGTTGTGGCATGTGGGATGCCACCTCAGCTGGCCTGACGAGCAGTGCCATGTCCGTACCCAGGATCCGAACCGGTGAAACCCTGGGCCACTGCAGTGGAGCACGTGAACTTAACCACTCGGCCACAGGGCTGGCCCCCCCACCTGCTCTTGAATTCTTTCCTGTGCGAGGTCAGTAACCCATACTAAGGACCGGGTCTGACCTGGGACCCTGGTCCCACCTGGTCTGGTATCATCTCTTCCAAGGAGTCACTGTCATAAGGATTAGCCCACATTTGAGCAACAAGGAGGCGGTCAGGACATGACTCTTAGGCAGTTTCCTTGCCCAGGAATTTCATCTGGTTACCTGCAGGTTCAGGTGAACAAACCTTACCTATCATTTCCACACACTGAGCAGCCATCATCTTGATGATTGTAGAAGTTCTGGGGCCAATCCAAATGAGTAGCAGCATAAGAAGTTTAAACACAAGTTCACACAGCGAAATGCCAATAATAGTCATAAACAATATTCGAAGTCCTGCTCTCATCCATGCATCGACACCTGAAGAAGCCAATGAAAACACTGAAAGGAAACCAGAGGGTGTCATTAAAAGACATTGAGCCAGAGAGATCCTGTGCTATTTTTAAAATTTTTCTGAGTTCTAACTCAACTTCACCAGAAGAGTTGATCCAGGTACAGCAGGAAGTGTTGACTATGCACAGATGCCATCCTGTTCTGCAAGGAGATAATACAGTGCCATTCAGTTATCTACTACAACCCTTGCTATGGAATCCAGAGATCGTTGTTATTGAGCCAAGGCTCTGTTACCTCACAAAAATGAGGTTCTCTTACCCGATGTGTGTAAGAAAGCCAATTAATTACGGCATTGGCTTTTGGGAAAACAGCTTAATTGCTACTGAAACCAGAAAACAGTTAGCCATTGATGATTAAGTAGCTAGTAACTAAAGTTTTTTTCCTTTTTTGCAATTACTGATTATAGCTTTTAGCTGTTCCCCTGCCCATTGTCAACTGTGCTGCTTAGCCAATATGCTCTCTGACTCCCACTAGGTTCCTATAGATAACATCTCCCTAGAGCCTGGCTTACCATGGTAATGGGCGTTTGAGCTGTTTTTCAGGAATTAGAACCCCTGGTCCACTTAAGGCTGGTTGAGACCACCAACCCATCCACTGGGCCTGTGCAGATGTCCGATAAGCAACCTTTTGACATCAAGAGGCCAAAAGTTTCACCCTCAGATCACATTAATGCCGCCATTTTGTGAACAGGCATCCTATGAAGAGGCGTAAAGTCTGACTGCATTTGCGCAGGTCATCATCAGTTACCTCACCTCTCCTTACCCCCAATCCCCTAGCTCCACATATCAGACTATCTTGCCCCCCTACCCCACAAATATCCCTGAGTCCCCGTTTTTGGGGAGGCGGATTTGAGATTCATTCTCCATTTTCCTCACTTGGCTGCCTTGTGATTAAACCCTCTCTCTGCTGCAATCTTGTCATCGTGTTTGGCTTTCCAGGCAACAGGCAAAAGCAAACCTGGTTCAGTAACACTAGAGCAATCTGCAAGGAGATGGGGGAGGGATGCCCTCAGATCCATCTCCCCAGTTCAGAATTTGGGGCGAAATTTAAGAGGTTAGGGAGAATAAGCTGGCACACAAAAGTGCTGGCAGGACATATGTTGATTGGTGGGCTTCAGGCATTTATGGTAAGGTTCTAAACATTTATGGTAAGGTTCTAAACATTTATGGTAAGGTTTTAAACATTTATGGTGAGGTTTTAAACATTTATGGTAAGGTGGGGAAAGAATTTTAACACCGAATCTTCCTGGATGACAGACCCCTCACTTCTGATGAGAGACTGACTTTCAACTTCTGGTTGTGTTCTGGTCCTTTGATGCGTGGGGAGAATCTTTGGTTCTTCAGTCATTTCTGGTCCAGATTTCTTCTTCTGTGCATGTTCTGGCAACGTGACTTTGCAAATTTTCTGAAAAATAATTCTTAATCACTCTGATGAAGTGATGGAATCTGTTCGAACTGACTCTAGTGAGCTCCTGGTTATAGCTCAAGCAGTAGAATTTGCCAGTTTAGCTATAGTTGAGGAAAAATTTTTTTATCAAGTGGTCTTATGAACTACACCAATCCAAGAGAGAAATCCCTTGGCAATGGTAATCAATGGAGAGTAGAGGGAGTGTAAAAAGGGAGTCGCCAAGTCTCACCTCGATCTGTGAGACAGAAGTTGGGTTTCTTCTCTAACAAGAAATTGAAATGGAATACTATAGTACCCTGTCATATGCCAGCTATCTGGACATTCATAAGCTCACAGTTCCTCACTGTAATCACACACAAAGGTGTACCTGGAAAAGGCACATAGTATTCAATGCCTTCTAGTTATGTAGCAGTGTCAGTAGTCAGAAGCACTTGGTAAAGTCCTTTCCAATAGGGCTCGAGGGCTGTCTTCCTCTGATGACGCTTCCAGAATACCCAGACACCAGGCCCTAGACTTTGACAAACAGGATCCTTTAAATTGGAATCCAGGAAAGCTTCTTTAACATGTCGATGACAGACTTGAGCATGAGACATTTGAGACTTATGGTAGCTGGTCATACGAGCATAAGACAATAAGAGATCAGCAGAAGGTTGTATATTAATAGACATCGATCTGCTGGTAACTGTCTTACGTGGAGTTAGCTTATGTTTTCCAAAGAGGGCACTGCAAACAGTCAGCCAGACCAAAGGCAATACCTTAAGGCAGGGGAGTCCGGTCTACAGGTATGTAACAAAGCTCAAAGACAATTAATAAGACTAGACTCTAATACCCACAAAGGTGCAAACAGAGCTTCTCTCTACAATTACCCTCATCTTTTTTTTTTTTTACCAAAGGTAATCACAGTAAAACTAATTTATTTATATTAAAAATTTGGCCTGATTATTTATATAGGTGAAAATAAGAATATTCACTTAGAGTTTCTGAATTCTGAAGGGATCAGGTAGGAAGAGAAAAGAAATGTTTCATCTTTGTTCACAAAGGTATGTCTTACTAAATTGTTGATAGCTGAAAAGAAAAGATTTCTTTAAATCTGGAAAAACAAAACATTAGAGCATACTCTTCAGTTTATGTAGTCCCGTATAATTAATATTTGTTCTGCTTGAATCCAGTTTTCCCGTTAGTTTTCTTGACTTTGCCTGACGATTGTGGCCGATAGGGACAGTGATAATTCCAAGAAGTTTGCAAAGTTTTCGTTAAGGCTGGTACGTGGGTGCCTTGACCGTTGGAGATTCTGGAAGGCATACCCCAAGTGGGAAGCACATTTTCCAACAGTTTTCTTTGCCATTGTGAGGGCCTCAGCTTTGTGGCAAGGAAGGGCTTCAACTCTTCTAGAAAACATACATACAATAACAAGAACATTTTGATAGCCCATACTAAGCGGCAGTTAAATGAAGTCCAGCCGCAGGTGCTCAAACAACCCAGAGGAGGAGTTCTGAGGCCTCTGGGGACAGAAATAGCTTTTCCTATAGTGGGTGAAAGAATGTAAAAACTGAAAAAATGAGGTTTACCAGGGAGCTAGCAAGAGCCAAGTGGCTGTCTTGGATTGCCCATAGCCCTGACTATTTGTTGAATTTACAGCCATTGTTTCCCCATCTTAATTTCTTTGATTCAGGAGCAGACTGTCACCACGTTATAAGGACATCAGGATGGCAAAAGTCTGGCAATGAGGGGCTATTGTTTGCAGAGGCAGAAAGGACTTCAACCACATATGCCACTCTTTAAAGATTCTGTTTTTGCCTTTACATGAGACCAAGCTAAGGCACTTTCCTGATATTTCGTGTGGGCCTCAATTTTGACGAAAGACAACATTTTATACCAGGACATACTAGACTCCCAGGAATTTTACATAATTTCTGGAACTCTTACAGCATATACTCATAGAGACATAACATAATGAAAACTTAAGGTTATTTCTTATTTGACAATGCTTCCCATGTAATTTAACATATCAGATAAGCCTAATTAGTTTAATATCCCTCTTTTTATAGAGAGAGAAAACAAATCTTGTGAGATGTTTTAGGGATCCTCAGAAAAATTCCAAAGTTAGGTATGGGTTGAAAAAAGACTTCAGGGGCAAGCCCCATGGCCGAGTGGTTAAGTACATGCACTCCACTTCAGCGGCCCGGGGTTTACCAGTTTAGATCCTGAGTGCAGACACGCACACAGTTCATCAGGCCACGCTGTAGCAGCATCTGACATAGCAGAACTAGAATGGCCTACAACTAGGATATACACCTATGTACCGGGCTTTGGGGGAGGGGAAAAAAGAGGAATATTGGCAAAAGACATTAGCTCAGGGCAAATCTTCCTCACACACACAAAGACTTCATTTAGAATCTGATTTGGGGCGGGGGGTGGGGGGGAGCCTGGTGACGCAGTGGTTAAGTTTGCATGTTCTGCTTTGGCAGCCCAGGGTTCACTGGTTAAGATCCCGGGTGCAGACCTATGCACCACTTATCAAGCCACACTGTGGCAGGCATCCCACACATAAAGTAGAGGAAGATGGGCACCGATGTTAGCTCAGGGCCAGTCTTCCTCAGCAAAAAGAGGAGGATTGGTGGCAGATGTTAGCTCAGGGCTAATCTTCCTCAAAAAAAAAAAAAAGAATCTGATTTGGGGAAGTTTGTCAAAAATATAAAAGAAAGTCTTAAAATACTTGCCTAAACAGGACCACAGATCATTATATCCTTATGAAACCTAATATTTAATTATCTATTTAACCAAAGTGACAAAAAAATTTCAAAGACAAATATAGAAGTTTACACAGCTGCAAAACCTTAGTTCTTTTTAATAGAAAAGACTCAGCTTTTAACATAAAGCACAGGAAATTATTTTGATAAAACATAAAATCTCTGCCTTTTAGGCAGATTACTCAAAAAATGAAGAAAAACTTTTCATAATCTACTTATCAAGAGTAGACTAGGGGGCCGGCCCAGTGGCACAGCAGTTAAGTGTGCACATTCCACTTCCAAGGCCTGGAGTTCGCTGGTTCAGATCCCGGGTGTGGACATGGCACCACTTGGCAAGCCATGCTGTGGCAGGTGTCCCATGTATAAAGTAGAGGAAGATGGGCACAGATGTTAGCTCAGGGCCAGGCTTCCTCAGCAAAAAGAGGAAGATTGGCAACAGATGTTAGCTCAGGGCTAATCTTCCTCCAAAAAAAAAAAAAAAAAAAGAGTAGACTAAAAGGCCAAGAAACTTTGTCCTAATAACAGAGAAAACGAAATTATAATTTTGCACCAGCTTATTTTTGATATTAAGACTGACAATTAAATTCATTCCAATCTTAGCCAGCTCGACCATGCACAAAGCTCTTTTCTCAGGGTCCCTCTTCCACAAACTTTCTTTTTAGCACTTGGAACTTGTTCTTTCTTTTTTCCCATAATGAGTTCCACTTTAGGACAAATTTACTTTCTTAACAAAAATGTCTCCATTCCTTACACCTTCTTTTACTGAAAACATGCATTTTTCTAATAGTATGAATTTTTTTAATATTGTACAAGACATGTTTACAAATAGACCCAAACATCTTTCAGTTTTTCCATAATAAGAAACCAATAGTAGGTAAACCCCTGTTCAGTAGTTAATGTTTTATTATTTTATGTTATCTGGAAATGATCTAGATATTCAATGAATTTTCCATCATTTAATTTCATTTAGCAAAACTCTAAAGTTTCAAGTTACCAAAAGATTTAGGGAAGCTATTTTAAAGTAGACATACCATAAAACATAATTATTGCACCTAAAAATCCTTATATCATTAACATCTATATAAGTCATTTGTTCTTAACAATCATAGTTAGATTATTCATGAAAATTTCATGAGACATTAAGGCAGTTATCTATCATCTTAAGTCAATTTTTTTTTTGCTGACAAGTTTTATAACAGTGATAACAGTAGCTTACTT
This sequence comes from Equus quagga, assembly GCF_021613505.1. Lineage (NCBI taxonomy): Eukaryota > Metazoa > Chordata > Mammalia > Perissodactyla > Equidae > Equus > Equus quagga. The sequence continues at coordinate 140,937,890 of NC_060267.1, read as the reverse complement.
GATTAATAACCCAGGTAGCATAAAAGTTGCATGTTTGCATTCTATCCAATGCTGATATCCCTGAAGACATGTCTATTTTAATGAAACCAACAAACTTAAGCAAGCTTTTATTTACCAAAGAATATTTTATATCATGTTAACTTGAAAAACATTTGGGTCTGTATCTATCATATTTAGAAATAATTTATATAAGTGCTTACATTAAGTTTATTAAATACAACTCTTTTTAGAAATTAATTTTGTTAATAGCATCTGGAGGTAGAAAAATATCACACAGATATAACATACATACATATAGATAGATAGACACAGAGAGAGATCTTATAGCTTTTATTTAAAAATTTTCAAGGCCAGCCCCTGTGGCCTAGAGGTTAAGTTCAGCGCACTCCACTTCAGCGGCCCGAGTTTGGTTCCTCAGCACAGACCTACACCACTTGTCTGCCAGTGGCCATGCTGTGGCAGCAGCTCACTTACAAAAAGAGGAAGATTGGCAGCAGATGTTAGCTCAGGGTGAATCTTCCTCAGCAAAAAAATAAATAAGAGAGAATAAAAAATTTCAGCCGTGAATCAGGTACAATACAAAACTCACTAGCTTATAAACAATTGTTTCTCTAGATGATGGGACAAGTCAAGGTACCTGCTTAACAGTTTTTGGTGGTGGTGGTGGTAATATTTGAGGAGAAGATTTTCAAGATTTATATTTGCTATAGACAAAGAGGCAGTGAAATAGATTTTGGGTAAGAGAGCCTCTCTAGTAGCCTGCATTTAAAGCACAACATTTTTCCCCTTTTTTTTCCTTTAGCCTCTGGCTTTACTGAGTGAGCAGGCCAAGGTTAGTCTCAGCTGACTGTGGGCTGTTATCTCCTGGGGTGTTTACATTCTAAAGACACAGTAAAATTTACAACTTCGAAGGACAGAGAGAAAAAAATGCAAGTTTTGTCCTAGGAGTTTCTGAGTAATTGCGATTTAAAATTTTCCTTCAGTTTTAGGAATTGGGCCTGGTCTTAATAAGAGTTCCCATAGAAGTTCCCATTACAAGCCTTTTGAGACAAATAAGGGAGGTTTTATGATTGGTGAAAGAGAACAGGTGGAATCTGAACTGCCTTTAAAGCTGCATTTTCAGTTTTGCAAAGACTTGTAAGACAAGGACAGTTGCTCCCCATTCCCTGGATATTGGGTTGTAACCTAAATGACATCAGAGGTTGATTTACCCGTCCGACTACACGATCCCTCATTTGCTTCTTCCCCGCCGGGTACATAGCTTTATTTTAAACTGAGGGAAGAAGGCCTATAAAAAATTCCTATCAGGCTCTGAGTATCAGATTTAATTTGGCCAATTTTGATGGTAGAGCTACTAAAAAAAATCCTTTTAAATCTCTTTTTAATTTTCAGCCAGGACAAACAGTAAAAGTCTCTGGCAGTATTAAATAACCCTATTAATTCTAATTTTAGTTTCCCCTAGGCTGTTTAAGGGAATAATGTGGCAGTTTACCAGGAAAACTCTGAGACTTGTGTCAACTCTGGGAGGTGCCCACATGGCAGTACTCTCAGTGATGCAGCCTCGGCGAGCCGAGGAGCCAAAAGAAAGATATCTTGGACTCTTAAGTTCTGGTGATAGTGCTCCTTTATTCAGAGAATAGCATGGGGACAGGACCCATGGGCAGTGAAGAGCTGCACTGTGTTGAGGGTTAGGGTAAATTTATAAGGCATGGGGACGTGAGTCATTTTTACTAGACAAATGGAAGATATGTAAAAAGTCATTAAAACAGTATCGGTGCAGGTGGGGTCTGGTTACTGTGTGGTCGTATAAATTTAGATATGAATGGGGTCATATAGATTGGGATGTAGGCTGGGACGCCTTGGGCTCCTCTCCTTGGGGCAACCTTGATCCACGTCATAAAGAGTAGATACGGGGTGTTTGTAAGGCCATTTACTCGGTGGACTTTCATTTACAGTTGTGTAGTCTTTTCTTTTAGGTATCTCTATATCCTTAATTTTTCTTTAGCTTTTTTGCAACGAAACTTTCAATGAAGCTATTTTAGAGTTTTGAAGCCTTTGCTTTTAACAGCACCTTTTAAATGATCTTCTCTAATTAGAACCTTCCTTCTCCTGGCCATTGTAATTTTAAATCATCCTTAGCAATTTTGTTACTGCTCAAAGATGGGGTTCTCTGCCTTATGTGCACAAAGAACCAATTTTTATGCCCCTTGCTTCTGATAAGAGTCTGAATTTCAAGTTCTGGTTGTTTCCTGGTCCTTTGGTTCCGTGGTGGGGAGGGATCTTTGGTTCTGGGTGTTATTTCAGGTCAAGATTTTCTCCTCTGCACATACTCTGGCTATGTGAGTTGCAGTTTTGGCTTTAACCTTCTGTTGATAAGATGAGGTCCCTTTGAACTGGTCCTAGAGGGCCTGTGGTAAAAGTTTTGGTCCATTGAAATAGAAATTTATAAGAAAAGGGGTCATAGTTCTTAAATATAAAACCAATTGGAGTTCCCTAGGAGGAACTTCTCAGCAAACAAGAACGACAATAGAGAAATCCCCCAATTTAGTTACTCAAGACAAAGGAAAATCTCTTGCTGAGGGAATCCCTTCCTGCAGCAATAGCAGCTGGGCCGGCACTGAGACAATCATCTCCTGGGCAGTCGCCCCTGATCCCCCAAAAAAGGCACTGACCCCAGGGACCGGCTGGTGGCAGAGTGGTTAAGTTTGCGCACTTCGCTTCAGCAGCCCAGGGTTCACCCATCCGATCCCAGGCACAGACCTACCCTGCTCATCAAGCCATGCTGAGGCAGTGTCCCACATACATAACAGAGGAAGACTGACACGATGCGATGTTAGCTCAGGGCCAATCTTCCTCGCAAAAAAAAAAAAAGGCACTGACGTTGACCAAATGGAGGGAGGTCAGAACCTGAGAGCACCCACAATTGGAAGAGTCAGCAATCTGTGGAAATGGTGAACCCAAGGTGGCTCAGGTATGTTCTGTACCAGGTTCCAGGGGAGGCCAGTCCAGTCCACAAAGGTGAGGTCCCACTTTCTGACACTATCTATGTTAACCTAAAAATGAAAACCCAAAATGAGAGACTGAAAGGAAAATGGAGGCACTATGGACAATCAGACCAGACCAGTTTCTGGGCAGACATGCCTCAGCATGTGCGCTGCAGGCCGCGCATGCGCGGAACTGTGTACGTAAACACCCTTGTGTAACCTTTACTGGCTGTGCGCCAATTTTGCGCGACGGTCCTATAAAAGTGGCCCTAGGAAAAGCCAGGAGCTCCCTCCTCCTGCTGGCCGGCCGAAGAGATTAAAGCATGTCTACACTGCCATCGGCTCCGCGCATCTTTTTCCAACTCCCCAAACCCTGTGGTCCGGTCCGCAGCTGTTCCCCTTCTGCATACACCTGGCTTAGTCAGGCAGGATTCCAAAGTGAGGGGACCCACAGCTCCTGAGACTGACGGGACGGACATGTGGCCACCCACTTGTATGTGGTTCCCGGTGGCGGATGTCCTGTTGAATTGGGCCCCTGCGGAAGGGAGGGAGCCGTGGATGGTACCCCCGTCAGCATCCAGACGGCTCTGCATAGCCTTGGGGAGCAGGTGCTGGGACGGCTGGGTGGGCTGTTTTGGACAGCCCTACGTCGCAACACGGAGTCTGCCCTGCGGGATGCGGACCGCATACTGGAGCTGCGAGCCAAGGAGGCCGCCCTGGAAGCGCGGTGCCGCAGTTGGCTCAGGAGTTGGAAATGGCGCCTCGCAGCCGGACGGCGGAGGACGCTCAGAACAGGACGTGGAGGAAGCACGCCCTCTCCATGCTCAGGCAGTAATCTAGCAAAAGGTAAAGCACGAGCAGCCCCTGGGCCCAGGAGGTGTCGCGCAAGGAGCCCCAGTCGTGACAAAGTTCACGGCGTATACCTTATAAGCCAGCGGACCTGCGGGACTAGTACCGGCCTGGCTCCTGCGGCTATGGGATGAGGGGGCGGATGGTGTCATCTGTGCCCCTGATGAGATGGAGAAGCTGTCCTCCATCACGTTGCATCCTTCCCTTCGGCAGCAGCTACAGATTAGCCGCCGGCTAGCCTAAGGGCAGGGGAATCGCTCCAAGATGGAGTGGGTGACGGCTGTCGCCTGGACAGGTGTGGCATAACGCCTGGGAGCTTCCAGAGACTGTAAGTTGGTGGCAGACCTATGGGAACTGGTCCAGGTTATCCGCGAATTGGGAATGCGGCCCCGTCTAATTCTTTTGGGTCCTTGGTGACGATTTTGGCACCTTATGTGGGGTGCCGGATACATGAAATAACTACTGCCATGGCCACTTTGGGGAACGCAGAAGGCCGGAGGAGGGAAAGAACCTTGCGTGTCGCACGGCAGGTGGCGCCCAAGCCTAAGCGAGTCACCCACATGCAGATGTGGATAGATCTGCTAGCCGCAGGCACCGGTCAGGCGATAACAGACCGCAACCGAAGGCTGTCTTGGTGGTGCTGTGGCGCCAGCTGAAGTCTGAGCAACAGTCCCAAAAGATGGCAGGAGTGAGGAAGAGTCCTGGCAAGAGTCGCCAGGTAAGGCTCCAGGACTTCATGCAGTCCTCAGGAGGAGAGCCTGCGGACCTCTTTGACTAGGGGGAAGGCCCAGGTGCCCGGCTTGGGGGGATCCCCGGAGGACTGGAGGCCATTTGTGGAACTTGAGATTTACTGGTCCCCCAACAATGTACAGCGTGTGCTGGCATTTGTAAACACTGGAGCCAATTGCAGTTTGATTACGGCAACCCGGAGAAGTTTCCAGGGAAGCCGGCATATATCGATGGATACGGGGGCCATATGGTGAAGGTGAAACTGGTGTCCTTGCCCCTTGGTGTTTGTCGCCTGCTGCCCCGGGTGTATACAGCGTATGTGTCCTCTATCCCCAAGTATGTTCTGGGGGTGGATGTCTTGCAAGGACTGCACCTACAGGCCACAATAAGCGAATTCCGGGTGTGCGTGGTTAAGACTGTTGTCTGGGGCATACGCACCATCCGCCACAAGTGTTGCTGGTGCCGTGGGGTGTGGTGGCCAGCCGACAGTATCGCTTTCCAGGTGGACATGAGGAGATCACACAGACCATTGAAAAACTAGAAGAGGCTGGGGTCGTGCGACCCACCCACAGTCCCTGTAACTCTCCGATTTGGCCCGTGAGGAAGCCCAGCATATGACTGTGGACTGTGGTGGCAGACCTATGGGAACTGGTCCAAGTTATCCGCGAATTGGGAATGCGGCCCCGTCTAATTCTTTTGGGTCCTTGGTGACGATTTTGGCACCTTATGTGGGGTGCCGGATACATGAAATAACTAGGTGACTCCTCCGTTGCATGTTGCTTGTGCCCTCCGTGAGTGATATAATGGATCAACTGACAGTCCGGCTGGGATAGTACCACTGTGCTGTGGACCTTGCTATTGCCTTCTTTTCTATTGACATTGCCACCGAGAGCCAAGAACAGTTTGCTTTCACCTGGGATGGCAGACAATGGACTTTCTGTGTGTTGCTGCAAGGATACCTGCACAGCCCCACTATTTGTCGTGGGCTCATTGCTCTGGACTTGGCTGCCTGAGCTCACAGTGATGCAGAGCTTGTGTTTCATTACATTGACGATGTTATGTTAACCTCTGACTCTCTTGCAGATCTAGAGCAGGCTGTTGACTCCCTGTGGAGACATCTGGCAACATGTGGTTGGACCATCAACGATGCCAAAGTCCAGGGACCTGGCTTATCTGTCAAGTTCTTGGGGATTGTCTGGTCAGGTAAGACAAGGGTGATACCCCAAGCAATCATTGACAAGATACTGGCATACCCCTTGCCAACGACTGTAACCCAACTGCAAACGTTTCTGGGCCTGCTGGGGTATTGGTGGGTGTTTATCCAGATTTAGCCCAGGTGGTGAGACCCCTGTATGCTATGGTAAAAAAGGAGCCCCTTGGGACTGGAGAGATGCTGAGAACCAACCATTTAAAGCCGCCAAGTGTACTGTGCAGCAGGCACAAGCCTTACAGACTTATTTATGGTGATACTTCCTTCCTGCGACAGGCCTTCTATCTTAAATTCTTTTAGGCAGTTACGAGGAATGTCAAAGTTTCTTTCTGTCTTTTGTTTTTAAAAATAATCAAGCCAAAGAGACACATTTTGGGTGGCAAATTCTGATCCCCCACAAGTAAATGATGGTTTCCATGTTCCTTTAATATCACCAACACTTGGTACTGTTAAAGATAAATTGAGACATATTAAAATTTTTTTACGAGTTTATTTGAACAAACATCAATTTGAATCAGGCAGCACCAAACTGGAAGTGGTTAGGAGCACTCCATCGACAGGAGCTAGTGGCAAGGTTTTCACAGAGAAGATGTGGAAGCAAAGCAAGGAAATTATTTGATTGGCTATAGCTTAAGCCATTGCATTATGTGGGAAAGCCTGGTTGGCTGTTTGTGATTGGTTGTTTCTCTTAACTTCGAGGCATTTACAGAAATTGACTCTGGCTTAGTTTCGGTTTGCTTATGTAGGCTATCAAGGCATTGGAGCCACTTCAGTCCAGTGGCCTCTCTGTCTGATTACTTTCACAATTCTCCCCTGTCGGTCATCCTCTCATCCATAAGAGAGTGACCAAACATTTGGTATTAGTGCCACTCTCAGTCACCATCAGGTTTAAGCTGTTCCTGTCTCATGAAACTTGTGAAACTGGTAGGTTATGATATCAAGTTTGTGGAAGAATTGTTTTTGCTTTCTATTTCATTGTTCCTTTAGTTTCTCTCTTCAAGTGCAGTGTGACCATTTGATGTCTGCGAACATGTTTTTAGGACCCTTGAGAGAACACAGCACACCAGGGAGACCACAGCGATACATGAGGAGGATAAAATATCAAGAGACTGAAGTACGCTCCTTAGCCAGGTCCTCCATGATCCAGACCGGTTGGTATCAAATAAATTAAAGAATCTACCTGAAGAGGCATCAGCCTGTTTTTGCCAGGTGGCTTGTTTGTTAGTTTCTTCTATCTAGTGTAGCACCAGAGGGGTTGATCTAGGTACAACAAGAGCTGTATGCTCTGGCACAGACTCCTCTTTGTTTAGCCAATAAGTAAGCGAAAGCAATTCTATTATCTGAAACCACCTTAGCAAGAAAGTCTAAGGACTTTTGCTGTGCAGTTATGGCCTTGGTGGTAAATTCAGTGATAGCTGCCAGAGTTAAGAAGCATCGTTTCCTCATGCACTAACAAAGAGAAAAAGCAAGTAGCAAGAGGGCAAAAGGAGTAAGAGTTTCATACTGGAGGTGAAGGTCCTGATCCGTGATCTTGGGAGAGCTGTCCACCTCAAGATGTCGTCAGCTTCTGGGGAGGAACCTCTCTAGTCGATTTTAATTTTAGATCTCCAGCTGCTATGCAGTTCCAAGAGGCTGCAGGAACCCTTTTTAACTGTGAGATGTGGCCTCAAGTTTCAAGGCCCTGAAGTTTGGCTATTATCTGGGTAGTGAGGAGGACCTGATATGGTCTCTTTCAGTGAGGTTCAAGGGCAGTCTTTCTTCTTTGTGATTCCACGTCAGAAGAGTGGGAGAAAGTTGGAAACGTGAGTTTGGAGAGTTGTAGCTAGATCTTTAGGGAAGCTAGAAAAATTCAGGACCTAGTCGAGTTTACAGGTGTATAACAAAACCTCAAAGACAATGAACAGAACTAGAATCTGATATTCACAAGAGTGTGTTACAGTTTTTTACTAAAACATAATTTTTCTCTTTATAATCACCCCTATTTTTAGCAAAGATAACCATAGTAAGACTAATTTGTTTGCAAAATAAGTCTAGTCTTATTAAACGCAGCCTGATTATTCACATAAGTGCAACAAAAATAGTGACTGAGCCAGCCCTGATGGCCTAGCAGTTACAAGTTCTGTGTGCTTTGCTTTGGCAGCCCAGGTTGGGTTCCCAGGCATGGAACCACACCACTCAGCTGTCAGTACCATGCTGTGGCAGTGGCTCACATAGAAGAACCAGAAGAAGTTACAACTATACACAACTGTGAGCTGGGGCTTTGGAGGGGGTAAAAAAAAAAAAAAAACAAACAAGGAGGAAGACTGGCAACAGTTGTTAGCTTAGGACAAAACAAGAAGAGTGATTGACCACATAGGCCCTTTTTTTTTTTTTTGAGGAAGATTGGCCCTGAGCCAACATCTGCACCAGTCTTTCTTTATTTTATGTGGGATGCCGCCATAGCATAGTTTGACTAGTGGTGCTAGGTCCATGCCTGGGATCTGAACCTGCAAACCCCAGGCCACTGAGGTGGAGTGCGTGAACTTAACTGCTACGCCACTGGGCCGGCCCCCACACAGTCTTTTTAAAAGTCTGCCTTGCTGCCTCTTGAAGCCAGGAAGTGAAACCAAGGACTTGCCAGACATTTCCTGGAATACCTATATATTTGGGTGAATTTTTATTTTCTTGAGGTCCCTCAAATATTCTCATGTTCCCCGGGCTACCAGGAAGTGACCTTTCTTACTCAACCGGTAAGGCTAGGAACCCTGTAGGTAACACAACAGGAGGTTTTTCCAAGGAGCTTTATTATCTCCATATTAGCTCCATCGACTAACCTTGGTTTCTGAAAACTGGTCATATCTGATTTTATGCACATCATTTTTAAATGTGACATTTCAGTCAAAGCCTTGGTAATATAACCAATGTTTCCAATTGTGTTCTGTTACAAGGAGAATAGATTTTATTGTATCTATGCAAATAACTATATTGCCATGAAAATAAAAATACTTAATAAGAATTTCATGGGTCAGCCCCGTGGCCGAGTGGTTAAGTTCGCTCGCTCTGCTTCAGCAGCCCAGGGTTTCCCCGGTTTGGATCCTGGGCACAGACATAGCACCGCTCATCAAGCCATGTTGAGGCGGCATCCCATATGCCACAACTAGAAGGACCCACAACTAAAAATTTGCAACCATGTAACAGGGGGCTTTGGGGGGAAAAAGGAAAAATAAAATCTTTAAAAAAAAAATCAAAAAATAATAAAACAATTTCATAATTCTGGAGGGATAAGGTAAGGAGAAAAAGATAAATGTTTTAATTCTGTTTACAAAGGTATAATTTACCAAATTGCTGTGAGTTATAGATAACAAGAGAAAAAGATTTCCTTAAATCTGGAAAACAAAAGATCAAAGAACCAGCAATGTTTCAAACAAAAAGTCATAAAAATTATAACTATCCTTATCAGTTCATTTAATCCCATGTTATTAATTCCTGTTCTCCTTGAATCCAATTTTTTCATCAGAGTTCTGGAAATTCCTACTCAGTTTAGTGTTACAATCTTAAAAAGTTATCAGGAACCTGTATTCTACAGTACTTGTCAGAGTCTTCATTATAAATCTCTCTGAAGATGGAGCACTTTTACAGAAGCATCAGAGTAAAACAATAACTGTCTATAAATGACAAAAAAAGACTTTAAAATGGCCATAGTTAAAGATCGGATGAGGGGCTGGCTCTGTGGCCAAGTGGTTAAGTTCGGGCACTCCACTTCAGTGGCCTAGGGTTCGCTGGTTCGGAGCCCAGGTGCAGACCCACACGCCCTCATCAAGCCATGCTGTGGCAGCCTCCCACATGGAGGAAAGAGAGTGACTTGCAACTAGGATATACAGCTATGCACTGGGGCTTTGGGGAGAAAAAAAAAAAGGGAGATTGGCAACAGATGTTAGCTCAGGGCCAAAGTTCCTCATCAAAAAAAAATACATCGGATGAGTTCATTTGATAAGGAAATTTAGTTATTTCGGTGTCATACAACAATTTAAGATAATAATTGAACAATGAAGGTATTGACAAATTTCTGTGAACTTCAAATCATTCTTGGAATGCCTATATTAGTAATATATATCCATACACATGTAACCTAAGAAGGTTTATTATCACTTTTTATTTGACAATGCTTCCCGTGTAATTTAACATGCAAAAAAACCTAATTGGTTTAACATCTTTCTTTCACAAGGTAAGAGACAAATGTTTTGGGGCCCTTTGGGAAATCTCAAAGTTAGTCTGAGGTCAAAAAGACTCCATTTAAGGGCCCGCCTGGTGGCACAGTGGTTGGGTTCACGCATTCCGTTTCAGCAGCCCAGGGTTCGCCGGTTCAGATCCCAGGCATGGACCCACACGCTGCCTATCAAGCCATGCTGTGGTAGGCGTCCTACATGTAAAGTAGAGGAAGATGAGCACAGATGTTAGCTCAGGGCCAGTCTTCCTCAGCAAAAAGAGGAGGATTGGCAGCAGATGTTAGCTCAGGGCTGATCTTCCTCAAAAAAAAAAAAAGACTCCATTTAAAATTTGATTTGGGGAAGTTGTCAAAAATGTTAAAAGTTTTGAACATTAAATTAAATAAATTATGTATTTATGTATACATATAGAATATTTTAATATAAATATATAATAGATAAATTGTGTATATGTATATATAATATATAACTAATAAAAACAAAGTTCCATAGCTTGATCCAACTGGAAATCCAATGTCTATATACTAAATTTATATATTAAAAACAGCATATAAGAAAAAACAAAAAGGGTGCTAATTGGCTTTTGTGGTGTACAACATAGGTTCTAAATTAACTTTAACATTGGCTGAAATGCACCAATTGGCAAAACTTTATGGACTTAATTCTGGGGCTCAAGTTAGTTATACTGGGGATCTCACTAAATTTAAACATTGGCCCCCAATAATATTAAAAAGATAACTAAATATAAAATGGAGGAAAAATGGTTATGCCTCACTCTAACTGTAGCCTTTCCTAAATTTCCCTTAGTCATGATACCTATTGCCCTAAAATATTCCATATTGAACACAGAGGCTCTGATACAATAAATAATGAACTAAAATTAAAGTAAGTCCTTGATACTTACAAATTGGCTTGAAAATGGGACCCATGAACCTCCAGTTAAAATAGTTAATATGGCCCAATATAAGTTAAATCAAGGACTTCAAGGATTAAATTTACATATGAAACCTAATCAATAAAGAGGTGATTAACTCCACTGCTTCTCCATTTGACAGTCCAATTTTGCCTGTTCTTAAATTTGAAAAAAATAAAAGGCGCCTCATGGTGGATTACTATGACCCTAATGCTTTGGTCCCATCCAAGGCCCCCATATCCAATACCCAATATTCTTAAAATTACTGATTCTATTCAATTAACAGCCAGTAAACATTTTACTCATAGATTCGGCTAACATGTTCGTTCAGTGCCTATGTCAATGGCCTCTCAACTGCAGTTTGCCTCCCCGCCTCTGAAGGGACACGGTACACATTTTCCAGGCTACCCATGGTACCTGCAACTGCCATCACACACAGTCTTTATAGACAAGACTTCAACTACATCCACCTTTCTCCAGGAGCACAGGTATAACATAACATTGGTAACATCCTTCTCCAAAGAGATTCACCTGACACACTTATTAAGGAGACATAAGTCCAACATTATTTAGTCCTTTTGGGGTTCTGGTGGCAACATATTCCTCATTTACAAATTTCACATCCAAATTAAACTTAGCAGGCACTCCTGTTAGTGCCCACAGAAACTCCTTCACTATAGAAGCTTTGGCAACCTCTTCTCATGCCTCCTGGAGTCTCTGAACCACTTATGATGGCCATTGGTTACCCCTGGACTTCTGATGCAAGAAATTGCTCCTCTCGTCCTTGTACTATACACCCATAAAACAACAAATGACTGGCTACCTCCTGAGCTCTTCCAGAAATAGAGGCTCTCATAGACCCTGAGCCTGTGACCCTCCATACCCAGCTTCCCATAATGCTTTGGTCATGGAAACAGTACCCCACAAGCTTGGCACAGCTACTGAGACTCCTTAAAACAGAATGGAGCCAAACGTGGGCCCTTGGGTATATTCCATCTGCAGGAGAGGGTGCTTTCCCCTGTCCTCAGGTCCTTCCAGATGCAGTAATGCACCCCTCCCTTGAGCCCCTCGATTATCTGAGAAGCCCCTTGGGATTAACTAAGTGAATAGCAATGGGAGTTGGGGAACTATGCAAATGGCACTGCTACCCATCATATGTGAGGGAGCTCCATGGAATGCGGCTGTTTTCCATCTCTTAGCCAGGAGATCCCTAATAAAAGATGGGATCCAAGAAACAACACACCTGACCAAACTTCAGGCAGTCATCTTAGCACTGGATGACCTGGCCAAGAAATGGTCCCATCTTCACATTTATTGTAAACTGCTGGCCATTACCTGGAAATTGTCCCCTTCAAGGTAAAAAAAAAAAACAAAAAAAAAAACTCTGGGAAACTCTTGCCTCACAAATACCCAAAGTATAAATCAAAACCACACGTCTCTACATATACTAAAGCCACAATACAAGGCCCTGCCAGGATACCCCTTATTCCTTTTGGAGTTAAGATATTACTAATCATAACCAAGACATACATTTCACTTCTTAGTATACACCATGCTGGGCTCTTGGGAAAGGCATTCAATCAAACTTTCACATCCCTAATAGGTCCTAAATAGCTTAACTGAGAAACATAATCACATCTTCAAACAACTTCTTTTCAAATTGCTGTCCAATGAATAAATCCCTACCGGTCTCTCCTTGCCCCAGGCCTTAACCTATCTTTATAAATTTTTTATCTTGCCCCCAGCCCACAAGGACTGGGAGTCAGATCAAGCTGCATACTCTCCTGGGACCCATTAACCATAGGCTATACCATGGGCTAGGAAGCTGCTCATCTGACACAGGACCAATTTGAGCCAACACTTCTACAAATCAAAACAAAAGGCCTGTCAAGTGCAGCTGCACACCATCCTGATGACCCCTGATTTTATTATTCCTGGTCTGGGTGCTTTCATTGGTTTACAATCCAGAGGCACAAACCCTGCAGGGAAGCCGTTGTTCCAACCAAACACAGCAAATGCCAAGACCTGCATCAACTCGAGTGGGTATTCAATTGGGAAGTATACCCCAATCCCAGACAACATTGCCCTAGCCCAGGAGCTCACCACTAGAGATGACGTCGCCCCAGCCCAAGACATCGTCGTTGGAGGTGACTTTGCCCCCTGCACCAGAGACAACTTCACCCTGGACACTAAGACCTCTTCCCAAACAATACAAGAAAATTTTTGCTCTTCTTCCTTTGACATTAGGGATTCTATTACGTTTCTGAGCTTGATGTCTGCTTAGCCTGTGATTCTGGTATATTCCTGCGTACACCTCTACATTCTCATGCTTAAAGGGAAATCAGGTAGAGGTTATTACTATCTGTGTCTAAAAATGAATGGAGGAGCTGACCTGGTGGAGCAGCGGTTAAGTGCACACGTTCCACTTCGGCGGCCCGGGGTTCGCCGGTTCGGATCCCAGATGCAGACATGGCACTGCTTGGCACGCCATGCTGTGGTAGGTGTCCCACATATAAAGTAGAGGAAGATGGGCATGGATGTTAGCTCAGGGCCAGTCTTCCTCAGCAAAAAGAGGAGGATCGGCAGCAGTTAGCTCAGGGCTAATCTTCCTCAAAAATTAATTAATTAATTAATTAAAATAAAAGTGAATGGAAATTATTGCTTTCCCTAGGAGACACCTTCCTCATATCAGTCAACTCTTTGACCCCAGTGCCTTCTCCTACTGATGAGGATCAAGGCTGCCCCAGGGAGAGAAACCCAAGGTGACCTGCCCTACATACCGATCTATATCATCCTCCAGGAAGCACAGGATGTCCTAACCTGATCCCACCTGATTCCTATCCAAAGTTCTAGGACCACCTAATAACAAGACCGCACCTGCACTGATACCATTTTAACAATTTTTTTTCATGATCTTTCCTTTGTCTTGTAAAGAAATAACTCACATACCTATGCCTTATAAATTTAGCCCTACCCTCAACCCTTTGCAGCTCTTTACTGCCCACGGGCCCTGTCCCCATGCTACTTCATGCTATTCTCTGAATAAAGGAGCACTACTGCCAGACCTTGAGAGTCCAAGAAGTCTTTCTTTCAACTCCTCGGCTTGCCGAGCCTTCATCACTACTACTCTCCTCCAGCTTTCCACCACAACCTCCTGCCTGCGTCTCTGACTGTGACCACCACAATTACTCCTTCCCCTTGGTTACATGCAACACCACTCATCTTTACACATACTTGACTAACTTATCATTTCATCCCATCCAACAACATACCTGCCAGACCTTCCCCCTTGACCTGGGCATATTTCTAACACACTTTTCAACTCTACTAAGATATTGTTAGAGACTCCCAAAATTTCAGATCTATTTTTCTTCACTAATGCCATATAAATGGGAAAATTGGTTACAGGTCAGTCGGCAGAGACTCCTTGTACTTCTACTTGTGTTGCCCTGTTCTTCTCTTATAACGAAATCTTTTCTATCCTCTTTAGGGCAACTTATGCCCTACTCTCTAAACATCTCCACTCTCATTACCCCTAACTTTCCTTAGTATGATGCCAAAACACCAGAGGACAAATTGTATTGTAAATATTTTTTAATTTCTGAATATTACGAGGTTTTGACATGCTAAAAAACCATTCTGTCTGGGAGAGACTGCCTTTCCAAGGGCTAGCCAACTCTTAGAGATAGCAAAGAGCCCAGCCAGGAGCATGTCTTTGATACACAAACTAACCAATCCAGAGCCATACCTCCTCCATCTGGCCCATACACCCTGAGAGACAATATTTCTCTGCCTTAACCATCCCAGGGCCAGGTGCTAAGCAACTGGAGACCATCCTTATTGCCCCAGACCTGTCAAAATTATTCAAACTAGCCAATCCTAAACTGTTCACGCTTCCCTGCCTTGCTTTTTCCATGAAAACCCCTATAAAGGCAGTGTCCTAAACCTTCCCCTCACTCCTGTCTTCTGCCTCCTGACCACCCTGGTGGCTTTGCCATGTAGCCCTACCAGGAGTGCCATGCTTCTTGTCTCTTGGATCAGTGAGTATAATACTTTGGTTTTTTTACCCCGTGCCTCTCTTGTTTTCTCTTATGACCACATCTGACTAACCATCTCATTAAAAAATACAAAATACAACCCATACCATCAGCTGGAACATCTTTGAACTGTGGGCTGCACTTAGCTAAGGGAGTGGCAGGAGCATCCACTACAGGCTGTTCATCCCCCTCTGACAAGGCAACTACTTCATAGAGTCAGTTGATCCCCTGGAATCCCACTCAGGCTTGATCTTGGATGTAACATTTCCATTTAATGATGGCACTTTGCTGAGCCTGTCCTATTTTATTAGTAGGATCAATGAGAATCCACGTGAGGATGGGTAGCTCAGGTCATAAGGTCACATGCAGCACTTCGGTGATTAAGAGCTATTTCCAATAGAGCCCAATAGCAGGCTAGGAGTTGACATTTGAAGTCGGGTTTATCTGGCAGCTGTCTTGGGTAATTTACATCTCCAAAACCCGAGGGGTCTGTGCACCCCAGTAGCAGTCTCTTGTTGCCACAGGCTCTAATCCTCATGGGTAAGTAGCAAAGACATGTAGCTCCAAAGAGCTGGCAAGCTCCATTGGTCCCAATGACAAGACCCATGCCAATTCATGTTGCATGGCATCTACAGTCTGCTCTTTTGGGGACCCCATACAGAGATGGCCACCTTGCAGGTAAACCTTGACTAAACGGACCAAAAAAATACCCAGATTTGGTACATGTTATCTCCAATAGCCAAACAGGACTACCAGCTATGGAACTTCTTTCCTGATGGTGGTGGCTTCCAATGACAGCAATTTTTGTTTGACTTTATCAGAAATACTCCTCTGATTACCAGCCCAGATGGCTCCCAGGAAATGTACTTTTGAGCAGGTCCCTGGATCTCACCAGGGTTGAGGACCCATCCTCTTTGTCATAATATCTACAACTTTATGTAGGGACTGGTCAATTTGTGTTTTAGTCAGGCTGGCAATGAGGATGTCATCAATACAGTGGATGACAAGTACTTTTGAAGGTAATTGGGCTTGTGGCAGATGTAGTCCTACCACTGGTGCCATATTACAAGAGAATTGAGGTACTGGTATGGACTAAATTGTGTTGTCCTACCCCCGTTAATATGTTGAAGTTCTAACCTCCAATATGACTGCATCTAGAATCCTAAAATGAGAAATGAAGAAAGGCTGCAAAAGTGTGCTATTCTTCAAGACAAGGGAAGAATAACCCCGAAGATGATTCAGAGATCAGGGTTGAACCATTGCCTTGGTTTCAGACAGACCAGTTTCCAACAAAAGCCACCTAGAGCCTTGGGGTCAAGACTGAGGCCGCAGTGGATCCAGAAGGTGGGACCATCACCCCAGTGGTCCTGGAGGGCAGAGCACCAAATCAAAAAGAATTATCCTTGAGCCTGAGATCTCATGGAATTTGCCTTGCTAAGTTTTGGATTTGCTCAGGACCTATCACCCTTTCTTCCTTCCAATTTCTTCTTTTTGGAATTGGAATGTGTGGGATAACAGAAAATATATACAGTTGTCCCTCAGTATTTGCAGGGGATTGGTTCCAGGGTGCCCATGGATACCAAAATCTGTGGATGCTCAAGTCCCTTAGTCAGCCCTCTGTATCTGTGGGTTCACACCCCTGAATTCAACCAACTGTATAAACATGATCCATGGTTGGCTGAACCCGCAGATGAGGAATCCGTGGATATGGAGGGCTGACTGTATTGGTCTCTGTCCCTAGTTCCTGGCACAGAGCTCTTGAAACTCTTGTAATTTCCTAAGTGATAAGAGCACTCAGAGCATCTTTTGTTCTAATATTTGGTCTTTGGCCCTGGTTCTTGACGCAGGGCTCTTGAAACCCTTATAATTCCCTGGGTGATAGGAGTGCCTTTTGTCCTATTGAGGTGAGTCTAGGTGGGCTCCTGGATGAGGGCTGGTCACTGGAAAGATCAAGCCATGATTAGAAGCTTGGAATTTTCAGCCCACCCCCCATTCTCTTGATAACGGAGAAGGGCTTGGAAAGGAGTTAATGATTAATCATGCCTACATGATGAAGCCTCCATAAAAGAACCAAAACTACAGGATTCAGAGAGCTTCCAGGCGGGTGAACACATCCTTGTAACTGGAGGGTGATGCTCCTCAACCCCATGGGTATAGAAGTTCCTATGCTTGGGACTCTCACAGACCTTGCCCTACATATCTAATCTGGCTGTTCATCTGTATCCTTTAAATGATAACCGACAAACATACGTGAATTGTTTTCCTGAGTTCTGTGAGCCACTCTAGCAACTTAATCAAACCCCAGGAGGGTGTTGTTGGAACCTTGGATCTACAGCTGGTTGGTCACCTGCACCTGCAATTGGTGTCTGAAGTAGAAGGCCCACTGAGCCCTTAACTGTGGGATCTGATGCTAGCTCCAGGAAGATAGTGTCAGAATTGAGTTGAATTGTAGGACCCCCAGCTGGTGTTGTAGAGAATTGCTTGGTGTGTGTGTAGGGGGGGAATCCCATACATTTAGTGACCAGAAGTGGTGTTCTGTGACTAGTAAGAGACACACAGGAGGGAAGAACTGTAGGTCTTTTCAACACCCGATGTCTATCCTATAACTGTTCCATCATTATATTTTGGAAGCATACACTTGTCTGGTTTCAGGCTCACAGCTGGAGAATTTTGCCTCTAGATGAATCATAGCTCAAGTCTCACCCGTATCTGACCTAGATGATATTTAGATGACACTTTGGACTTCCAGACTTTCAAGTTAATGCTGAACCAGAGGTAAGACTTTTGGGCTACTGGAATGAAATCAATGAAATTAATGTATTTTGCATGTGAGGACATGAATTTGGGGGAGCCAGAGGCAGAACTGATGGACCAAATGTTTGTCTCCTCAAAATCCATGTCAAAGCTCTAATCCCTAGTGGGAAGGTATGTAGAGGCAGGGCCCTTGGGAAGTAACTAGGGTTAGATCAGCTTACGTGGGTAGGGCACCCACGATGGGATTAACGCCCTTATTAGAAGAGAAACAGACAGACAGCTTCTCTCTTTCTTCATGATATGAGAATATAGCAAGAAGGCAGCTGTCTGCAAGCCAGGAAGCAGGTCCTTACCAGAACCTGGTCATGCCGGCAACTTGATCTTGGACTTCCCAGCCTCCAAAACCGTGAGGAATAAATATCTGTTGTTAAAGCCCCCCAGTCTATGGTGTTTTGTGATAGTAGCCCCAAACTAAGACAGCTGCTACAGATATGTCCCTCCCAGTCTCCTCCCTCTCAAAAAAGGATCAGGCCTAGATATATTTAGCCTTCAAAGAATAATTCTCACATTATGCAAACTTTTCCAGAGTAATAAAACAGAAAGAAAAGTTCCAAATTCATTTTGCAAAGCAAATTGAATCTAGTTCTGTAAGCAGAAAAAAGAAATCACCATGAACAAATGGACTTTATTCCAGGAATGTCAAGAAATTTCAATTATTTGAAAACTTGTCAATAAAATGAATTACACACACAAAAAAATACAGAATATGACCTGTAAAATTACACCAACAGACTTTTAAAAAATTAGATAGAACTTAGCATCCATTTCTAATAGAAACTCTAAGTATAATAATAATTGCTATAATGTGTACTATGCATCAAGCACTATTTTAAGTGCCTTACACTTATATTAACTAATTTTATCCTCACAGCCCTATGAGGTAGAACCATTTCACAGATGGAAGAACTGAGACACAAGCTAAGTGACTGCCCAGGATCACACACCTAAGAAGGTGGTGTAGTGAGGATTTGAACTTAGAGTGCTAGGCACAAAATCTGTGCACTTAACCACTTAGATACCATACTGCTTCTTCTAAAAATAGAGATAGAAGGAAACTTCTAAACACAATAGAATATTTATCAGAAACTAAGAATGAGGTGAACATCATAAAAAAAACTGTGAAGTGCTAAAAACATTAGGAGCAAGACATGGAATGCCTGTTATCTGCTATTTTCTTTTTATATTCTTGCTAATGCATGACATAAGTGACATACAAATTAGAAATTAAGAGAATACTAATTATTTTTGTATACCTACAAAAGTTAGGAAATGAAAACTAAAAATAATTTAGCAAGGTAATTGGATCCAGATAAAGTTTTTAAAAACCAATAACTATTTCCAATACTAGCAATAGAAATTGAGGTGTGGCTTTCCAATGTAGCCCTTTTCCCTCCATCCAAGAGCCTGAGTGCTTTTCCAGGAAGTGAAGACGTTCATTTCTACTGAGCACCCACCAGACAGCTGGTGGTGTGTAACAGTCATGAATAGCACTGGATCACCCACTCCAGAGACTTAGTGTGGCAGGGGATGAGCAGACAAGAACCCGAAGATAAAACTATAGCATCCAACAGGCAGGGGGTTCTACTGATGACATGAGCAGTAATGTCCAATCAGGGTGGACGGATGGACGCAGGTGCTCATAATGGGGGCTGGGTTCTTCCCTGGGATCTGAGAACTCCCAAAGTAAAAAAGGAAGTCCTATCTGCATATTTTGTAAAGGAAAATGGAAATAAACACCAAAAACATAGCTGTAACAGAAATTTAATTGAAAACACATTCACAAATGACAAATTTCCAGTCCCCTGTCCTTGGTTCAGAAATTTTTTAGGCCCCCAAAAAACATTCTAACAATGTCTGAGAGGCCTCTCCCAGAATCACATCTAATTCTTATTTTCTTCAGCCTGGACTCTCTTTCCTTTCTTCTCCATTGCCTCTAAGACACAAATCACAGCTCACAAAAATCTCTCCCCTCCAGGTGACACACCTGACATTGCCCCCACCTCCTCCTCCACCTGTGCCACACTGCCGCTCCTCATATTGCTAAGAGGAAGGAGGTTGACACCAGAGGCAGAGGTGCCCCAGCAGTGGGGCCCTACTGCAAGGGGGAAAATAATGAGTTGTTCAAGCTTATGTCCAATATGTGACTGTTAAGGAGTGGAAATCCTCTGAAAAGATTTCCTGTTTCTTCTGCCTTTGATGAATGAAAGATGGCCCAAAAGGTAATTACAAAAATTAAGGGTACACCTCTAACCTAGAAATTGGTAAGGAAATAAGATTAATTTGACTCTACTATCTTGCCACAAACCTCATCGCTGTGAATTCCAACCATCCAAGAATGCTTCTAACTGGAACTTTCAATCATCTTTGCCACAGCCACAAAAGTCAAATCTTTACAGTAAATTTTGATGCTGTTCTTAACTTGTTTACTTAGGCATAAGGTGGACTCAGCTAGTTCAGAACTAGAATCAGTGTGCAGGGCAAAGTACCTATCAGTGGAACATGACTGCCAACTCCAATACCTAGGTACATACAGACATACATACACACACTCAAACACAAATCCATTAGCTCTCTGAGGCAGAAGTAACAGCAGTACGACTCCAGGGATACACGTAGATGATATGAATGAGGCCTTTGTATGTGATATCCGATGATATCCATCGTTAGAAATTTTAGGTTGGGTGGTGGGAGGGGAGTTCATCCTCACTTGAAGAATGGTTGCGTTGGAGAAGTGAGTTTTAAAAACTTCTTCAACAACTAGTAGATGCAGAGAATTATCTATATGCTAAAAGAAATAGATACAATACCCAACCACAAAGAGCCTACATTAAATTGGTATGAAAGTATACACATATGCATTAAGTTGAGAATAATTTACAAGGCAATTTAGTAACTGCAAATTGTAGCACAGGCTAATTTGAAGCACTGAGGTCATATCAACAGAAGTTTAGGAGGAAGGAAGAAGCATCTGAAGAAAAATGTCTTTCAGAGATGAACTGGATCTTACAGGTTCTGAGGGACACAGATTAGCAAACAGGAAGAAGAAACGGTTTCTAGGTAGGGAACAAGTGATGAGGGTCTAGATTAGAACAGAAGTTTCAAAAAGGCCAGACCCAAGAGTCAGAAAAGGAGGAATCCGTTTCAGAGAACGACTTTATGTAACTGGGGAAACGGATTAACTGGAATAGAAAAAGGGAGATATAATCTCTGTCCTTGAGAAGCACACAGTCTGATTATGTGATATATAACTAAGACATGAAATAGATTTTTAAACAGTTAAAAAAAAGAAAGAAGGAAACCTACAAGTACATGAAATGTGTAGTCCTCACTTCCCCATTACTGAGGAAGGAGTGCACTGTTACTGCCACTCTCCTACCTTTATGACCCAGCAGGAAGCATTTGGGAAATGCCCACTTCAATTAGTGGTTCCAAGAGGACACCAGGGTGAGCAGCATTCTTATAAAGAAAGCTTAACTCAAAGTTCCTTGCTGTCTTGGAGATTTATGCCTTAAGAAACTGACCGAGCCCCACCTGAGTGCTTCTCTCCAGTGTGAGTTCGCTGGTGGTGATTGAAAGTGGAACGCTGACTGAAGGCTTTCCCACACTCAATACATTCATAGGGTTTCTCTCCAGTGTGAACTCTCTGGTGCACAGTAAGCTGTGAGCTGTCACTGAAGGCTTTCCCACACTCACTGCATTTATATGGTTTCTCCCCAGTATGGGTTCTCTGATGTACCATAAGGCTTGAATTATGGCTGAAGACCTTCCCACACTCAGTACATTCATAAGGTTTCTCACCAGTGTGAATTCTCTGGTGTATAATGAGGTATGAGTTTTGATTGAAGGATTTTCCACATTCATTGCATTTATAGGGCTTTTCACCTGTGTGAAGTCTCTGATGTCGAATAAGACACTTACTCAGACTGAATGCTTTACCACACTCATTACATTCAAAAGGTTTTTCTCCAGTATGCATTCGCTCATGGTCAGCAAGCTGAGAGATTTGACTGAAAGCTTTCCCACAGTCACTACATTTGTATGGTTTTTCCCCAGTGTGGAGGCTCTGATGTCGAATAAGACATTTACTCCGACTGAAGGCCTTGCCACATTGATTACACTCATAAGGCTTCTCCCCACTGTGGATTCTCTGATGATCAATGAGATTTCTATTAGAACAGAAAGCTTTCCCACACTCATTACACTTGTAGGGTTTCTTACCAGTGTGAAGTACCTGGTGTCGGACAAGATTTTTACTCCGACTGAAGGCTGCTCCACACTCATGGCATTCATATGGTTTCTCCCCAGTGTGGGTTCTTTGGTGGTCAAACAGTTTGGAGCTCTCATTGAAGGCTTTTTCACATTCATTACATTTATAAGGTTTCTCCCCATTATGGAGTCTCTGGTGTTGAATGAGATGGGAGCTGTGTCGATAGGTCTTTCCACACACGCTGCATTCATAGGGCTTTTCCCCCGTGTGGGTTCTGAGATGAACTATGAGCTGAGAGGTCTGCCTGAATGTCTTACCACACTCGTTACACTCATAGGGTTTCTCTCCAGTGTGGATTCTCTGATGCCCAATGAGGTGTGAACTCCAATTAAAAGTTTTGCCACATTCACCACATCGATAGAATTTCTGTCCTTTCAGGACTCCTTGATGTTCTGCAGGATGGGAAGACACATTTGGATGTGCCCCAAGTTCCTTATATATATCACACCCATCTTCAGTGGATTTATTTTTATTCTCATATGTTATTTCCAAGAAATCACTTTCGAGTTGGCTCCCTTCCTCATCTGAGGGTTGCCCTTCCAGCTTCTCTAAAGCATCTTCACAGGCATCTCCAGCTTCTGGTCCTCCAGGAACCACCCCATAGAGTCCTCCTGATAATCTATCAGATGACTCCAACCCTTTAGAAATTTCCTGCTTTGCAGGCAACTCTGAACTCTCCATTCTGTTCTCACCTGCTGCCAAAAGAAAGAAGAAAACAACTTTTACTCATTTCTTGTCCTACTGAGAAAAAGAATTATCAGTAGTCTATGGAAACTCAATAGTTGAATATTTACTTTCGAGTTCTGGAATTTTTAAATACAAAAGCTTGAAAAAGAGAGCAATCATGGTCATAACTGAACACAAAATGTTGGTTGCTTTCAATCACATCTTAATCAGGGCTACAAACATCATTCTACTACTTCAGTACGTTCAAGTTGTGGATGTGTGGGTCCCTGACTCCTAAGCCCACCCTCTCCAGAATAGGCTACTGTCCTGGACCTGTCAATCACAGAAACTGCCCTGACAACAAGCCGCTTCCAGGAAGCTGCCCTGCTCATCTTTCCTGAAGGGGAAGCTGAAGCAACCACACTTTATGCCAAGCAACCCAGCTCATCCCGTGATGGATGACAGGTGACTGGACAGGGCCAAGCACTAGACCGAACTGTAGCTTTCCTGTAGATTAGTCATCAGCCTCTGCTGTGGCCTGGGCCAAAGTTCTGCCCAAACAGAGATGAGATTTAATGGCTGAACCACCCTGGAGCCCCTCTTGAAGTAACTTCTGAACTGGAAGTAGGGCAAAATGAAGGAAATTACAAGTAGGAGCTCAAGCTGAAATGATGTATGAAGAGAAGCTAAACTACTGGGAGCCACAGCAAGCAGAAAGTATGAGGGAACAGAAAACATAATTAAGAAGGAGCTGTGAGGGGCAAAAGATTCAGAGTGAAGAGAATGGGGAGCAGTGGGAGAAGAAGACAGATACGCAGGGAGCAGCTGCATCACATTCCCGGTGCAACACTAGCCTAAATGTCATCAGCTGTTGCTGCTGAGGCTGCTGAGCTGCCCTGGGTCAAGGCTCAGTCTCCACAAGGCCCTGTTTCTGGGCCAGCCGGTCAGGGTTCCATTTGTTCAGGGTTTCCATTTCTTTAGCCTTATTATAAGTAACACAGCTCATAATTACAATAACTTGAGTAGCTCTCTATTCCTTACAACTACAAACTAACTAAACCACCCTGGGTCAATTAATAATGAAGAAAGAGAATGCTGATAACTGTTAAAGCTGGGTGATGGTGCAGAAAGGTTCAGGATACTGTTCTCTCTACTTTTTCTGTTTGCCATTTTTCACAATAAAAGTTAACAAAGAAAAAGAATACAGCAAAGAAAATGCAAAGACTGCAGACTCTAAGTTACCGGGGAGCAGAAGCATTACCCAGGGAGGCCGCGCTGCAGTGATTTTCCGGCATGACGTTCCGGTACAGGGCTCTCTGACTGACTGCTGGACCTCTCCACTTCTTCTGAGTATAGTCCACGCACAGGAACTCGTACGCTGCAGAGCCCTGGAACGACAAGCTTCTATTGCTCAGGATATTCCCAGCCTGAAGGCTACTGAGAGCACCGGGTGAGGGTCCTGGTGGGGAAAGTGGGGGCAGAGGGACAGAGGCTGGGATGACACATCTAAAAGGACAAGACCAGGGCAAGATAGAGTCTGTGAACTCAGCAGGCGGGACCAGCTCCAGGGGAAGCAATCAGGCAGGGAAGCCACAGGAACATCTCAGAATGGCCCAGAGCCCGGGGCTGAGCTCTAGCTATCCGGGGCCACAGACTGGGGAACTCAGGAAAGACGGAAAGGACTAAGCTCACCTGGGGCCCGACCATCTGAAGCACACTTGCTGCTGCTTGGTCTCCTAAGTTCCCTGCTTGGGGAAGGGCAGGCACTGGGGAAGCCTGTTGAGCTGAGGGAGGAAAGAAAGCTATGAGTGGGACAAGCCCTGCCCTTGGCTCCACCAAGGTCTGTATCCCACCCAGTGGACTCAAGAGAGCCCAGGCAACTCCACACACAGAGTCTCATGCCCTTTCCAGAAAGGCTTTATCCTACGTGTGCTATGCATTTTCCACGGGGGGTATGGTAGAAGGACTCGGGTCACACTGAGGACTGGCCCGCTCAGTCCTCACTGTCTTGAACCTCTCTGAAGGAAGCCATACTTCTGACCACATTCTCTCCCATGGCTTCCCTAGCACAAGCCTAGCCTGATTTCCCCCACATCTCTGGGCCCTCTTTCCCTGGTTTTTCTTCCTTCCTCTGCCCTCTCATTATGGACATTCCAGGTGCTCAGGCCTCAGAGCTTCCCTTCTCTCTGTCAGAGGTCTCATCGACTCTCATTGCTCTGTTCTTTTCTGCACTTCCATCACAAGCTTCCAGTCATCTGCTGGACACTTGACCTGGTGTTGCACATAACCATAAATTCAGTGTCAAAAATACATGTTCGTACTGTCTTCCTTTCCTTTCTCCCCAAGTTCTGTCAATGATTCCAGACATCCATCAAAACCTCTTATTCCCTCTCTTTCTTGAAACTCACATGTAACAGATATTCGCCAAATTGATCTTCAGATTCAACACAATCCCTATCAGAAGCCCAGCTAGCTTCTTTGTAAAAATTGACAAACTGATAATAAAATTCATATGGAAACTCAAGATTTCCAGCACAGCCAAATGAAATTTGAAAAATAAGAATAAGAAGGAAGACTCACAATTCCCAATTTCTAAACTTACTTTACAAAGCAGCAATCACCAAGACAGTGTGGTGCTGACATAATGATAGACATAAATCAATGACACAGACTAAGAGTCCAGAACCAAACCCCATACATCTCTAGTCAACTTACTTTTGATGAAGGTCCCAAGACCACTCAAAGGGGAAAGAATAGACTTTTCAACAACTGGTGCTGGGACAACCAGATGTACAAAAGAATGAAGTTGGACCCCTACCTTAGACCATATGTGAAAATATTATGGACAGCAGGTCTTGGCATTTGTTGCAAAGTGGCCCATGACTCCACACACCGAGTCACAGACGATGGTCGTCTTCCCCTGAAACCGAGGCACCCTCCAACTCCCACCATGTAAGCAAATTTAAAGAAATCACTACCTTCACCCAGAAGCCATCATCTCCTACATTCGCTACAAACATCCGGACTCAGCAAGTGCTGCTGGGACTGACAAAAACGAGAGGACCGTACACTGAGACGGGAAGAAGGAAGCACGCCATCACCCAGCTAAAAGGGAGAAACTACAGCCCTGCTCCAAGGCACGGAGAGTCAAGCGAAGAACTACATTAGGGATCACGCATGTGAGGAGGCTGCCCTAGTTCGGGCAGACAAAGGAAGCCATGCTGTGCAAACAGGGGGACAGGTAAGAAGAAACAGTCAGAGAAAACAAAAGCAAAGGAAAACGAGAGAAGTGATAAAGCAAATCACTGAAGGCCTATGAAAAGAGACTTAGAGACACAACGACAAAAGACGCCTGAAGAGGAAAGGGTGCTTCAGGAGCAGGAGGGGCAGGCTCCAGCCCTGCTGAGCTCCAGCAGCTCAAACCGGAAGAAGGAAACTGCTCAGGACGAAGCAGAAAGTCAGCGAGGGAGACAGCCTTTCACAGACAAACCCGCAGAATGGATGGGAGACAGAAGGAAAACTGAAGTATGAAAAGAACTGGAAAACCGCTCAGGGTGAGGAGAAATCTGGCAGGGAGCCTAAAGAGAATGAGCTGGAGGCCAGGGAGAAATATTTCAAAGAAATGCACCCAGTGGGGAAGATAAACAGCATCGACCTATCTCAGGAAATTGAGACCCACAGTGAAGTGAGCACCAGAAAGAAGCCTCCAACCTGGCCTGTTCTGAAGCAGCTGCTGCAGAAACATCCAGGGGCCAGTGAGCCATTTGTAAAGAGGTGGTGAGAAGACCGACAGGCAGGAAAACGAGCGCGACAGCCTGTGAGCACGCCCATAGACGCCAGGCCTTCCATCAAAGAAAGGGTGAGCCCAGCCTCTGCGACCATGAACATGGACAAAGCTGAAGACCTCCTGGGCCTTCAGGCTCTGAGTGAAAGACCCAGAGCAAAGGAAAGTGATGGGGGCCAGAGAGCTGAAAGCACCCCACTACATCAGGTATCCAGGTGCCTCAGGTTCCTCCCAAGCCTAGCTAACTTTTTTTTTTTAAAAGACTGGCACCTGAGCTAACAACTGTTGCCAATCTTTTTTTTTTTTTGCTGCTTTTTTTCTCCCCAAATCCCCCCAGCACATAGTTGTATATTTTAGCTGTGGGTCCTTCCAGTTGTGGCATGTGGGACGCCGCCTCAACATGGCTTAATGAGCGGTGCCATGTCTGCGCCCAGGATCCAAACCCTGGGCCGCCAAAGCACGTGAACTTAAACACTCAGCCATGGGGCCGGCCCCCCACCCAGCTTTTGAGGACTGAAGAAAACCTCCATAGACCAACTTGTTAAGATGATACCACAAACGTGAGCCCCCAGGCCTGAGGAGCAACCCAAGCTGGATCAGGCCTCTTCTCTAGAGCCTCCCCCATACCCCAACCCAGGTCATTCCCACAATGAGAATGAATTTGAAAAGACAAGGAAAGTCCCAAGCAATCACCTGGGCATTTTTCAGGGCCGTTTTCTTCTTTTTCTCATTTTGCTGCTTCATCTCACATGCAGGGTAATTTTGTTTGCTTTCCTTCTTAGAAAGCTGTCTTTATTTTTATTTATTTTTTTTTTTGCGGAAGATTGGCCCTGAGCTAAGATCCGTACCCATCTTCCTCTATTTTTCATAAGTGGGATGCCTGCCACAGCATGACTTGATAAGTGGTGCACAGGTCCGCACCCGGGATCCGAGCCAGCGAACCCTCGGCCACCGAGGTGGAATGTGCAAACTTAATGCTGCGCCACCAGGCCGGCCCCTTGTTTT
This sequence comes from Equus quagga, assembly GCF_021613505.1. Lineage (NCBI taxonomy): Eukaryota > Metazoa > Chordata > Mammalia > Perissodactyla > Equidae > Equus > Equus quagga. The sequence goes on along the minus strand of NC_060267.1, from coordinate 140,910,427 downwards.
CCTTTTTAAATCCTTGTTAAGTAGTCTCTTACTCTCCTGTTTTCCCTACCAGTGTCAGGGGACATAAGGTTTATTCTATACACTGATAATAAGCAAACAAGTTTCTAAGACAATTGTCACTACACAAAGACTGCTTCCAGTCCTTCAACATTTTTAAAATGTTAGTGTAATCCTCATACCAATAGATCAATTAAGAAATAAGCTCAGGGGCCGGCGCAGTGGTTAACTGTGCACGTTCTGCTTTGGCGGCCCGGGGTTCGCCGGTTCAGATCCCGGGTGGGGACATGGCACCGCTTGGCAAGCCATGCTGTGGTAGGTGTCCCACGTATAATGGAGAGGAAGATGGGCACTGATGTTAACTCAGGGCCAGTCTTCCCCAGCAAAGAGGAGGACTGGCAGCAGATGTTAGCTCAGGGCTAATCTTCCTCAAAAAAAAAAAAGAAAATATATGGTATGTTAGACAGAGACAGGTGCCAGACAGTATAAGAAAACAAGGAGGAGGGTGATCAGGGAAGGAAAAGTACAAGCCCAAAAATTCAGCCTTGCAGAGCACACAGGGGTTCACCTGAGGGAGCTCTTTCACAGTGTTTCTGATATAAAAATACTGATGGTCCGAGTTGATAGTGTAGGGGAGGAGGACATTTCCTCTCCCCAAATGTGGGTTCGTCTGGCTGGAGAACGAATTAAATTCACATGAGACAGAATAGCAAGAGAAAATTAAACAAAGCTTTATGAGGAACCATGGCCCGGGGCCTTTCTTCCCAAAGGAAGAAAGGGCACCGAAGAAGTGGGGTGCACAGAGTGGTTATATAGCCTCCAAACGGGGTGTTTCACATGTGATTGAAATGTCCCTCCCACAATAGTCACAAGATTGCCCTGCCGGCACAGTGCTTGATGGACACAGCAGGTAATGGTCTGCTATCTCGGTGGGCGCAGCAGGAGGCAAGTCTATGTCTGGAGCTGGGCGGTCACAGGTGAGCGCAGCAGCGATCGGTTCCTAGCCTAAGGGAAGATGCTTAATCCTTAAGGAATGCCAAAGTTGGGAGGGGGAGGGAAGTCAGTTACAGGAGGTTACCAGACTAGCACAATAAAATGCAGATTTTAAGTCCTTGCCTTTGGTATTGATTAAGAGTTTTTGGAGAGTAGGTCATGGCCTTTCTTCTTCCTGGTACAAAGAGGGAGGCACCTTTTACAGATAGAGATTTACCTTACAAATGTAAATGTGTCCTAACAAAGGGCAAGTTCCATTCCTCAGAGCCTCCTTCCCTGTCCCAGTTTATCAAAAGCAATCAGCCTCAAATAATCCTGATGCCAAAGAGACATATCTTGGCGTGGCCAATTCCAGGTCCCCACAATAGTTTGACATATGATTTTTGATTTTACGATGGTGAAAAGTGATACGCATTCAGTAGAAAACATACCTAGAACATTGAATTTTGATCTCTCCTGGGCTAGCGATATGCAGTCCACTACTCTCTCCTGATGCCGGGTGAGCAGCAAGCTGCAGCCAGTCAGCCACGCTAAACAACAGATACTTAACAACCATTCTGTACCCATCCGACCCTTCTGTTTTTCACTTTCAGGACAGTATTCAATAAACTACATGAGATATTCAACACTTGACTATAAATTCGGCTTTGTGTTGGATGATTCTGCCCAACTGTAGGCTAATGTAAGTGTTCTGAGCATGCATTAAGGTAGGCTAGGCTAAGCTATGATGTTTGGGAGGTTAGGTGTAGTAAATGGATTTTCGACGTATATTTTCAACTCACGATGGGTTTTTCAGGATGTAACCTCATTGTAAGTCGAGGAAGATCTGTACTGAAGATTGCAAGATAATGTAAGTTATGTCTGGTATACTTTTATGTATTTTTACTCTGAGGCAACTCTTTGACATCATGGAGTGCTTATGCGCTAATACTTCTTGGATACCAGGAACCACAGAAAACTAAATGGCATAGTTACTAAACATTTTTCATGTTTTGTCAGTATCCCTTATAAGTACATGCTGAAGTTTGTCTTCAAAACATTCCCATCTTTTCACTACAGTAAGGATTACTTTCTTAACCAAAATTTGTCTGCCTCTCTTTAGCATCAACATGTAAGAGCCTCATTTGTCAGTCCTTGATTATGCACACAGATATACACGTGTATAGCCGACGGAAGTTCCCTGATATCCTCAATCAAAATATGGCTAGAAACACTTGCTGACATTTCCTTGCAAAGTAACTGACCTAGTATTAGTGAGTTTTCAGTTCTGAACGGCAAACAGCTTGAAACACGATGGTGTTCTTTCCTGGCCCCACTTTTAACTAAGGAGGAGACCATTCTCTGATTTCTCAGGCCAAAGTAAGTGAGAAGCCAGTACAGTGGTTTTAGGTTAGAGCTGAACCTTGTGCTTAAAAACTGCATTTTAGGGTCAGCCGGAGGCCGAGCGGTTAAGTTAACGCGTCCGGCTTTGGGGGCCCAGGGTTTCCCGGTTCCAGTCCTGGGAGTGGACATGGCACCGCTCGTCGGGCCATGCTTGGGCGGCGTCCCACATGCCACACTAGAAGGACCCACAACTAAAAATACACAACTATGTTGGGGGGGGGAGGGGGAGGTTTGGGAGAAAAAGGAAAAATAAAATCTTTAAAAAAGAAACGCTGCATTTTATATACTACTCTTTCATTCTGAAGACAGACAATCGCTCTAATAAAGATTTTGCTATTTTTTCTGCACAAACATCACTTGAACATTTACAGCTTCAACTATTGTGTACTATGGGAAATAAACTGCAAACAAAATATTTTTCTTTTAATCATACTTGCAAAAATGTCTTGATGGTGTCATAATGCTAGCACTAATTTTAACCAATATATGAACAAATGCATTCCGCAAGCTGAAGATATAACTTTCAAAAGCAATACTAGGAATGTACTTAATGCCACTGAATTACATATACACGTTAAAATGGTAAACTTTTGTGTCATACGGTAAATGCTATGTATATATTCCCACAAAACTAAAAAAAGTTTTTTAAGAGCAATAGTATGATCCCATTTCGTAATAAAAACTTACACATGTATGCGAGCTTGCATACTTATACACAAACTGGAAAACGTCAGGAAGCCTCCAGGAGAACACACTAGCGGACTGCGGTTACTTTTACTTTCCTTACTCTCCCCGCGTCATCTAATGGGCCGTAATGAGCGCGCTTTGTTTGCATAATCGGGAGAAGCGATAACGCACAGAAATCCCTCCCTCCGCGCCCCGGGCCCCCGGGCGCCGAAGCTCCTCCAGCTGAGCCCTCAGCACGGCGGGGACCGGATCCCCGGCCAGACCACCGCCCCGGCCGCGGCCTCCAGCCCGGGCCCCACCGCCGCCCGCCGGCCACAGCCGAGCACCCCGCCGCGCCCCGGGAACCCCGCGGGCGCACAGCAGCCCCCGCCCCGCCTGCGCCACCCGGCCGCTCACCGACTCCCGCGGCCGCCCGATACTCCGCCTGCCCGCCGCACCGCACGCCCCGCGCCCGGCTCCCGCTGGCCCGTCGCGCACGCGCGCCGCCGTCCCGGGCCTCCGCGGCCTCTCTAGGAAACTGGGAGGGCCACCGTCTCGGCTTCTCCCTGCCCAGGGTCGCGCTGGCTGGCCTCCGAGCCCAGCGGAGGGGCTCGTCCCCAAGCCCGCCACCTGCCCTGTGGACGCCTGTCCTCCGTTCGCCTAGGCCCATTCGAGCCCCAGAGCTCTATCAGTCTTGGCGTTTTCCCACATCCCTGTTGATGTGTGTGCAGGGCTGCCCTCCCTCCAGGCAAGAAAAGGATCCAAAGCTCGGGGTCAAAATAGGGACCAGCAAGATCTAACTGACCGGTTCTGGTTGGCAGAGCTGTTAAAGGGCCACTCATTACTCCCTGGGGCCTCCTTCAAGTTGGGAAACCAGATCCTAAGGGAGGCTAGTTTCCAGGACAACCTCTTCCCGGATCACCACCACAACCAGGGGGTACATGCTCATTCCCAGCCACAGCCGCAGAAACATTACCTTCCCACAGCCTCCAGCTGTTTTCTCTTATGGGTGAGTTCTAAGTAGGCTCACCCTAGTGGGTGATGAGATTGTCGCATATGGGGTACATGGGGTAACTATCCAAGTTACAAAACTGATTCAGCTTGAACTAAAGAAGCTTGATTTATAGCCTATCAAACATACATTGTACATCTGCTTTAGCCATTAAAGTAAAGAATGCACTCTCTTAAGAATGCATACTTCCCCTCCTAAGCTCAATCATTGCTTCGCATGTTAGTTCCTTTCCGGACATCAGGGTCTTATTGACCTGCTCATTTGCAACTGAATACCTCTTTGAAACTTTGATGAATGTGTACCCAGGGTATGTTTAGTGTATGTTCTTTGTTCTCAAAAAGGCGAAAGGGCTGGCCCGGTAGCACAGTGGTTAAGTTCACACCTTCCACTTTGGCGGCCTGGGGTTCGCTGGTTCAGATCCCAGGTGCAGGCATGGCACCACTTGGCAAGCCATGCTGTGGTAGGCGTCCCGCATATAAAGTGGAGGAAGATGGGCACAAATGTTAGCTGAGGGCCAGTCTTCCTCAGCAAAAAGAGGAAGAGTGGCAGCAGTTAACTCAGGGTTAATCTTCCACAAAAATAAAATAAAATAAAAATAAAAACGTAGAAGTGGGGCCAGCCTGGCAGCGTAGTGGTTAAGTTTGCGCTCCACTTTGGTGGCCCTGGGTTCCCAGGCCCGGATGCTGGGAGCTGACCTACATGCCGCTCAACAAGCCACACTGTAGCAGTGTACCACATAAAGAATGGAGGAAGATTGGCACAGATGTTAACTCAGGGCCAATCTTCCTCACCCACCCCCCTAAAAAAAAAAACATAAAAAAATAAAAACAGAAAGAGTGAAGACTGTACTGAAAATCTTGCTTGTCTGCAATGCTTTCTTCCTTTGTGGAAACTGTCTTCCTGGATTATAATCCTCACCCTAGTTGAAATAAAACTCACCTTATCTCTCTCTCTAGAATGGTTCTTGGTTATTTTGCTTCCACGTGGGTGAACAATGGGGCTATTTGCCAATATGTGGAATCCTAAAGAAGAAGGTTTGGAGGTGGAGAGGCCATTTAAAGAACAGCTGAGGGGCCAGCCCAGTGGCAGAGCAGTTAAATTTGCACATTCTGCTTCAGCAACCAGGGTTCGCCGGTTTGGATCCTTGGTGTGGACCTACGCACTGCTTGTCAAGCCGTGCTGTGGCAGGCATCCCACATATAAAAATAGAGGAAGGTGGGCATGGATGTTAGCTCAGGGCCAGTCTTCCTCAGCAAAAAGAGGAGGATTGGCAGATGTTAGCTCAGGTATAATCTTCCTCAAAAAAAAAAAAAGAAGAAGACAAGCTGAAGCAACATCAAGAGACTGCCCAGCCTCTGTAGGAGCAAATGTCTTCTATCAAGAGCACCAGAGAACCTGGGTGATGTGGGGTCAATGGCATGAAGACCATCTGCTGCCATTGGAGTGCATGCTGCAGGCTGCTGTGCCAAGGGGCTGAGCCCTAAGGGACAGGTGACCTACAAGTGGGTCCTTTTGCCCAGAGTCACTCTTGCCAACAAAATGAGACTGCATTCAGAATAGCAGAGCAGAAACTTTATTTGTTGATCAAGGAAATCAAGGAATGGAGAAGGGAGAGCCCATTCTCTAAAACACCTTCTCCCCAAAGACAGGGAAATGGGGAACTTTTAAAGGGCAAGGGTCGTGGCGTCACCACAGTTCCCTGGGGGGGGGGGGGGGGGGGGGTGGAGACTTCCAAGACCAGTTGGTGCATGCAGAATCCTTGAGCACCACACCAAATGTGCCTAGAAAGGTTTGCAGGAGGGGAGGTTTGCGTATGGTGATGAAGCAGAGGCAACTTCAGGTCACCTCCAAGTCCCTCGTCACAGGGACTGCTCCTGTGGTCGGGTTAGAGCTGGTTTAGAGCAGTTTGTAGTTTGTAGCTATGATTTCTTTGAGGCGGAAGCCCAACTCAGCTGAAAAACATCTCAAAGGAAGACGTTAGCTGTGGGCCAAAGCTAAGTTTTTCTGTTAGGAATACATGTATGGGCGACAGTTGCCCTCTGGTATAGGCTTCCTAGTAGCAGGCCTCAGCATGTTGCCAACTGATCTTTCAGTAGGAGAGATGCCCATCTGTGCCCTGAGGCTCTGCTCCACTCATCTGAACCACCCCACGTGCCTATTCAATGGCCAGTCACCAAGGATGGAAACTGAGAATGGATCCTGGCACCAGAGAGATGGTGATGAGGTGGAAGAGAAACCAATGGCACCTTCCAACAGGATAACTGAGGAGAGTTCAAGGGGTGATTTGTAAAAGGTGTAAGAGTTAAGGAAATATGACATGGGATGGTACAGAATCCCAGGGCTAGCAATGTTTGGAAGTTATTACCACCCCTAGGAGCAGGCTACCCAACAGAAGCCGTCTGTGGCCTTCAGTGGAGGGACACAACCAACCCATGGTCTAGGACAGAGGGAGCTGGGGAATAAGTACTGGACCCGACTCTCTTTCTGATCTCCTGCCAGGGTCTGCCACTGGCCCAACCCAACTGGAAGCTGGAGATTCTGTTCTTCAGCCCACATTGGAGGTCCAAGGTCAGCCTCCCAAGTCTCAGCGCAAGGTTGAGAAGGACCAAGAGTGAATATGGAGGGGCAACTGGAAAATATCCAACATACCCAGAAAGGAAAACGGCATCAATGCCTAATTTCTCCATTGCTTTCCTCTTGAAATACTGTTCTTAGGTAACTTGACTACTGGGGGCTATGGGGGAAAGAGGAAAGAGTTTTGAGTTTTATCTGTTTGGGAATCACATTTTCGCCTCATAGAGGAGCATGAGCAGGTTCTCTGTGTTTGGGGTGTGCTCACCAGATGGTTTTCAACATGACAGGCAGCTAACATGGACAGCACCCAGATTGGCATGGGGGAATGGATTCACCAGACCAGCCCCACCAGCATTTGCAAAGCTGCCGGAGTAGCCACCGGGAGAGCAGCGCTGTTCTGAAGTCCTGCATGGCTTCTTGAAGCTCAGCTCACCCCTGCCAATGCTACCTGATTTCTCTGAGAGCCATGGCACAGAGCCTGTCACAAGGAGGTTTCTTCCTTCCTCTGGTGGGAGGCCAATTCTTGTGAGCTCTATTTCCTGTATGCTTTACCTCCTTGCAGATTGGGCCTATTTGCTTGGTATGAGCCCTAGTCAGAGCTTCTCCAACTTTGATGAGCATATGAATACCAATCACTTGGGGTTAAACTGCCGATTCTAATTCAGGAGGTCTGGGGAGGGGCCAAAGCATAGTTCTGACAAACTCCCAGGTGTGCTGGTGCTGTGTTCCTCTACTAGGCTTTGAGTAGTAAACAACGGTGAATGTAAATCACAGGCTCTTAAGTTTGCTGCACACTATAATCTCTTGGACAGTTTAAAAAGTCCACACCCCATACCAATTAAATCCAAATCTTTGTGAGTGGGACCCAGGTATTCCTAGTTCTTTAACTCCCCAGCTGCTTCCAATGTGAGCCAAGGTTGGGAAGCCAGAGTACAGGATCCTTCCTTTACCCTGATTCTCTGCTGCATGCAAAAGCCACATGCTGAAGGGTTTTTTTCTTAGTTTGCTTATTTTCAAATTTAAAATGCATCTGCTTTCTGCCTCTAAGAAGAAGGGGGAAAGATCCCCCTTAATTTTTTTCCTCGTATTTTGAGATGCAAAATAAATAAGTTTGGGGATGGAAATGGGGGTCTAGAATGTGACCAGAGGAAAAAGATAAGAATGTAAAACTGAGAATCAGCTGTGGCCAGGTGACAGAAAGCACATTGTCCTGGTGGAATTTTCACCCCTTTTCTGGCCACAAATCTGTGCCCTGTCTTTGAAGGCGTAGCTGCCTTTCCCAACACCAAGACACTCAAGTACCTACTATGGATATAGCCTGCAGCCTAGTGGGGGAAAATGAGAAGCCATTACACTAGTAGCTTCATTTCAAAAGATTACAAACACTAAATTAAAAGTGTAACAGGGCTGGGGCTGGCCCCGTGGCCGAGTGGTTAAGTTCGCGCGCTCCGCTGCAGGCGGCCCAGTGTTTCGTTAGTTCGAATCCTGGGCGCGGACATGGCACTGCTCATCAAACCACGCTGAGGCAGCGTCCCACATGCCACAACTAGAAGAACCCACAACGAAGAATACACAACTATGTACCGGGGGGCTTTGGGGAGAAAAAGGAAAAAATAAAATCTTTAAAAATGTAACAGGGCTATTTAATTGAGAGTGACTGATTATAATGTCTGTATGTTTTCTTGGACACTGCACACTTCCTGTAACTCCTAGGACACTGCCTGCGATAGGTTGGTTTGGGTTGCCCCAGAAAATAGGGTCAGTAAATTGAATAGTTACTGAGGACAAAACTTTTGGTTTTTTCACTACAGCTTTCCATCATATCTTTCCTGTTCCACCTCTGTCTAGAGGAAGAGTAAAGGGTGGCATGGCTTATGGGGGATCAGAATGTGCCACCCCAAAATGTGTCTCTTTGGCTTGATTATTTCTAAGAACAAAAGACTCAGGAAGAAATTTTGACCTTCCCCCTAACTGCCTAAAAGAATTTAAGATAGAAGGCCTGTTCCAGGAAGGAGCTATCACCATAGATAACTATAGTATTATATGAACTAGGTGGGGTAGTCAGGTCGGAACCTAGGAAGACCCATTTGATCAGTCCTCTCCATGCCCCCCACTTTTTTTTTTGTCTCTGTGAGGCACGGCAAACATTTGTTTACCAAACATTTGCTTTTCCATCTCGGTGTGAATTGCCTTTCTTCCCTTTGAAGTCTTAAACCACTATCCCCAATATCCTCTTTGTCTTTAGCTGTAGATGGTATTTAAGGTGGTCCTTTTGGCTATTTTGGCAAGTTACTCAGTTTTCCTGGGTTTCTCCCACGTATACGTGTTATTAAACTTTGTTTGATTTTCCCCTGTTATTCTGTCTCATGTCAATTTAATTCTTAGACCAGCCAGAAGAACTAGAAGGTAAAGGAATATCCTTCCTCCCCCACAGGGGAAAGAGACCTAAGTATCACTTTCAGTTCTGTCTGTGTACTAGGAGTCATTGGAGGAGCCTAATATCCCCTCCTACTTGCAACTCCTCCTCACAAGTAGAATGAGACTAGGTGGGAAGAGAGCTCCTTCAGCTCCTCGCTCCATCCTCTAACTAACCCTTTCGTTGTTGAATCATATGATTGTAGAGCAATGAAAAATGAAGTAGAATCACATGGGAGGACAGCTGGTATCAGAGGGCCGTGGGGTTAAGGACCTCTTCCATTCTCAACAAGTCTGGATAATTGTTCTTTTCATGGGTGGGAGATATGGGGGTTCTTGCTAGAAGGAGAGCTGGATGTGTTCTATGCTCATGGCCTCCCACGTGGCCTGGCTCTGGTTACTTTACTTTCTGGACCAACAGAAGGTATAGATTCTCTTGTGTGGCCTGGCTGCCAGGGTTTTAGTGGGGCTAGGAGTGCAAGAAACAGGGAGATGTAGAAGCCATAATTGTCCTATTGGGAATGTTGGAGTGTGACAAGTTGGATGCAGACTTGCAGGAAGCAAGATGAGAGGACTAGGGGAGTTATTAGGAAGACGTTCTTGAGTATACAGTTGACCCTTCATGTGTGGTCACCAATCAGTGGGAATTAGGCAGAGAATGGGTAAATACAGAGTTGGAATGCCTCAACTTTTCCTCCCAAAATCAGGAGACAGTCTGGAGACAGTAGTTAGAAATCAAGTGGCTGGATAGCCATAGGGGCAGGGCATCTCCTTGATGAACAGGTAGGCCTTGACTGATGTGGACAGGGACTCGTGTGAAGTGTGTCAATGCTATCTACTGTCACCATGTGAGGGACGTAGGTCAGTGATGAGGTCTGGGGTAACCCATCTGAGGTTGGTTTGGGGTCCAGAAGAAGTGTTACAATTTCTCAGGCCTCCCAGTCTTAGCCATGGCCAAGATGCAGGTTTCATGAGTGGCAACAGACGGGTATAATTCCTGACATGAGGAGTAGTAGGTGCTAAAGGCTGACATCAAGATCTTTGAAAGAAGAAAGGCTGTGAATTCAGGTGGAATAGTGGTCTGCATGGAACAGTGGTGCTAATGCTTCCTTTACAACCCATGGAGGATTGGCAAAGTGTAGTGTTCCTCAAATATGTCCAAAATTCTTTGCTACTCCTCCCTTCAAGAGATGGAGCTTAATTCCCCTCCCCTTGAGAGTGGGCTAGATTTAGTGACTTGCTTCTTACAAACAGAATAATGTGGAAGTGACAATGTGTCACTTCCTAGTCTATGTTATAAAAAGGGCTTGTGGCTTCCTCTCTGCTCTCTCTGTCTTTCTGAGACCACTCACATCGAGGTAAGCCAGCTGCCATGTCTTGAGAATACTTGAGCAGCCTTACAAAAGGCCCCACATGGTGAGGAACTGAGGGCTCCTACCAACAGCTAGTGAGAAATTCAGGCTTCTTCTCAGCAGTCGCGTGAGTGAGTCATCTTGGAAGTGGCTCCTCCAGCCCAAGTCAAGCCTTCAGATGACTACAACCGTGGCCAACATCTGATTATAATGTCAGGAGAGACCTTAAACCAGAACAACCCAGCTAAGCTACTCCAGAATGCCTGACTCATAGAAACTGTGAGATAAGAAACTGTTGCTATTTAAGCCATAAGTTTGGGATGATTTGTCATGCAGCAATAGATAACAAGTACACAAAGTTTTAAAAAACTCTCCAATTTTTCCATTGTCCTTGGTCTTCAGTTCCTGACTTCCTCTTTGAAATGATATTTGGAAATTTTGCAATAATCCTATGCATTTGTTAGAACTTTCTTCATCACACATAAAAGACACAAATCAAATTAGTTTAAGCAAAAGGGAAAATTATTTGAAAGATCTTACATAAACGCTGGAACAGCAGGGGTGCAGCTGGGTCTTAAAAAGCCAGTGGAAACAGACTAGAAGGTCTGTCAGAACACATCTAACAGCTCTGTCCTCAATTCCAACTCAATACTCTCAGGAAAACCCTTTGATTGGCCTAGCTGAGGTTGCATGCCCTTTCCTACACCAATCAACTGTGGTGCACAGGATTTCTGTTTCAAATAATTTTCCATATTAGATAACCTGAAAAAAAATGCTCCTGCATGAAGATGTAGAGATTGAAAATATGAAAGAGATTTTAAGAGACATAGAGGTGGGAATTAGAAGGTCTCATCTACATCTATTAGGAATTCCGGAAAAGAATAAAAATAACTGAGTATGTTCAAAGATAGAATAGCTGACAATTTTCCAAAATTATTGAAAAGCCTGAATCCTTAGATTCAGAAATCCTTAGATTCAGCATAGCCCAAACAGGATAAAGAAATCTAAATCCATACATAGACACATTGTAGTGAAATTTCAGGACATCAAAGGCAATAAGGAGATCCTATAATAAACAAGAGAAAAAAAGGACTTCCTACAAAGGAAATACAATTAAATTGATAACAGATTTCCCAACAAGATAATAGAAGCCAGAAAATGATGAAATGTCTTCAGAATGCTTTCAAACAGGGTCAGCAAACTGTAGCCTGTATAGTTTCAATTTTTTTATGTTTGACAGCTGACATCTTTTAAGCCTAAACTCTCCTTTTCCACTTCTACCCTACATCTGAGCAAGCTAGTAAGAAATCCCAGGTATTCTCTGCATTGATGCCAGTAGGAGATTCAAACCATGCAAATTCTGCCTGTATGTGGGAACCCTAACCATCATAAAAACCTCAAACCAACTTCCATTCCCTGCTCTCTCCAGCCATTTTTGGATCTGCTTGGAGTCACTCTACTCTCCCCAAATGCTTCATTATGTGAGTAGTAAACCTTTGATGAGTGTGTGGTATCATCAGTTTCAACGTACATGCCAAATCTTGGAAAGTGACTACAACACAGCCCATGAGCCAAATCAAGCCTCCTGCCTGTTTTTGTAAGTAAAGTTTTATAGGCATACAGTCACGCCCATTTATTTAGGTATTGTTTACAGCTGCTTTCGTGCTATAGTGGCAGAGTTGAGTGGTTATGACTGAGATTATATGGCTCTCAAAGCCGAAAATATTTATTATCTGGCCCTCTACAGAGAAAGTTTTCTGATTCTTGCTTTAGAAGATGGCTACAGGGGCTGGCCCCGTGGCCAAGTGGTTAAGTTCGCACACTCTGCTTTGGTGGCCCAGGGTTTTGCTGGTTTGAATCTTGGGCGTGGACATGGCACTGCTTGTCAAGCCATGCTGGGGCAGCATCCCATGTGCCACAACTAGAAGGACCCACAACTGAAAATACACAACTATGCACCAGGGGGCTTTGGGAGAAAAAGGAAAAATAAAATCTAAAAAAAAAAAGAAGATGGCTACAACCTATAATTCAATACCCAGCTAAGCTGTCATTCAAGAATGAGAGAGAATTACAAGGCAATATTTGCAAAATGTATTTCTGATAAGGGATTTATATCCAGAATATATATAGAACTCTTTTTTTTTTAAGATTTTATTTTATTTTATTTTTCCTTTTTCTCCCAAAGCCCCCTGGTACATAGCTGTGTATTTTCAGTTGTGGGTCCTTTTAGCTGTGGCGTGTGGGATATCGCCTCAGCATGGCTTGATGAGTGGTGCCATGTCTGTGCCCAGGATCTGAACCGGCAAAACCCTGGGCTGCTGAAGCAGAGCACGCAAACTTAACCACTCGGCCATGGCTGGCCCCCAGAACTCTTAAAACCCAGCAATAAAAAGACAAATAACCCAATTGAAAAATGGGCAAAGGATCTGAATAGATTTTTCTCCAAAGAAGATATATATATATAAACCAATAAATACATGAAAAGCCAATAAACACATGAAAAAGATGCTCATTATCATTAACCATTAGGAAAATGTAAATGAAAACCATAATTAGATACTACTTCACATCCACTAGAATGACTATTAAACAGACAGACAATAAGAGGCATTGTCAAAAATATGGAGAAATTGGAACTCTCATGCATTGCTGGTAGGAATGTAAAATGTTGCAGCCACTTTGAAAACAGTTTGGCAGTTCCTCAAAATTTTAAATAGAGTATTACTATATGAAAATATATATATTAGTCTCTGTTCCTGGTCCATGACATAGGGCCCCTAAAACCCTGGTAAATTCCTAAGTGAGAAGAGCATTAGGAGTATCTTTTGTTCTAATGAGATGACTCTGGGTGAGTTCCTGAGTGGCTCCTGGATGAGGGCTGGTCACTGGAAAGAACAAGCCATGATTAGAAGCTTGGAATTTTCAGCCCCACCCCCATCCTCCAGAAAGGGGAGAGGGGCTGGAAATGGAATTAATAATACATCATGCCTACATGAGGAACACTCCATAAAAGCCCCATAGTATGGGTTCAGAGAACTTCCAGGTCAGTGAACACATCCACGTACTAGGAGGATGATGAAACACCAACTCCACAAGGACAGAAGCTCCTTCACTAGGGACCCTCCCAGACCTTGTCCTATTTATCTTGTCACCTGGCTGTTCATTTATATCCTTTATCATATCCTTTAATAAACTGGTAAATGTAATGTTTTCCTGAATTCTGTGAGCTGCTCTAGCAAATTAATCCAATCCAAGGAGAAGGTCATGGGAACCTCTAATTTGTAGTCAACTTGCAAAGAAGTTGTAGGTAACCTGGGGACCTACAACCTGCAGTTGGCATCTGAAGTGCAGTGGGAACAGCCTTGTGGGACTGAGCCCTTACCCTGTGGGATCTGACACTATTTCCAGGTACATAGTGTCAAAATTGAATTAAATTATAGGACAACCAGCTGGTGTAGCAGAGAATTGCTTGGTGTGGGGGAAAAACCTCCACATATATTTGGTGACCAGGAGTGTTAGAAATGAAGTGTTCTGTGTGAACAGTAAAGGAGTATAGGGGAGGAAGACATTTCCTCAACCCTATGTGGGTTCTTTTAGCCAGAAAATGAATTAAATTCACATGAGATAGAATAGCAGGAGAAAATTAAACAAAGCTTTATAACATGTATACATGGGAGAGGCTCAGGCAAGCTGAGCAACTCGACAAAATGGCTGAAGCCCCCACCTTAAATATCATATCCAGCTAAAGACAAAGGAGGATGTTGGGGTTGGGGGGGTGTCAGTTACAGGAGGTTACCAGACAAGCTCAATAAACAAATGCAGATTTAAGTCCTTGCCTTTGGCATTGATAAGAGTTTCTAGAGATAAGGTCATCCCCCCTTCTTCCTGGTACAGAGAGGGAGGCACTTTTACAGATGGAGATTTCCCTTACAAATGTAAATGTTTCCCAACAAAGGGCAAGCAAACTCCGCTCCTCAGAGTTGCTTTTATTAAAAGTAACCAGACCCAAATAATCCTCATGCCAAAGAGACATATCTTGGGGTGGCCAATTCCAGGAACCCACAGGAGACACACAGGAAAGAAAGATACAAGAGGGAAGAACTGGTGATTTTTCTAATAGAATACTGAAGAGAAATGAAAACATATATCCACACGAAAGTTGTACATGAATGTTTATGGTAGTATAATTCATAATAGCCCAAAAGTGGAAACAACCCAATATCCTTCAATTTGGAATGATTAAACAAAATATGGTATATCCATACAATGGAATATTATTCAGCAATAAAATGAAGTACTGATACATGCTCCAATCTGGATGGACCTTGAAAATATGCTAAGTGAGAGAAGCCAGTCACATAAGGCCACATATTATATGATTCTATTTTTTTAATGTTCAGAATAGGGAAATCTATAGAGAAGCAAATACGTTAGCAGTAGCCCAGGGTGGGGTGAGTTGGGGGGAATAGAGAGTGATTACTAATGAGTGTGGTGTTTCTTCTGGGGGTGATGAAAATGTTCTAAAATTGATTGTGGTCATGATTACACAACTTCGTGAATATACTAAGAACCATTGAATTGTACACTTTAAATGGGTGAATTGTATGGTATGGGAATTATACCCCAATAAAGCTTTTTAAAAAAAAGAATGAGAGAGAATTGAAGATAGTTTCAGAGTAACAAAAGCTGAGTTTACCTCTAATAGAATCTTTTTGAGGGAACTACTGCTTAATGCACTTTGGAAAGGAGAGTGAGAAGAAAAGAAAGAGTGAGAAGCAAAGAAACTGGCAAATATGTGGATAGACTGAAATAAGCACTGACTATCTACATAAAAAATCATATTAATGGCAACTAATGGGGGCAGAGGTAAGGTGCCACTCTCCTGGTGACACTAAAATGCCAGGTAATAGTAAGATATAAGACAAGTGATCTGCTCCTCCTCCCTGGGCAGTCCCTACAGCCCTCCTGGGAGTGAACTTTTGGCTGCCAGGTCCCAGGGCTCAGGCAGGGGGCCTGCTTCAAGGAATGCAAATGAGCAAAGAGGGGAAAAGAGAGACTTTCAGGGGACTGGCATCCAGGCCCTGTTCCAGGAGCAGGTGGGGAGGGCTGGGACTGCCCGAGGGAGGCAAGTAGGCCTTGGGGACTGCAGCAGAGCTATCTGTCAAACCACAGACACCTTCTTGAGTCTCTTAACAGCTCTCTTCTCGACCCATGACAACTCCTTGAAGAGCAAAAGACAGACAGGTCCTTCTGAAATATCTTTTCCAGGCCTAATCAGTCTCTTTTGGTTAAGCTTTCTTTTGCCAATATTCCTCTTGCACGGTAGTGGCCAAAAATGAGCACACATCTCCAGTTACAGTTTAATGTACAGTTTAATGCTTGCTTCTTTACTCCCATCCCACCCCAACAGACACAGCAGTCCACACTCCTGAAGCAGGGGTCACAGCAGTCTCATTTCAACACTATCAGTCGTTAACAAGTACACACACCATTGACATTCCCCTGTAACGCTGCTGCTGGTTCTTCTTAGGGTACTAGTTATAATAGAGGTTTTCTTTTAAAAAAATTAAAAAATGCTGTCTTAACCCAGTTTTGAGGCCCTACCCAAAGGGTAGTCAGCTCCTCTTTTTGAGCAGCTGATTGAGTCCACACCCCAACCACTTCCCTTATAAGCTCTCACATTCTAGGGCCACTATAAATCCACCCTAATCACCCCAGGGCCAGGTACCAGGCACCTAGGGGCAGCCCCTATGCCCCAGAGCCAAAGAGAAATTATTCAAAATAGCTAATCCACGGGGAGCCCTTGAAATCTAGGTAACCCCACCCTGCTTGCCACATATAAGCTACCCCTACGGCTCCAGCTTGCTGTTATCCTGTCCCCAGGTACAGTCCCCTGTGTGGCCTTGCCTGTCAACTTTCTCTCCTTTGGAGCAGTAAGTAACAAAAAATTCTGCCTTTCAACTATCTGAGAGTCATTGTGTGTGATCCACCATCAAAAGAATCTTTTTTTTTTTTTTGAGGAAGATTAGCCCTGAGCTAACATCTCCTGCCAATCCTCCTCTTTTTGCTGAGGAAGACTGGCCCTGAGCTAACATCAGTGCCCATCTTCCTCTGCTTTGTACGTGGGACGCCTGCCACAGCATGGCTTGACAAACGGTGCCACATCAGCACCCAGGATCCGAACGGGTGGACCCCAGGCCACCAAAGTGGAATATGCAAAGTTAACGGCTGCGCCACAGGGCTGGTCCCCAAAAGAGCCTTTAAATCTTAGAAAACACTGCTGCCCCCACAGGGCTGCTTGTCCCCCAAGCCTCTTCCCCACCCCGGGCCCTCATTGTGCATATTCCCATGTAAAGCCAAATCTCTATCAGCACCTCTAAGTTTCAAGGAGAGGGTAAGAGGAAATGATCGTTGGAGGAAAGATTAATTGCATCAAGTAGCCTGGGAATGGCCATGCTTGGATCCAGGAAGACCTACTACCTACCTCGGGACCGATCTGGGTCTTGACATTCTCCCTGTTTTCTCCTGACTTAGATTTTGGATAGAGAGAACCACAGAGCACAGAAATTTCCCCAACTACCTCAAGGGAAACAAGAGGATCTCCTGAATGTGAGAAGTTAAGATACTACTGATGATATTTGGCCCTCAAACTCATTCTATGTCTGTGGCAGTAGGCACCCGAGGTATGGCCAAGTGTACCAGAGCCCAAGGTTGGAGTCAGGTAGTAGGGCTGTGAAGCTAGCCAGAGAAGATGGGAGGGGTATACCAGATGAGGGAGCAGCATGCAAAGGCCCTAGGGTGGTCTTGAGCTTGGTATGTTTGTAAACTGAAAAGTAGTCAATGCAGTAGGAGACTGCCAGAGAAAAACCAATTCAGACTTAGTAAGGAGAGACTTTTATTCAAAAGGATTATTGCAAGAAGGGGAGGAGGACTATTGCAACAGGGAGAACATGACCATAAGGTCTGCAAATGTTTCAAAATCAAATGGAAGAAGGCTTTTCTTTTATAGGGCAAGGATGAGGCAGAGATAAGCAGAATCCTTGGAGTGGAAGCTGGACAAGCAAGGGGAAATGACCAGTGGGGTCTGACAGCAAAGTATCTCCCTATGGTCAGCTGATTCCCAGGAGAAGCTGACAAGGGGGGACATGTTCCACCTTTTTGTGCTTGCTCAGCCTTGGGGGCAAGCAGAGTTCAGGGGCCTGTAGGAAAGAGAGAAGCCTGACTACAGTTTGGCTAACAAGCATTTTGTTCCAATTGATCAGTGGGGACAAGCAGTTCAGCTGGTGAGGCAAAGAAGGGGAATTTGGAGAGTCAGTCTGGCTTTGTCATAAGTGAACCAGAAAGGCAGCTGTGAGTCTTATCTGAGTCATATGGGGAAGGGTGATTCTTTGCAGTAAGCTGTTTTCCAGAACACAAACGAGTGAGGGGACTTCTTAACCTTCCCTGCTTACCAGGATCACAGGGCTCAGATAACTTCAACATTGTCCAAACTGAAATCAATCCTAGCTTCTCTGAGGCTGCAAGAAGCCCAGGAGCTGTTCATGCGGGAGACCTTTACAGATGACCTTTCTTAGGCACGGAGAGCAGAAAAGTTAGAAAAGCTCATTATTTAGTCGTAAAAAATATCTCACATTTTCATATCATTAGCTACCTTTTTCGTATCTGTTAAAGATATGTTTAGCACATGATTAAAATGGTACAAATTTAACTTGTACTTGAAAATTACACTTTATCAGCCACGGCTTAACTCAGTGCTCATTTTCTTTTTCTGCTTTCTGGAAAATTTGAACTTATTACCTTGGTGTCACTTGTCCACAGCTTCTGGTAGCTCCCTGTTTCTGCCTGGCAGCTGCAGAGTCCTATCTCCTTGCTATCCATTTACAGGGTATGAAAGGATGATAGTTCATTGGGATGCAGGGAATTATACTGCACTCCCTGTTCTTGAAGGGATGTTGGACAGAGCAATGTTTGACATTCCTTGCAGCAGCAAGTCTAATTGTACTGTCAAGGGAACAAAATACTTAAAATGAATCAAATAGAGATTAAAGGCTTTATTCAGCCTTTGCACATTGAGGAGTACCTCAAAATTAGGTAGCTCCCTGAGCCAAAGAAAGACTGGAGTTTTCATAAGGTGAGGAAGAAAGAAGGGTGTGTGACTGTGGTCTTGTGTGTTCCTGGCTACAGTTTTCTTCGTCTGTAGCTGCTACAAAACTTGCGGTTGGAATAGCAGTGTTTGTTCAGTTTTTCACGCCTCTTTCTCGGGATCTTTGGTGCAATCTCATTTTGGCAACAGTCAGAACCGTTCTTTGAAGAGCTATCCTTCTTTGCTAAGTCTTGCAGGTTAGCTGTTAACTAATACCGGTTAAGGTCCAGGGGAGGAGAGATAGGGAAAAAAGAGAAGAGAGAAGAAAAAAAAGGAAAGCAAACAAAGGTCTGAAGCAAGGAAAACTGGGGTCTGTTTTAACTCTTCTATAGGATTGAGATGTTCTGGAAAGTCAGGGTAGGCCATTTGGGCTGTATGACTGCTGAATTCCAGCCACCTGCTGTACTCAGCTCCAGGCTCTGTTCTGCTCCAATTTGGGGACACACAAGCAGAAAGGAGACCATCCATCAGTGGCAGTATATCAGAGGCCACACCACTAGCGCTTCATGGTATAAATGTAAAATAGGGTTCAGGAGTGGGGGAGTGGGGCACACACACATAGAGAAATAGAGCATTCCCCTGAGAGCTGTGCTTAAGCAGAGAAATACCAGGATTTCACCCATGGTAGGAAGGGCTCCAGGAGAAGTACCCTGCCATCCAATAATGTTCTACGTATTGATAGGGACCGGGGAGGTGACTATGTGGATGAGAGCTTCCTGGAAAAATATGGCTTTTGTTACAAAGGGAGCCTCACACTCCAAGGCTGGTATCAGCATGTTCTTTGCTGAGCTGACTCAGATCTACGAGCCAGCTCTCTGTGAAGGGAGAAGAGACAGGAGGAAATGAGCCTTCTGGGCCAACTGGATTTCTCTTTCCACACAGTGGATTTGGGGAAAGACTAACACTGAGGTTCCAAATGAATGAAGGGCTGATGGAGGGCTGGTAGTTCAGATCCAGAAGAGAAAATGGATATAATGGGTATGAAGGTGGTGGGAGGAGAGGAATTTCCCTTTGGAGTCAATGAATTCCTTGCACAAAAAAACTTCACTTTTATCCAGATTCTTTGAGAGTGTAGGGGCGGAAGAATTTTTCTTTCTACCCTTCAGCATTCTGTGGCTGGTCTAATAATTAAAATGATATAAGACAGATTAACAGGAGAAAAACAAACTTAATTACGTATGTAAGGGAGCCCCAAAAGATATGAGACCCAAAATGCAGCCAGGCAATTGAGGCTTATATAATATCCTGAGCTGAGGAAAGGGATAGGGGTCGGGGGCTTCAAAGAAGGGGAAGGCAATTCACAGGAAGGTGAGAGGATGAAATGTTTGGTAAACAAGGGTTGGCCTCTTATGCAGATAAGTTTCTTCTGTAAAAAAGTGTTAATTCTGGTGGTAGCTCTTTTCCTGGTAAGGCCCCCTTTCCAATGTAAATTTCCTTTATAATTGCACATTTCCCCACAAATGGGGAAATTTATATTTCTTTTAGGCAGTTAACAGGAGGTAAAGAGCTTTTCCTGAGTCTACTGGGTCTTGAATGCCTTCAATGCAAAATAATGCTCATGCCAAAGCAGCATCTTTTGGGAGGGCTTGTTCAGAACTCCTTCCATAGGGTGAAGCTGGTCCTATGACAGCTTTCCAATGCAAACCTGATCCCCTACTATGCTTGCAGGCCATGAGATTAAATAAATAGGGATCTGGATTAAGCCCTCTAAGTTCTGTTTGGAACTTGTAGGTTATTGGAGAAATCCACAAAAGGGACTTTCAACTTGCATCTTGAGCTTGTTCTTTTGCCTTTATGATATGGTTCTGGCACACATCAGCCTCACCTGTAGGACTTGTCTAAATACTGATTGCTGAGCCCCACCCACTCCAGTGTTTATGATTGAGTAGGTCTAGGGTGGGGCCCGAGAATTTGCATTTGTAACAAATTCCTGGGTGATGCTGATACAGCTGCTTGGGGTACTACATTTGGAGACCCACTATCTTAATTGAAACTCTCTAAATTGGCAGTTCAACCTTAGCTGCTCATTAAAAACACCAGGAAGATTTTAAAACATGCAATCCTCCACCCCACCTCAAACCAATTCAATCAGAAACTTATGGGCAGAGCCCAGGCACTGGATTTTCAGTAAGCTTCCCAAATGGTCCTTCTGCACATTAGAGTTGAAGGACTGCCCTAAATTTGTTTTGTCCCCTATGGAAAGGCTCCAGATTGATTTCTTAAGAAAAAGGTGATAGGAGCCTCCTCAGTTTGTCCCAATAAGGCTGGAACAGTCTGATTGAAAGGTGAGGCTATATAAAAACCTGCTCCCCCCAAGTTGTCCTTGACCCCAAGTCTAGCCAATGGTTCCAGCCTTCTCCTCCTCCTCTGTCCCTAGGTTTTAGAGTCCACAAGTGTCAGCATGACCTGCTCACTGCCATTGGGTAGATGACCTTAACCCATATGTGCCTTTTGCTTCCTAGCCTCTTCTCTCTGGGACCATTGAGGTTCCTAGAGATGGAGCAGGAATTGTAAACAAAAGGCTTCAGCCAGACCAGTGTGCTTTTCAGACTTTGAGGTACATACAAATCACCTGCGACCTTACTAAAAAGAAGATTCTTATTCTGTGGGACTAGGCTGGGGCCTGAGAGTCTGTGTTTTTAACAAGCTCCCAGGTAATGGAGGGTTGCTAGTCTAAGTGCTGCATTTGGAAGAGCAAAAACCAAATCTGTTCTTTCCTTGTCAACATTAAGGATGTTAGGAACCAGGGGATGTAAAAGGACTGGGCTTTATAAAGGTAGCCCATGGCAGGGAAAGAGTGATTGCTGCTTTCCGCTAAGTGAGTGACCTTGGTTGAGCTGGGGTGACAGAAGCATGACTCGTGATTAATCAGGAACCCCCCAGCAGGACCCCACTCTGCTAGGATGGGTTTGCACTGAGGATGATGGGAGGGTGGCAGATAGGAGGCTAAAAAGGAAGGCGTAATCTCAAGTGGACGAAGACTCTGATGTCACATCTGAGGGTTCTAAACTCTCCTGTTTGTGACAGAGAGTCATGGATGAGCTTAACGCCTGGAGTAGGCAAGCTATTTTGTTTCTAAAGTATTATTATATGTTGTATTTGGATCTAGGTATGGTCTGAATGTATATATTATTCTAAAATTGATTTATTGAAATCCTAACCCCCAGGATGATGGTATTACGAGGTGGAGCCTTTGGGAGGTGATTAGGTCTTGAGGGAGAAGCCCATGTGGGGGCCTGGAATTGGCCACCCCAAGATATGTCTCTTTGGCATGAGGATTGTCTGGGGCTGGTTACTTTTAATAAAAGCAACTCTGAGGGGTGGAACTTGCTTGCCCTTTGTTAGGAGACATTTACTTTGTAAAGGAAATCTGCATCTGTAAAGGTGCCTCCCTCTCTGTACCAGGAAGAAGAGGGGGATGACTTTATCTCTAGAAACTGTTAATCAATGCCAAAGGCAAGGACTTAAATCTGCATTTGTTTACTGTACTTGCGTGGTAATCTCCCAAGATCAACTCCCCCTCCAACCCCAACATCCTCCTTTGTCTTTAGCTGGATATGATATTTAAGGTGGTGGTTTCAGCCATTTTGTCGAGTTGCTCAGCTTGCCTGAGCCTCTCCCATGTATACATGTTATAAAGCTTTGTTTAATTTTCTCCTGCTATTCTGTCTCATGTGAATTTAATTCGTTCTCCAGCCAGAAGAACCCAGAGAGGGTAGAGGAAATGTCTTTCTCCCCTACATCCATATGAATGGGATTAGTGCTCACAAAAGAGACCCAAGAGAGGGGCTGGCCCTGTTGCATAGTGGTTACATTTGGCACACTCTGCTTCAGCCGCCCGGGTTTGTGGGTTTGGATCTCAGGTGCAGACCTACCCTACTTGTCAGCCATGCTGTGGCCATGACCCACATATAAAAGGTGGAGGAAGATTGGCACAGATGTTAGCTCAGGGCTAATCTTCCTCAGCAAAAAAAAAAAAAAAAAAAAGACCCAAGAGAGAACCCCTATCCCTTCTACCTGTGAGAATACTGTGAAAAGACAGAAAGACAGTTCTCTAGGAAACAGGCTCCCACCAGACACTGAATCTGCTGGTTCCTTGATCTTGGACTTTCTGGCCTCCAGAAATATGAGAAATAAATTTCTGTTGTTTATAAGCCATCTAGTCTATGGCATTTTGTTATAGCGGCCCAAATGGACTAAGAAAGATCTCACAGCCTTTTCTTTACTAGCATCTAAGCAATTGCTGGGAAACAGAGAAAGAGCTACATGGTCTTTATGTAATCAAACTTCCTTGTTTCCTTTGTCGATGCAAATAATCCATAACCAACTTATAAATCAAAATTGGGGTGAGTTTCTCATGAGCCAGAGTAAGGATTATAACCTGGGAAGACCTTAGAAGGCGTTCTGGAGAAGCATGGGTTTCAGTACAGTCTTATATCTTTTTACAACAAAGAAGATACATTAAACACACTCAGGATGCATTTTCAAAGAGATGTTCGGTTCCAAATTAGCAGGTCAGCATGACCAAGATGCCAGGAAAGTGACTAATCCAGGTTTTACCAATAAGGTGTTACCAATAGGGATTGGGAGGAGAAGTATGCATTCTTATCTTAAGAGAGTGCATTCCTTACTTTAATGGTTAAGCAGATGTATAATGTATGTTTGATACGCCATAAGTCAGGCTTCTTTAGTTCAAGCTGAATTAGTTTTGAACTCGACTAGTTACCCCATTTACCTCAATATGTGAAAATCTCTTCTCACCTTCAGCTAACTAACTACCAGTTATTTTTTCTTTTTCTTTCTTTTTTTTTTTTTTGAGGAAGATTAGCCCTGAGCTAACATCTGCTGCCAATCCTCCTATTTCTGCTGAGGAAGACTGGCCCTGAGCTAACAGCTGTGCCCATCTTCCTCTACTCTATATGTGGGACGCCTACCACAGCATGGCTTGCCAAGCAGTGCCATGTCCCCACCCAGGATCCGAACCGGTGAACCCTGGGCCGCTGAAGCGGAACATGCAAACTTAACCACTGTGCCACTGGGCTTGCCCTTTTTTAAAAAATGTATCTCTGAATGTTATTTCTTCCTGACATGAAAGGGCTTTGGCATTTTATCTTATTTCAGTGAGGAAGATTGGCCTTGCACTAAAATCTGTTGCCAATCTTCCTCTTTTTTGTTTGAGGAAGATTGTTGCTGAGCTAACATCTGTGCCAATCTTCCTCTATTTTGTATGTGGGATGCGGCCACAGCAGAGCTTGATGAGTGGTGCATAGGTCCGTGCCTGGGATCCAAACCCGCAAGCCCTAGGCTGCTGAAGTGAACTTAACCACTACGCCACTGGACCGGCCCCACTGCCAGTTTTTATAGTGAAGAGACCACTTCCCCTTTTGGCCAAAAAGAAGGGAACCCCTCAAAGCATAGTTTTGGCATGTCTTTTCCAAGAAGTCACTTCTGGTTAGATTTCAGCCAGGCCCTCCTAGACTAACTCTGGGCAGCAGAGCGATTCTGACATCTGCTGATACCTCGTGACCTTGGCCTTTGGCTATCGCTCATCGCACCTGAGGCATCAGGAAATCCACATGACAGAGAAGGCCTACATATGTGAGGAGACTGGAAAAAAAAAAAAGTGCCATAAGGAAGGAAAAGAATATTCTCCATTACTTACCTCTACTCAGGTTATTAGAATCTTTTCCACCCAGATCTTCCTCGGGATCAGGACTCCATGGCTCATTTCACCTTTCAGTTTGGATAAAAGAACAGGATTACAGAATGGAAATGCCATACAAAGAAATTAAATAAGGCAAAAGAGATGAGTGGGACGTCCCTATTCCCAGATCCCTTCCCAGGCTCATTCATGTGGGAAGTTGGTAGAACAAAAAAAAAAGGAAATAGCCAGGAGGGAGAGTGAGCAAGGCTCAGGGGATTCAGGAAACATGCTCTGGATCCTGATCCCAGAGGGGCCAGACCTGGAAACAGAGAATGGTCTGCTTGTTTTCCTTTTCTCCATAGCCAATTCATCTGCATCAGATCCCAAGGCAGCCCCAAACGGAGACCTCAGAGGCCAGCAACTTGAGGGGGCGGGGCAGGGGGGGCTTATTTCTGTGCTAGAATCATCTGAAACTCTAGGGCTTCTAGGGAAGAGTCAGGTCGGGAGTCCCAAGGGGCAGAGTTTGATTCCCAGGACCACCTAGGGCTTTCTCCGGGGAGGCCACGTCCATAATTCTCCAGCACCACATCCCTATACAGATCGGGCTTTCTCAACAGGGTCCAGCCTGGCCACTCCTTCTGAGGGAAGTAGATGGCCGTGTCTTCAAAAGCCACCAACTCCTGAGACAACATATACTGGCTTCCCCCAGGAACAGTCCTATGCTCCATCCAGTGCAAAAGGCAGAGTTGGCTGTGTCGGGATGAGAGGGGGCATGCTGGTTACACATCACTGACAGTTGCAGGAGATGGGTGTGAGACAGGGAAACAGAGAAGAGAAAAACTCAGGGAGCACTGGAAGCTCAATTCCTGGGAAAGAAAATGAGATTAGCCCCCTGGGAGGATATTCTTGGGGTGTTTCCATCAGGACAGGGGAAGTATCTAGGGTTTATGCTCTGTTGGCTATACTCATTTATCTGCACTCAAGTTCAAAAACAACTTTCTGATGAATGCTGGATTGACTTTCTTAAGTTTTCTATGAGCTCTGCTTCTTTTTTGTGGTTGTTGATAAGTAATTGTAAAGGTATCTGTGGAACTCTCAAAATAACAAATTATAAAGATGGAGAATGGATCAGTGTTTGCCAGAGGTTGTGGTTGAGGGGAGAGTGGATGTGAGTATTGTTGACACAAAATAACCAATAACCATTCTATAGATAAGAGAAATAAGGTGAGTTTTACTCGAGCCAGAGTGAGGATTATAACCCAGGAAGGCCTTAGAAAGTGTTACAGAGAAGAATGGTTTTCAGTACAGTATTATATCTTTTTAGAACAAAGAACATACATTAAACACACCTGGGATGTATTTTCAAAGTTTCAAAGAGGTATTTAGTTGCAAATTAGCAGGTCACCATGACTCTGGTGTCAGGAAAGGGACTAATATGGGCATTACCAATAGGGCATTACCAATAGGGCATAGGAGGGGAAGTACACATTTTTATCGTAAAGATAGTGTATTCTTTACTTTAACGGTTAAAGCAGATGTACAATGTATGTTTGAGAGGCCGTAAGGCAGCCTTCTTTAGTTCAAGCCAAACCAGCTGTGAACATGAATGGTTACCCCACATACCTCAATATGTGAAAATCTCTTGTCAGTATAAAGGGATAGGCTGAGAGAGTTTCTTTGTGGTGATGGAACAGTTTTATACTCTGATTGTAGTGGTGGCTACAGGAATCTATACGTGTGATAACATTTCATAATACTAGATACCTTGTATTAGTTTCCTGTGGCTGCTATAACAAATTACTACAAATTTAGTGGCTTAAAACAACAGAAATTTTATTCTCTCCTACTTCGGGAGGCCAGAAGTCCAAAATCAGTTTCACTGGGCTGATGTCAAGGTGTCCGCAGGGCCACACTCTCTCCAGAGGCTCTAGGAGAGACTCTGTTCCCTGCATCTTCCAGCTGCTGGTGGCTGCCATTATCCTTGGTCTCATCTCTGCCTCTGTGGTCACATTGCCGTCTCCTTTTCTATCTGTGTCAAATCTCCCTTTGTCTTTCTCTTATAAGGACACATGTGACTGTATTTAAGGCCCACCTGAATAATCCAGGATAAGCTTCCCTTCTCAAGATCCTGAATCTAGTCACATCTGCAAATCCTTTTTTTGCCATGTGAGGTAACATTCACAGGTTCCAAGGATTAGCATGTGGATGTCTTCAGGGGCGCCATTATTCAGCTTACCTTCTCCACCCCCACCATTGAAAGACTGTATGTAAAAACTGGTGAAATCTAAATAAAGTCTGTGGTTTAGTCAATAGTGTTGTATCAATGTCAGTTTCCTGGTTTTGACAACGTATTCTAGCTATATAAGGCGTTATCACTGGGGGAAACTGGTTGAAAGGTATATAAGAACTCACTGTTCTATTTTTATAACTTCTTGTGAGTCAAATTATTTCAAAATAAAAAGGTTTTTTAGTGGTTCCTGTTGATATAGGAGAATAAGAATTCTGTAATTATCTTTCAACCTATGTGTTACCTTTATAAATAAATTTCTGAAGGTTCTCGACTACTAAGATTCCTTGGTGAAATGTTGAGATCTAATGAAAACAGACAACTGAGGATTGGAAACGTAGGTCAAAATGAACAAAAATAGCTCTTTTAACCATTTCAAATCTATTATATAAGCATTTGTAGAATGGTCAGAGAGAAATAGACATCTGCTCTGAAAGTGTTTGCAAAATAACTTTGTTTACAAAATGACAAGAATGACACAAATGACAAATTCACAGCATGGTAACTACCCCTTGCCCACCCCGAGATCGAGGCGGACAGTGGCAATTCACCACACGTTCTTCAGTTCTCACCGTACAGGGTCAGCGGCTCCTGCATCTCTTGTGATATAGTGTTTGACATATTTTCCTTGAATAGTTTTGATATTTAACTTAGCTAGGTAAAAATATTTTTGCTGGCTGATTTCATTTTTGGTGGATTTGACACATGGTAAAGTGAGATATTGGCTTTCTACATACACTTCCATGGGCCTTTGAAAAATGGGAGCCCAGACTCTCTCCCAAAGACTTGCTCACGCTTTCTGTTGCTTGCTGGACATTTCACTTTGATGCCCCTCAGCACCATAAACTCAATGTCTAAAATTCACCTTCTTTTCCTGTAAAACCAACTCTTTCCTCATGCCACAGTTCACATGTCGGCATTCTCACAGCTACTCCCTCAACTGTGATTTCCCCCTCTCCTCCCATAGATTATTCCTTGAGATTGTCTCTCACATCCTCCCCTTGCTTCCCACCACCCCACTTCAGGCAGTAATTGTTTCATATCTACTCTACTACACTAACTTTCTACTAATCCTCCCTGTTTCCAGTTTTCCCACTCAATTTTTACTGTACCAAAGAGCAGGAAAGGAGGAATATAAGAGAAAAGTGTTGGGTATAAAAGATACTAATATGGTGGCACAAAGTCCAAGGCTATCTGCTAATCTTAATGTATGTAAGCATATTATGTTCCCTTATTAAAAGACTAGGAGAGAGAGAGATTTATAGGAGACCCACCTAAAACCGTAACAATAGAAATGGTTGAAAAGAAAGGATGGAAAAAGATATACCAAGCAAATTCTAACAACAACAAAAAAAGCTGGTCTGAAAATATTAATATGTGACAATACAGACTCCAAGCTTAAGCATTTAAAATGTACAAAATGAGACATTTCATATTAATAAAAAAGAACAATCCCCAAGTCAGGAAACCTAAAAGTTATCCTCAACTCCTCTTTTTCTTCCACTTGCCCCCACCTTCAAGCTAAACCATCAGCAAATCCTGTTCACTCTCCCACTAAAATATATCGCAAATCCACCCCTTTCTTTCCAGCTGCACAGCATCTTGCCCCTGGTCCTGGTCTCTGTCTGCTCTCCAATGCACTCCTGCAATGGTGCCCTCACTGGCCTCCCTGCTTTCCCACCTGACCCCATAATCAGTTTTCACCCAGAACCTCAAATGCCTTAACCCTGTCCGCCTCTGACAGCATCTCTGACACTAATGCTCTCATCCAGTCACAGCAGCCTCCCTTCTGTTTGTTATCTGATCAGCCAGGTCAGTGACACCTCACCTCAGAACCTTTGCAGCAACTCTTCCCTCTGCCTAGAATGCTCCTCTTCCACATCTTCAAGCGTGTAGCAGCCTTTTTCCATTCAATTTTCAGTTTAAATGGTACCTTCTCAGAGAGGAGGGTGAATTTTTTTAATGGTAACTGTTGATATAGGAGCATAAGTATTACTGTAATTGTCTTTCAACTTACGCGTTACGTAAGGAAATAAATTACTGAAGGTTCTGTGCTACTAAGTTTAGTCAGCGAAATGTTGAGATATGATGAAAACAGAGAACTAAGGAGGGAGAATTTAGAATTGTTGCAACAGGAATACGAAGAGAATGAAACAATATTTGGCTTTGACATCCAAATTAGATTCTTGAGACTGCACATCAGAGACAACAGTCTTGAAAATCAAGATGTTGATTAACAAGAGCCAACCAAAGAAATAAAAGAAAATTGTTTTCCATAAACATTAGATTGAAAAAAGGGTAATATGAGAATATTAGGAGTGGAAAGGGGAAAAACCTAGGGCTACAAGAGAAATGAAGAAGCCTGGAGAGGGAGGAGCTTGGTGGGACCTCCTGGAACTGGGGAGAACATAAGGAGAGGAGGTGAACGCATATGTGGAGTGTGCCCAGCTTCTATTTGTGCAGGCATCATCGTTACCAGTCCACTTTGTTGTGCCAGTGACTTAAACCACACCTAGAAATTCAAGTGCACACTGCTGCAGCCAGAAGCCATCTGTTCAGGGTCTTTCGTTTACAGCTGCCTCCAGACTGTCCTCGGTCAACCAGCAGGGGAGACACATTCTATGACCTGAGGCATGCACAGCCCATCCAAACCACCTTTTCAACAGCCTAGATCATCTGGAAGCCTCCTAAAACAAGAGAGTAGCCCTTGTGGTCCAGAGAAAAAGTAGTTCTCAAAATATGGCCCGGGGACCCCTGGAAGACCTTCAGGAGGTCCACAGTGTCCAAACCATTTTCATAATAATAATATGTTATTTGCCTCTTTTACTCTCATTCTCTCCTGAGTGTACAGTAGAGTCACAGAGCCTACATATCTGTCTTATTCCAACTGATCGAATGCAGGAGCAGATATGAAAATCCCGCCAACTTCTATTAAACCAGCTTTTTAAGAAGAGTTGCAAAAATGTAAAACAGTGCCATTCTTCTAATTTTTTGTTTTAGAAAACATATTTTTCATAAAAATGTTGTAAATAATGTAAACATTAGCATGTAATGGTTTTATTATTATTTCTAAATAAATATTTTTTAAATGTCTCAGTTTTATCTCTAATAAGTAAATCTCAAGAGATACAACCACACAAACAAAAGCTCTTTGAGGCCCCGAACTATTTATTTATTTATTTATTTATCTATTTATTTATTGTGAGGAAGATTGTCACTGAGCTAACATCTGTGCCAACCAACTTCTGTTTTGTATGTGAGATGCCACCACAGCATGGCTTGACAAGCGGTGCTAGGTTTGCACCTGGGATCTGAACCTGTGAACCCCAGGCTGCCGAAGTGGAGAATGTGAACTTAACCACTATGCTACTGGGCCAGCCCCCCTGAACAATTTTTAAGGGTATCAAAGGTTGCTGAGACTAAAGACTTTGAGAACTGCTGATCTAGAAGGATAGCATTGTGAAATGAAAAAAACCTTGCACTTGGGTGAGAATGAATGGAGCCAAATGAAGATAGTTGAAGCCAGTTCAGTAGAGAAAATCTACCTATTGTACCTACTAAACTATAAGCAACAAAAAGACCCCACATCTAGCCTATTTCTATTTTTATTCCTCACATCTAACCCACTGCCTGGCATTGAGTTGGTGCAAAATGAATATTTGTTCCATCAGTAACTATTCAACTTGAGACATACTGAGTTTGAGGTGCCCAGGAGACACCTAGGTAGACAAGTAGGAAGACAGATGTATGAAGTTGGAACTCACTGTAGTAAATATATAGATTTGGAAGTCATCAGCTTGTGGGAGGTAGGTGAAACAGTGAGTAGATGAGCTCACTCAGAGAGGGAAAGTGTGAAAAGTGAGATGAAAAGAAGGTTAGGAAGACCCTGGGGAACACTGACATTTAAGAAGTGAATGGAGAAAGAGCTTGGTTCATATTGAGAGCCCAGTAACTGACGCTATATGCTAGGAAGGGTGTGTCAAAGAAGAGAGTATGTTATTGCGAAGTCAAGGTAGAAGAGAAGTTCAAGAAAGTAAGAGTAGTCCTGTGGCAGATACTCTAGGTTGGCTCACTCAACATCTTTTCCAATCCCTTTTCTCCTTGACTTCCTTTATTTTAGAGCTATCCAATCTGGTAGCCACTAGTTACACATGGCTATTTAAATTTAAATTAATTTAAAGCAAATAAAATTAAAAATTCATTTCTTCAGTCATACTAGCTACATTTCAAGTGTTCAGTTGCCACATGTGGCTGGTGGCTATCATATTATTAGAGCAAATATAGAACATTTGCATCATCACAGAACGTTTTATTGGACAGAGCTGCTATAGAGGCTAGAAACCTAAAATATTCAGTCTCCCAGGTTCTCTTAGAATTAAGGGTGGCCATGTGCACAGTACTAATATATAAGAGAAAGTCCCTGGTGAGGGTGTCTCTTATCACAGAATTTTTTTAAAGCCTTCTTGGGAGAAGACTTGATCTTCCCCTCAGTCCTGATGAGAATGCAGATGCAATGCCTGGTGGTATTGAGAAAAATAAACTTATTTGCTTAAGCTGCCATTTTTCAGATTTCTGTTACTGCTCAAAGCATTATTCATTGATACAGAATTTAGAACTTGTAGCCCTCTGCAGGGGACATCTGTAGACATTTTTGATTGTTACAACTGGAGGTAGGGTGCTACTGGCACCTAACAGGTAGATGCAAGGGATGCTGCTAAACATCCTACATGCATAGGACAGCTCCCCACAACAAAGAATTGTCTGATTCAAAAGGGTTTGGATTGAGAAACCCTGCTGTAGTGGGATGCTGCTGGTGACCCTGGTTACGCAGTAGAAAAGCATCTGTACGGTCACAGGCTGCCCATTGCAATGCAGACCATATGCTGACTAAAGCCATAATGTTAGAGGAAGTGGCAGGAAAGACTCAGAATTTCGGTGTGTGCTCTTTACTTCTTACTGCTTTCAGCAAAGCCCTACAAGAGAATGGTGAAACAGAGACTGAAGAGAATACAGCTTTCCTAAGAGGGTATTATTTGCCCGGGGTTTTATGAGAATCCCATAAATTGGATTCAAAGAATATGCATGGTAATGCATTTGAGGGATTTGACAAGAGAGGGAAGAACATAATTTTAGACTGGACTGAATTATTATTCTAAGAGCACTTATCAGAGATTTTGGACTTGAGTGGACTGGAGTGGTAAATTGTTTGCTGGATTAGTTAACTAAAGACTTTTAATAGAAGATGGCTAGATTTTCATATCTGCTTCTGCATTCAGTGTGTTGGGATATAACAAATATGAAGATCTAATGATAGCATGAACTAAACAAAGCTGACATTCCAGAAAAAGCTTCAAGTAACGTAGACTGGAGGAAGGAATCCAAATACACAGGTGGAAGCCAGCTATAAGAAGTCCGTTATTCAGACAGTGCTTCCAGAAATTTTTAGTGGTTAGTATTTGCTATGAGTTTTGAAATTGGAGGACATCACAACAGAGTGGAATTGTTTGGAACAGAGGTGCATGATTAGGATTAATGAGATGAAACAAAATTCTGGCAAGAGGCTAGAAAAGTCCTAAAAGAAAAGGTACATTAAAACTTTGGAGGAAGTTCCTTCTAGGGAAGAGTTGTAGCATTTATCGTAGTCCAAGATGCAAAGAGCAAACACAAGCCAAATTCCAATACACAGCTGACCTTTTCACATTGAGAAGTTTCTACTAGAGCTTTACTCTCCAAACTTTATTGTGCATCCCTATTAGTAAACCTGATGCCAAAGACTGAAAAGCAAGCCCTTTCTAACTCTAAAAAGTACTTAAAGAGGTATCAGACTTTTCTTCATTGTTACCCTCCTCCCAGGCCCCATCAGTTTCTGGGCAGTGGAAAGAAGCCAGAAATGACAGGGGATTAGGATGACAGGGGAATAGGCCCAACATATTTCAGGCAAGCAACCCCTAGGGATAGCCTTGTTCCAGGCACTACTAGGAAAGGGAGAAGGAGAAAACAACACCCCTGCCCACCTCTAATTGGGGAAAACCAGCTTGACCCTCTGGAATACCTCCTCTGAGGAAGAAGGAAACATCCACTCACTTAGGGAACTATGAATGCTTAATCTGTAGAAACACTAGTGTGTGGAATATTGGTGTTATTGGAGCATAACGTAATCTGCTAGATACTCTTAGAAAAGAACATATAGGCTTAGCCATGGAAGAGTTCCAAGGGTAAATGCAGGCATCCTGGAGGCCTCATATATGATGGGAATTTACAAATTTCCTGGAGTATCAGGGCTCAGCTTCTTCTTGGTTCACTTCCTATTGTCAATTAGCAATAAGGAATGTAAGTATCATCTGTTCTGTAAAGTGATGGAAGAACAGGATCATCAGGGGATGTTACGGTGGCTTATTAGCATACAGATTTTATACATCTAGAGATCACATCATTGTTAATTTCCTACAGCTTATAATAGGAAATAACTTGAACTGAAATAATGAAAACCCCCCCGAAATGTGTATTTCTTGACATTTGATCACATTGTCTCCTCTCCCCAACACCTGTCTAAATCCTCCTTCAAGACTCAACTCAATGTTATTCCCTTGGAGGCTGCCTCTGATCCCTTTCAAAATCAATCCCTCCCTTGGTTCTCTGAACTTCTCTTATGTTGGGTATCACATACTGCCTTGTGTTAGTAACCAACATCTGCCTGCCCCTTGGCCTTGATGTTTCCAAGGTCCAGTCTTACTCCCCAAGAAACCAGTTTCTTGGTATGTGTCATTATGTTTGTATAGTGCTTAACAGGACATGTCAAGGCTCACAACTTACCTCACTTAATCCTCCCAATTCTGAGGCGTAAGCAGGCATGGACTTCTTCCATTTCACAGATGAAGAAACTTAAGACTCAGAATGGGTGAAAAATGCCCTGGGCATCACATACAGCGTAATAATAACTGACTGAATGCTCGAGCTATGCCAGGCCTTTTGTTATGTAGCGTCTGTATCTTATGCCTTTCAGTGCTCATAGTCCTGTGAGGCACGCCTTTGCGCGGCGTTTTTCTGAAGAAAAAACAGTTTCAGAGGTGGGGTATCTTTCCCAAGGTCACCTGGAGGGGAAGGGGCAGAGCTGGGGCGCGTCAGTAGCCTGGACTTTGAATGGTCTGAGAGGCGCATGTGTGCAGGCTGAGGCCTCAGGTGAGGCCCCGCCCCCACTCCCGTCGCAGGTGGCCCGGCCCGGTCCAGGGGACCGCAGAAGCGGCGCCCAGGGTCCCGCCAGCTTTCCTGGGTTTGGGGGCGCGCGCGCCCACCTTCGCGACAGAGACTTCCGGGATCCTGGAGGGGCCGGAAGTCGGGCTTCTGTCGCTTCCGGCTCGGCCATTGTTGTCGCTTCTGCCGGCCGCGGAGGTGTCCCGCGCCAAAGGCTCGCCGCCGCGGCGCCCCGGTGCCCCGTGGAGGCGACTAGGGGCGGGAAGGGAGGCGCTGCCGGGGCTGGGGTCGCTAGGCTGGAGCCGCAGCCGCCTGCAGCCCAGGTCGGCGACGCCAGGCGAGCCCACGCTTCGCCCCCGCGGCCGGCGGCGCGGTCCCTCTGTCGCACAGAAGCCGCGAAATGTAGAGCCGCCTCTTTGTCCCAACCCCCTGGCCAGCCGTGCCTGGCACGGAGCCGGGCACCTGCGGGTACAGCGATGAACAGGGCAGACGTAGCCAGGTGAGCGGCGCCGCAGAAGCCTGGTTTAACGCGAACTGTAGATAGATGCTGTCCCAGCCTTGCGTGCCGGCGGAGACAATGCGGAGCGTCAGAAGTGGGTCAGACAGTCTCGGAGTTTCAAACGTGACGCGTGACTTGGAGACGCCAGAATCTAGATGAGATAAGCTGCTGAGCGTTCGGAACAGAAAAGGAAGTAGTAAAATGACCAGAACTTTTCTACATGGGTGGGATCTTAGAGCCGATTATTTTTAAGTACATCTTTGTGTTTTTAAAAAAGTTGAAGCCTGGAGACAAGTAGCTTACCCAGGGTACCGAGATGCATGGTGAGTTGGCACCGTAACGTAGATGCCCCAGTTACTAGTAAGATGCTGATTTTCAAACAGTTTTACAATACATAAACTGGATAAAAGTTTTCCCCCCACTTCAGTATCAGGTAAATGAATCACATTCGTTTGTTTACCATATATGTGCTTCTGCGTGCTGTGTACACACACATATGTACAAAAATGACTGGGAACCAGGCCCTGCCCTTTGCGTCCTCTGAGAAAGTCGGGGAGACAGCCGTGTAAACCACGAACACAGTGTGACAAGTGATCTAGCAGAGGTTTGAATGAAAAAGGTACTGTGGGCTCACTGAGGCAATAACCACGCTTAAGCCTGGAGAGACCAGGAAGACTTTCTAGGGGTGGTGGGTTGAGTAGAAAAAGATCTGGCATTTTCTGACTCCATCGGGTTCCTTTCCTTGGGTGGCAGTCCAGTAGTTTGGAGGGTGTGAGTGTTGAGTTGTACATAAACTAGTTAAAATACAGTGTTATAGTGAGAGATGCAGAGAGGGAGAGTACCAGCTCTCTTCCTGCATGGGGGAATCAGGAAAGCCTTCAAGAGGAAATGGCATTTGTTCTGGGTCTTGACCGATGAGTAGTAGGAGTTTGTCCAAACTTGAAAGGAACAAAAAAATCCAAACAAGGAAAGAGTACATGTGGATTTTAGCTGTATCTCCGAAGCTTTAGTCCCAAACTTACTTTCTTGTGCATCTCTATCACAATAGAGAGGAGTGGAAGAGTTTTGAGCATGCACTTCCAACATACGTTTATATGTAAATTAAAGATATGTACTATTTTACAAACTTCAAAGCACATTATAAAACATACACTAAATAGGAGTTACAAAACAACTTAGCGTTTTCTTAGCAACCTTTGGATTGTCTTGCATATCCCACATTTGGAGATCATTGCTGTCTTTCTAGCCTGGGTACCTGGGGAGAGTGATAGGGGGTGTGGCTAGAACAGAGGCCTGAGGCCAGATTGTGAAGGGCTATGAAGGCTAGGCATAGACATTCAGGTTTTATCCTGTAGGTGATGGGAGCCACTGAAAGTTTAAGAAGGGAAGTCACTTGGAGAGATGCTTAGAGAGAGTGCCCTGGTTGTGCTCCTTTTTTCCGGAGCTTTGCTTTTTAACTCTCGAGGTGGGGGGAGTCTGTCATCAGCCTGGGGCTGAACACTCTGGAAACTTTGATTTCTCTCTTGATATTTCTGTAGGTGATACTGCCATCCTCCCACACCCCCAACTCTGAAAAAGAGTTCCTGAAATCTGAATTACAGACCATCATTTTAATTGTACAAACTGCAGCTGAAACAAGCTTCTCTTTGGGGTCACAATGGCCACCCAAGGCAGGGGAACTTTGGGCCTCATCCCCAGGAGTGCTGTTCTCCAGAAGCAGGAGGGGCGCCTGACTGTGAAGCAGGAGCCAGGAAGCCAGACCTGGAGGCAGGGCTGCAGTCTCCAAAAGAACCACCCTCCTGTCTGTGAAATTTTCCGGCTGCACTTCAGGCAGTTATGTTACCACGAGATGTCTGGGCCACAGGAGGCACTGAGCCGCCTCCGGGAGCTCTGCCGCTGGTGGCTGATGCCGGAGGTGCACACCAAGGAACAGATCCTGGAGCTGCTGGTGCTGGAGCAGTTTCTAAGCATCCTGCCAGGGGAGCTCCGGACCTGGGTGCAGCTGCATCACCCCGAAAGTGGTGAGGAGGCTGTGGCTGTGGTGGAGGATTTCCAGAGACACCTCAGTGGACCAGGAGAGGTGAGCAGTTGAGGCTAGAATGGCATCTGGAACCATTCTCTAGTGCTTGGGTTAGCCTGGGAATAGGCATTGTCCATTCCCTAGGCTGTAGGCTAGTTTGCCCTTAGGATTCTTGAGCCAGTTCCGTGGATAGAGGGGAAATAGTTTTATCCTCCAAGCCATAAACAAAAATGCAAATACCAGCCAAGCTCTCTGAATCATTTTGTGAAATACTGTCTTGTGAGCCTAGCTTCAGCCTGGAGATTTACATAGCACTCCAGGCAAGCAGAGGATCTGCACGCTGGTTAGAATGGGGGAGTGTTGGGAGGAGGGGTAGACTTTTGGGTATGCTGATAATATGGGCCTTCATTGGAGACATTCTCATTACTCACTTCCTCGGACTTCTCAGAGTCAATTCTCTTCCTGCCTTTTAGGTTCCTTGAGAGGTGACTGCTCTCATAATCATTTCTTCCCTTTCTAGCTTTCCAAACCCAACTGAAGCCTTTTTACCTCTTTAATTCTAATTTAGATTTTCCCTATTTCCTGGGGTTCTGTCAAATTTAAAGCTAAGATAATGCAAATTAGAGAAAAAAATTGGAGAATCAGCAGTGTGATAACAGTGGGAAATCTGGCGTCTAGGACCACAGGGCTGATTAGTTTGGTGACTGTGTATTAGCCAGAGAAGAAAAACCAGGAGGAAATTGTATATATTATATATTTATATTATTGCTAGAAAATGACTTAGGTGATTGTGGGAGCTGGCAAGGCAAGTCTGAAATCTGTAGGGCAGGCTGTCAGGAAGGGCAGGCTGGAACTCTCACACAGGCTGAAGCTACTGTCGTAGGCAGAGTTGCTGTTTAATGGAACTTTCAGCTGTGATTTTAAGGCCTTGCAACTGATTGAATCAGGCCTATCCAGATTATCTGGGATAATCTCCTTTGCTGAAAGTAAACTGATTATGGATTTTAATGACATCTACAAAGTACTTTCACAGCAGCACCTAAATTAGTGCTAAATTGACACATCAAAAGACCATCACACTATGGATAAGTCAGTTCTTCCTGGTGAGTTTCAAATTGCTCCCTTGTGACTGAGCAGAGTGGCTTAGGGTCCCCTCTACTTTTGCTCCTTTGTGCTTTACCAGGGAAAGCCAGTAGATGAAATTTCCCAAGTACCCAGCATATCATTTTATTCAGTGCTTTTAAAAAAATGATTACATATCTATGCCTAGGGAATCAATTCCAGTTGATTGGAGTCCTAAGGCTAGACTTTTTTCCAGGAGTACTAGCCAGTGCCCACTTGGCATCATTAAACCCATTGCCAACCATTATTTCCTTGTATAACACACCATAATAAACACACAGGAATATATCAACCAACATCAGGGTCTAGAGAGCAACTAGGCCCAAGCAGCTAAAGAAGTGTTTACAGTGCCATTTAGTGAGGAGGGTGGAAGGAGGATTTCCCGCCGCCTTTTGCTTAAGCAGAAGAGAATGCTCCCTCCATTAAAACTCAGTCTTTTATCCAGGGAGCCTCAGAAAAGGGTGACTGAGTCACAAACCCACAAGAGTGACTGATAGTTAACAGTCAGGGCAGCTGAACAGTCACAGCTCCAGCCTAGGAGTGGGGTCTTTGGACTCCATTTCTTACTCTGCCACTATTATCAGCTTAAGTTTTTTGACATGAATACATGAGAACAGGACTGTCTCTCCTAGCACAGCCTCAGAAAATGTGTTTATGGCTAAATGAATAAACAAGCTTTTACATGGCAGTTTGCCAGGAGGAGATTAAGGACTGTCAGGACAGATCGGAGTCATCCTGCTCAGCAGGAGTGAGCATGTGCATGGGTACACATTGGGGCTGGGGAGGGTTGTAGAGTAATCCCTGCTGGGCTGCAGAATTGTGCAACTTACAAAGTGTGTTCATATCCTGTATCTTATTTCAGCTCCTAGCAGGCTTACAAAATACACAATTAGTAATCATTACTTCCATTTGACAAATGATGTGAGCACAGAACGGTTAATTGAGTCATCTAAGATAACAGGGCAAGTAAGTGTTCCCTTTGTCCATGAGATTTAGCCAAAGTGGTTGTTGCCGACTACCATTAAGTGTGGGAACCAGGATTTTCCATCTCCCTAGGTTCTAAGCCACTAGCTTCTCCCTAGTGTCTTGCTGCGGAATGCCACCTTAAAATGAAAATTGAAATGGGGTTTTTATGCCTGCAAGAAAAGGAAACTTATGAGTCCTAGATAATGAACAGGAACTGTATCAGGATGTAATTATTGGTGAATTACAAAGTTGTGACATCACAGTGCAGTTAAGTTCTGTCTTCTGACAGTACCCACAGCTGCTGTATTTAAGAGCTGTAATTCCAGTGGAGTTACAAGAACCATCCAGTGGAAAGCCTGGGAACCACAGACCCAAGGGAGCCTCCTCGTTTTACCACTGCCCTGGAGAGATATACACAGACTGAACAGGGCAAATCCAGCATAGTTTATTAAAGGAGAAGTTATTTTTACCTTATGCTGTACTATGTATATGCCAGAGTAGGTGAGCTTATAAATGTGATTTATTTAGATAATGTTTTAGGTTATCTGCTCCAAGTGCTGATAAAAATAGTAACCATGAGATTGTGAGGAGCTGGTTTAATGACAACAAGCAAGGGTTAGAAATAAAACGTCTTTGCTCTGAGATATTCTCAAGTTCTCTAAAGAGTGGTGTTATATGATCTTATTTGACTTTTTAATATAAATTTTGGGGAGAGATAGTACATATTGAAAACTGAGTTGCAGGTAACCCTAAAAACTCAGAAAAATATCAAGAGGAAGTAGGTCAGCCAATATTAATTGAACACCAGCGTTGGGCGAAGCATTGTTCTAGGAGCTGGTGATCAAGGTAGAGTTCTTACTCTCAAGCTTATATTTCATTGGGGAAGAAATAGACAATAAAGGTATAAATAAGATAAAGATTAATACATGCTATCGAAAGTATAGTCAGGTAATTTGAGAGAGAGTGACTGTCCTTGCTTCATCAGTGTGCCCAGGGATGGCTTATCTGAAGAGGAGACACTTTTGCTGAGAGAAATTGGAAAAGCTCTCTTGAGGTTTGTCAGCCACTGTTCTGGGCTGTTGCTTCAGCTGTCAGCCTCCGTAGTGTTATTTGTGCACATACAGGTACACACACCCATAGTTTTTTGTTTCTTTGGTACTTCTGATTGGGTTCTTTTGTAGGCTAAGGCTCTAGGGAGTATACTGAATTGCTGTCCTGGCTCCTTTTTCTAGATGGTTCTTCATAAACCAATTTCTGTCTGAAGAACTGACACAGTGTGGAAGTGGTTATGTAATTTAGTCTTCAAGCTCCTACCAAGAGGGACAGCAGGGGAATGACAAGTAGCATTGCAAGCGGTAGATCTGCTTTGACAGTTGTTCCCCCTGTAGGCTGTACTGGTGGGTGTGGAAGGACACTCTGGCTCTTCTTTTCCCTGGCTTTCTTTCTGGGGGCTGTTTCTTAGAGGTTTTGGGTACTCTTTTGAACCCAATTGTATTTTCTTGTCTCTAGGTTTCAGCGGTTTGGGGTACTCTTTTGAACCCAATTGTATTTTCTTGTCTCTAGGTGTCAGCTCCAGAACAGGAACAGGAAATGCATTTGGAGGAAACAACAGTCCTGGGTGCAACAGAGGACTCTCCTACCTCATCCCTCAGTGAGGGTTCAGCCCCTGGAGCCCACCTGGAGCCTCCTCATGACCCAGGGGCCTGCCATCCCACCAGTGGACGCTCTGGTACTCACCTCTCCAGCTCTGGCCTCAAATCATGCCTCCCTTCTCTCTTCCAGAGTCTCCTTTCTTTCATCTCCCACCGTATTGGAGTCCTTCATTGCACTGCCCTCTCTCTTTCTTCCTTAGTGACTTTGTGTGTTTGTTTTGCTTATTCTCTAATCGTTCATCTATTTAGCAAGTTTTTGTCAAGCACATGTCATGGGAAAGGCACTGTTGAGGACCAGAGAGAGATAGTGCACTGTCACAGCTTTCAAAGAGCTTGTTATCTAGTTGGCAGAGAGTCAAACATATGTACAAGAAGAGGCAACTTGATGAGATACATATGAGTGATATCTGTTCCCAATCATTTGGCACCATCACAAATGCGCAATATGGACATTATAAAGGGTGAGCAAGATCATTGTGGGCTGGAGTAGGTAGGGGTTGCTTCATGAAGGAGGTAGCAGTGGGATTGGACAGTGAAAAATGGGGGAGAAATTTGAAGGGAGAGAAAACTGGTAGGCCCCGGGGCAGAGGATATAAGTGAAGACTCATAAGTGGGAGTTCCTCGGACCCTGTTGAGGCGTCAGGGAAGACTGTATTTGGGAGCCTGGGGTCTGTTTGTAAGGGCCTTAGGGTGGAGACCAGGAAGATTTTGGGGGACAGAGGATGATATGTGAGAAAGAGTATTTCAGGAGGATTACTCTGGCACATGCGAGCACTGTGGATTGAATGGGGAGACTGGTGGCTGGGAGCCTCAGTAGGAGGCCAGTGTGGGAGAACAGATGTGAGGCAATTATTGCCTGAGTGGGGTCAGTGGAATGGAAAGCAACAGATGTGACAGACATTGTGAAGGAAGAATCCGTGGGACAATGGGGAGGAGAGGGAATTAGAGGGTTTTGGTCAATGTCTGAAGTCATTGAAGGAACTTGAGAAGTCAGGAAGGGAAGATGGCGAGAACATACCTTTTACACACTGAATTTAAGGTGTTGTGGGATCCCAAGTGAAATGTCCAATAGGCAACTGGAAGCTTGTGATAGCAATCTAGGAGAGAACTGTGAGAACTTAAGAGCAGCGTTAAAGCAATCAGAGTTGGTGAGATCTCTGACAGAGAGAAGGGAAACTCTGAGGCCTGAGTGCCTGGAGTGTCCGCACTGAGAGGGCAGGAGAAGGAAGAGAAACCAGGGAATGAGGGGCCAGAGTGTGAAGGGGAAATCAGGCTAGGCTGGTGCTAGGGGAGCCATGAGAGAGAAAGTAGTCAGAAGTATAGCTTCTAGTTTTAGTATAAGTGCTGCCAAAGTGGGAGGAGGGGGGAGATTTGTAACTATGCATAGTGATGGACGTTAACTAGACTTTTTGTGGTGGTCATTTCACAGTATATACAAGTATCGAATCATTGTATTGTACACCTAAAACTAATATAATCTTGTATGTCAATTATACCTCAATAAAAAAAAAGGGATGGCTTCCTTCAGAGAGGTTGAAGAGAGTGAGGGCTGGGGGGCCAGTCCTCAGTATGACCTGGGTCCTTCTACCATACCCCCCAGGAAAATTCACAGCACACATAGGATAAAGCCTTTCTGGAAAGGGCATGAGACTCTGTGTGTGGAGTTGCCTGGGCTCTCTTGAGTCCACTGGGTGGGATACAGACCTTGGTGGAGCCAAGGGCAGGGCTTGTCCCACTCATAGCTTTCTTTCCTCCCTCAGCTCAACAGGCTTCCCCAGTGCCTGCCCTTCCCCAAGCAGGGAACTTAGGAGACCAAGCAGCAGCAAGTGTGCTTCAGATGGTCGGGCCCCAGGTGAGCTTAGTCCTTTCCGTCTTTCCTGAGTTCCCCAGTCTGTGGCCCCGGATAGCTAGAGCTCAGCCCCGGGCTCTGGGCCATTCTGAGATGTTCCTGTGGCTTCCCTGCCTGATTGCTTCCCCTGGAGCTGGTCCCGCCTGCTGAGTTCACAGACTCTATGTTGCCCTGCTCTTGTCCTTTTAGATGTGTCATCCCAGCCTCTGTCCCTCTGCCCCCACTTTCCCCACCAGGACCCTCACCCGGTGCTCTCAGTAGCCTTCAGGCTGGGAATATCCTGAGCAATAGAAGCTTGTCGTTCCAGGGCTCTGCAGCGTACGAGTTCCTGTGCGTGGACTATACTCAGAAGAAGCGGAGAGGTCCAGCAGTCAGTCAGAGAGCCCTGTACCGGAACGTCATGCCGGAAAATCACTGCAGCGCGGCCTCCCTGGGTAATGCTTCTGCTCCCCGGTAACTTAGAGTCTGCAGTCTTTGCATTTTCTTTGCTGTATTCTTTTTCTTTGTTAACTTTTATTGTGAAAAATGGCAAACAGACAAAGTAGAGAGAACAGTATCCTGAACCTTTCTGCACATCACCCAGCTTTAACAGTTATCAGCATTCTCTTTCTTCATTATTAATTGACCCAGGGTGGTTTTGTTAGTTTGTAGTTGTAAGGAATAGAGAGCTACTCAAGTTATTGTAATTATGAGCTGTGTTACTTACAATAAGGCTAAAGAAATGGAAACCCTGAACAAACTGACCAGCTGGCCCAGAAACAGGGCCTTGTGGGACTGAGCCTTGACCCAGGGCAGCTCAGCAGCCTCAGCAGCAACAGCTGATGACATTTAGGCTAGTGTTGCACCGGGAATGTGACTCAGCTGCTCCCTGCATATCTGTCTTCTTCTCCCACTGCTCCCCATTCTCTTCACTCTGAATCTTTTGCCCCTCACAGCTCCTTCTTAATGACATTCTCTGTTCCCTAATCCTTTCTGCTTGCTGTGGCTCCCAATGGTTTGGCTTCTCTTCATACATCATTTCAGCTTGAGCTCCTACTTGTAAAATTCCTTCATTTTTCCCTACTTCCAGTTCAGAAGTTACTTCAAGAGGGGCTCCAGGGTGGTTCAGCCATTAAATCTCATCTCTGGGCAGAACTTTGGCCCAGGCCACAGCAGAGGCTGATGACTAATCTACAGGAAAGCTACAGTTTGGTCTAGTGCTTGGCCCTGTCCAGTCACCTGTCATCCATCACGGGATGAGCTGGGTTGCTTGGCACAAAGCATGGTTGCTTCAGCTTCCCCTTCAGGAAAGACTGGAGCAGGGCAGCTTCCTGGAAGCGGCTTGTTGTCAGGGCAGTTTCTGTGATTGACAGGTCCAGGACAGTAGCCTATTCTGGCGAGGGTGGGCTTAGGAGTCAGGGACCCACACATGCACAACTTGAACGTACTAAAGTAGTAGCATGATGTTTGTAGCCCTGATTAAGATGTGATTGAAAGCAACCAACATTTTATGTTTAGCTATGACATGATTGCTCTATCTTTTCCAAGCTTTTATATTCAAAAATTCCAGAATTCAAAAGTAGATATTTAACTGTTAGTTTCCTTATGATTCCAGATTATCAAGATACTAAATTTTGATTTATGTTTGATATATATTTTGATTTATATTTCAAATTATTGATGGCTTTCTTAATTCTTGTAGGAATACTGTACTGGCTGCTATCAGTCCAGTGTCCCGGGGACTAAGGGATCCCCACTTGTAGAGCTCTGCTCTCCCTTTCAATACTTTTCCCCCGTGTTTCTTGACCCCTAGCATCTCCAAATCTTGTCACTGACCTGTCATATCAGAATCTTTCCTTTTTGTATATGTTTTCCTAATCATGTGTGCTCATGCTATTTCTCATATTTGGTTTGAGGTATTTGCCACCACGCTTTCAACATCTTTGCTGAGAATTATGGAACCATACAATGTCTTGGTTGGAAAGGACCTTAGAGTTCATCATTTTACTAAGGAGACTTAGCTTCTAAGAGACTTCTGGAAGATCACGTCATGCTTTACAGTCTGGTCTCTTGCCTTCCAATTGCCCTGCTCACTTGGATGTGTTAGTTTAACATCTGTCTGTCCTGAGAGCTCTTCCTCCAACCTCCTCCACTGACCATCTTCCTGCTTTTCATCTTTCTGTCCATGAAGAAAAATATGAGCTATTTACCATTTTCTCTCCTTTCTCAATGTGTCACCTCATTCTTTACCTGTAAATGAAGTTTTTTCAGGTACATGGAATACTGATGATTCTATTTCTTCGGTAGGACAAGAAATGAGTAAAAATTATTCTTTTCTTTCTTCTGGCAGCAGGTGAGAATAGGATGGAAAGTTCCGAGTTACCTGCAAAGCAGGAAATTTCTAAAGGTTCTGATTCATCAAATAGGATATCAGGAGGACTCTATGTGGTGGTTCCTGGAGGACCAGAAGCTGGAGATGCCTGTGAAGATGCTTTAGAGAAGCCGGAAGGGCAACCCTCAGATGAGGAAGGGAGCCAACTCCAAAGTGATTTCTTGGAAATAACACACGAGAATAAAAATAAATCTACCAAAGATGGATGTGATACATATAAGGAACTTGGGGCACATCCAAATCTGTCCTCCAGTCCTGCAGAACTTCAAGGAATTCTGAAAGGACAGAAATTCTATCGATGTGATGAATGTGGCAAAACTTTCAATCGAAGTTCACACCTCATTGGGCATCAGAGAATCCACACTGGGGAGAAACCCTATGAGTGTAACGAGTGTGGTAAGACATTCAGGCAGACCTCTCAGCTCATAGTTCATCTCAGAACCCACACAGGGGAGAAACCCTATGAGTGCAGCGTGTGTGGAAAGACCTATCGACACAGCTCCCATCTCATTCAACACCAGAGACTCCATAATGGGGAGAAACCTTATAAATGTAATGAATGTGCGAAAGCCTTCACTCAGAGTTCCCAACTCATTGACCACCAGAGAACCCATACTGGAGAGAAACCATATGAATGCAATGAGTGTGGGGAGGCCTTCATTCGGAGTAAAAGTCTTGTCCGAC
The DNA here is from genome assembly GCF_021613505.1 of Equus quagga. Lineage (NCBI taxonomy): Eukaryota > Metazoa > Chordata > Mammalia > Perissodactyla > Equidae > Equus > Equus quagga. Next base: position 140,865,607 of record NC_060267.1, on the reverse strand, counting down.
ACCAGGTACTTCACACTGGTGAGAAACCCTACAAGTGTAATGAGTGTGGGAAAGCTTTCTGTTCTAATAGAAATCTCATTGACCATCAGAGAATCCACAGTGGGGAGAAACCTTATGAGTGTAATCAATGTGGCAAGGCCTTCAGTCGGAGTAAGTGTCTTATTCGACATCAGAGCCTCCACACTGGGGAAAAACCATACAAATGTAGTGACTGTGGGAAAGCTTTCAATCAAAACTCTCAACTTGTTGACCATGAGCGAATTCATACTGGAGAAAAACCTTTTGAATGTAATGAGTGTGGTAAAGCATTCAGTCTGAGTAAGTGTCTTATTCGACATCAGAGACTTCACACAGGTGAAAAGCCCTATAAATGCAATGAATGTGGAAAATCCTTCAATCAAAACTCACACCTCATTATACACCAGAGAATTCACACTGGTGAGAAACCTTATGAATGTACTGAGTGTGGGAAGGTCTTCAGTTATAGCTCTAGCCTTATGGTACATCAGAGAACCCATACTGGGGAGAAACCATATAAATGCAGTGATTGTGGGAAAGCCTTTAGTGACAGCTCGCAACTCATTGTGCACCAGAGAGTTCACACTGGAGAGAAACCCTATGAATGTATTGAGTGTGGGAAAGCCTTCAGTCAGCGTTCCACTTTCAATCACCACCAGCGAACTCACACTGGAGAGAAGCACTCAGGTGGGGCTCGGTCAGTTTCTTAAGGCATAAATCTCCAAGACAGCAAGGAACTTTGAGTTAAGCTTTCTTTATAAGAAGGCTGCTCACCCTGGTGTCCTCTTGGAACCACTAATTGAAGTGGGCATTTCCCAAATGCGTTCTGCTGGGTCGTAAAGGTAGGAGAGTGGCAGTAACAGTGCACTCCTTCCTCAGTAATGGGGAAGTGAGGACTACACATTTCATGTACTTGTAGGTTTCCTTCTTTCTTTTTTTTAACTGTTTAAAAATCTATTTCATGTCTTAGTTATACATCACATAATCAGACTGTGTGCTTCTCAAGAACAGAGATTGTATCTTACTTTTCCTGTTTCAGGTAATCCATTTTACCATTTACATCAAGCCATTCTCCAAGACTGTTATTAATTCTTTCCTTTCTGTTAGCTGTTCCCCTCCTTATCTACTTTTGAAACCTCTCTAATCTAGACCCTCATCACTTGTGTTCCTACCTAAAAACCTTTTCTTCTTCACATTTGCTAATCTGTGTCCCTCAGAACCTTTGAGATCCAGTTCATCTCTCAAAGACTTTCTTCTTCAAATGCTTCTTCATTCCTTTTAAACTGCTATTTCTTTGACCTCAGTGCTTCAAATTAGGTGGTGCTACAATGTGCAATTGTTGTTAAATTGCCTTGCAAGTTATTCTCAACTTAATGCATATGTGTATATGTTCATACCAACTTACTTAGGCTCTTTGATGTTGAATATGGTGTCTGTTTCTTTTGGCATATAGATAATTTTTGTATACTAGTTGTTTAATAAATAATTTTTAAAAACTCAGCTCTCCAACTGAACCATTCTTAAATTGGGCAAGATCTCCCCCCCACCCCCCCACTAAACTAGAAGCTTCTAAAGGTGGAAGTGGCATCTCATCATAGGATATCAGATATAAAGACCTCATTGGTATCTTCTACATGTACTCTTGGAAGTCTCACTACTGTTACTTCATTGTTGGTTTCTGATAAATATTCTATTGTGTTTAGGAAGTTTCCTTCTATAGTTATTTTTAGAAGACAACATAGTATAGTAGTTAAGAGCACAATTTTGTGCCTAGCACTCTAGGTTCAGATCCTCACTCCACCACTTTCTTAGGTGTATGATCTTGGGCAAGTCACTTAGCTTCCTTGTGTCTCAGTTCTTCCATCTATAAAATGGAGCTACCTCATAGGGCTGTGTGGATAAAATTGGTTAATTGTAAGGTACTTAAAACAGTGCTTGGCACATAGTACACATTATAGCAATTATTATACTTCAAGTTTTTTAAGGATGGTTGCTAAGTTCTGTCAACTTTAAAAAAAAAATTGGTGTAATGTTATGGGTCATATCCTTTATTCTTTTTGTAATTCTTTGTGTGTGTATTTCTTTTTGTTTTTGTGAGTTTTTTGCTGAAGAAGATTAGCCCTGAGTTAACATCTGTGCCGGTCTTCCTCCACTTTACATATGGGTCACTGCCACAGTATGGCCAACAAGTGGTGTAGATCTGTGCCTGGGAACCAAACCCGGGCTGCCAAAGTGGAGCACACTGAACTTAACCACTAGGCCACAGGGCCAGCCCCTGTAATTCATTTTTTTGACAAATTTCCAAATAATTGAAATTTCCTTGCACTCCTGGAATAAAATCCATTTGTAGTGATTCTTTTTTTTTAAGTACAAAACTAGATTTAACTTACTAAATTTTTGCTGGCTTTGCAAAATGTATTCAGAAAGTTTATTTTTCTTTTATTACTTTGGAAGAGTTTGCATAATGTGGGAATCATTGTTTGAAGGCTAAAAATAACAACCTGATCCATTTTGGGGGAGGAGGGACTTGGGAGGGACAAATCTTTAGCCACATTTTGATTTCTTCACTGGTCGTGGCCTTAGGTTTTTACCGTAGTGTGAATTGTGGTAATATGTAGCTGAAAATCATCATTTTTACTGGATTGTCAAACAGTGGCATAAATTTGAACCTAGTATTCTATAAAATGCTTTTACTCTCTTCTGTATATGTAGTTAGAGCTCCATTTTCATACATAATGTTTTACATTTTGTTTTCCTTTCATTTTTTCTGTCATGGTTGCTAAGTTTAATTTATTTTGTTTCTCTTTGGAAGTCCACTTTTTCTTGAATATATATATTTTCATATATCCTTTTACTACCTGAAGTTGCAGAGGCTTTTCATTGGCCCCTCATTCGTCAATGATGAGGGCTTTCCAGTCCTGATATTTGCCCCAAAATAGGGAAAGTGGATTTCTCCTGAATCCTTCTGTAGTGCATTTGGGTGCTGTTAAAATTGTCTATTTAGATGTCATGCTAGGTTAGTTGTAAAGTTAATTACTAATAGGCACTTCAGCAGAAATGAAGGAAAGGAGCCACTCAACATGTTTCTGATCTGGTTGAAAACCTTCTACCCAGAGCCTACTTTTTGTATCTAGCTTTCCTTTTGGCTCAGTCTTCATATTATGGATCCAGTGGAGCCTCCTTCCATGTTTTCTATCTATTGCAAATAGCTCAGTTATAAAAGAACTGAATGTGGAAAAACCTTCAGTCACAACTCAGACTTTATTTTACCTCAGTGGCTCCAAATTAGGAAAAGAACCTGTTCTTAAGATAAGTGTGAGACAACATTCAGTTGTAGAAAACATCACCAGAGACTATGCTTACAAGAAAACCCACTCATTTGTGTGTGGGAAAGCCTTAGTTATAGTTTATTTCTTGGTTGACATCAGAAAACCTACATGGGTTACAATCTGTTTTGATTTTTAGAGAGCAAGAAATCACTAATCCAGAGCTTCTATTATTTTGCACACATTTCTGAAACCTGAAATAAGTGTGGAAAAGCTTTCAGTTATAGCACATAGCTTCTGCTCCATCTGTGAATCCACAGTGTAGGAGTGTGTCAGTAAACAGTGTGACAGAACTCCCAATTTATTTTTAAAAATTGTACAGAATTTATACCCAGGAAATGGTTCAGCTGGTCAAAAATGATGGTAAAGGTGCTAAGAGCTGGACTCTTACCTTCCTACCTCTTATACACACAAAGAAAATATCCCACAGCTGTAGTCTGCATCTCCAGTGCAGTCATTCAGCTTTTAAGTCCAGTAGGAAAAGTCCAGAGATTTGGGGAGCTGACAAGTTATTGAGTACTGTTACATGGCGGGGGACATTTCTGTCAAGGCATTTGCCTCTTGGAGTGCTACAAAAGATATATTCATGAAAACCTCTAGGTGTTAGGGACAAATTGTGAATAACCACAGGCTGGCATTTGCTCTATAGGAAATTAAAACAAATTCTCTATCCCTAACATTAAGACGTGTTCTAGCCTGATGGGGCCTTGTAGAAGTCCTTGCCCTAGCTGGATAAAGGGAAGGTGTTATGAGGTCAGCTGGCTCCAAGTATCTAATGGTGCAAGTATTTGATCCAGGATAGGACGTTGTAGATTTATTCCTCACTGAACCACAACAGCCTTCCCACTAATATCTGCACAGGGCCAAGGGCCTTGTACTTTACCCAGATGGATGCCAAGTAGGATGAATGCAGATTCCCTTTTAAGGCATGTGAATGCTTTACATGAAGACACAGTAGGAGAGAAATGTATGATGTCCCAGCACCTTTTCTGACCTGTGGGTATTCCTCAAGTGAAGCTTGGGTAGGAATTACCAGCTAACTGAAAACGAAATGTTTTTCCAACTTAGGTGGCCCAGTCCATAGACTTAAAAGTTTCTAGGAATGAATGTACAGGTGGCATTTTATGATGATATCTAACAGGTTTCTACCCCAAGCCTCAGTTGCATTATCTTGCATATGGATGATACATTTATAAGATATTCAGTTTCCCAACTTGATGTCAAATGGATTGTGGATGGAGATGCACAGGGCCAATAGCTACCCAAGATTTGGTACAATGAGACCATTGGACAGAGTAATCATAGGACAATGTATGTTCCTGAATAACATTCAGGAAATGAATAAGACTGAAAAAGGAGTGGCAACCACAGCTGCATGTTCAGGACGGTGGGGTGCATATGTACATGCCCAGCCATCAGATTGTATATGTTAATTATATACTTTGATTCCCATTTGGGTAAGATTGAAAAATGCTATATTCCCTCACTGAGACTGTGTTGCTCCCCGGTGGAGGGGGGCCAGAACAATTGAAATTATACCATACCTGTAGCAACCCTGGTAAGTCATAGATCATGTCCTGATTTTAGCAAGAGGCCGCTGGTGAAACCTCTCTAGTCAGTATTCAGGCTGCTTTGGCAATGAGCAAAAACTGATGGCACTCAAGCTCTCACTGGGGAGCCACACCGCTGGTGCCCCAAGGATTTGAGATGTGTGCAGCCTATTAGAGGGGCCATTTATGGAGAAGGTGGTCATGGCAGCTACTACACTGCTAAACGTAAATCCACTGACAACTGTATTCTCCAGTCTAAGCCGTGCATTTACTATGGCTGTCCACTGTCAACATCTGTCCTAGTGAGGAGCACTGGAACAATGAGATAGTTGTAGTTATTCTTTAGAAGACTTTCAAAAGAGAACCATTTGAAGAACTCTAGACAGTTCACCTCTTCTCGGGGGTTCCCTGAGGTTTCCGTTGTGAGTGGATGTGTGGGATACTTGAACTGTAGGATCAGGAACAGCTGGGCAATTCCCAACAATCTGCAAGGACAAGAGAAGTTGCATATCTGGTCTGGGGCCTCTGATTTGTCCAGAGAAATATGCTAGAGTAAGAGTTATGAATAGCTTGTATTGGGACAGAGGTCAAGGTGTGCTCCACCTGCCCTCCCCCAAACATGAAGCTATAATGTCCTGGCCTGTAATTGATGCCAAGGGCAAAGTCATCCCCTGACACGCCACCTGCTCTGCATCTCCAGGTTCAGGAACACCGTTTTTCCTCTATGTGGGGGCTTCATGAGTTGGTCACTAGCAGACATGTTGCTCCTTAAGGAAGTCAGATGTGTTAGTCTGCTAGGGCTGCCATAACAAAGTGCCACAGACTAGATGGCTTAAACAACAGAAACTTATTTTCTCACAGTTCTGGAGCTAAAAGTTCAAGATTAAGGTATGAGCAGGGTTAAGTTCTTCTCCAGCCTCTCTTCTCAGCTTGTAAATGGGCATCTTCTCCTTCTATCTTCACATAGTTTTTCCTCTGTGTTAGTGTGTGCCCTAATTTCCTCCTCTTATAAAGACACCAGTCTCTGATAGTTTAGGACTTCGGATTTGGGGTGCTCCCCAGGAGCTAGGCATGGCTGCCCTTCCCCCAGCAAGCCACCCAGGTCGTCTTCAGTACAAATTGTTTCCCCTCCACCCCACCCTGCTTCCAGCCCCCTTCTTTTCTGCCTCAAAAACTACTTTTTCTCGTCCACTCTCACCTTTGGACCCCTGGACTCAAAGCATAGGTGTGTCTTTCTCCTCGCAGATCTTTGGCACCATTCCTGGGTCTGGAAAAGAAACCGAAAAAGCCCAGGGCAGAGGTTTACATAACCCAATGCGGGGGCTTGACTGGGTGGCCCCTGGGCTCATTTTCAAGTGGGCTGGACCAGAGTTTACAGGGGTGATTGACACCTGCCGCGTCCCCAACCCTGGCGTGAAGGAAATAAAAGTTGCTCATTGTTATAAAAGCAGAAAAATAAGTAAATAAAGTAAAAATAAAGACACCAATCTTGTTGGATTGGGACCCACCCTAATGACCTCATTTAAACTATTACCCCCTTAAAGGCTTTATCTCTAAAGACAGCCACATTGTGAGGTCCTGGTGTTTAGACTTCAACATATGAATTTTCAGGGGACACAATTTAGCCCGTAATAACAGACTTTTTAAAAAATATATCAATTTAACTCAAGGGCAAGTCTGGACTGACCTGCCAATGTGGGAAGTTGGCCTTATTCTTAGGTGAACACATTTTCCCCTAGGGAGAACACAGTGGCCACTGCCTCCTCGGTTCTGTTCCGAATGGCTTCTCAATCTGTATTTTATTCCCAGTTGAAACTTAGACTTTTTAGCACTGTGGCAGGCACATACATGGTTCTCTGGTGTGAGTTCCTCAATTTTTGTCGTTTTTAACACTTTTATTGAAATATAATTCAAATACCATACAATTCATCCATATAAAATGTATAGTCAGTGGTTTCGGTATAGTCACATATATGTGCAACCATCACCACAGTCAATTTTAGAACATTTTCATCACATCAAAAAGAGATTCCCAACCCTTTAACTATCCCTAATTTTGTTTTGTTCTTACTTTGTATTATGGAGAATTTTTCATATACACACAAAATACAAAAAAAAAAAAATTAAGGGTTGCATGTAATGTAATTAGGTTCTAACACCACCTGTGAAGCAAAGATTTAACTTGAATCTAATCAAGCCTCTATTCCTACCTTCCAATTTACAGGAAATATAGGGGGATACGATGAGGAAACAATGAGACATATTCACTGATTTGTGATTTATACAGTATGAGACATTGTATAGGACAATTGGCCTAGACTCCTCAAAAAGTCAGTGGGATGAAAAAAGTTGCTGAACTGTTCTAGATTAAAAGAGACTCTTCAGAGATGCAACAACCAAATGCAGTGAGGGAATATGGAATGGATATAATATTTAATAGTAGGTCCATCTGATGATAATATACGATTATTATTATTTTTTTAAATGAATCAAGCTGTCCGCTTTATTTTTTCCTTCTTCTCTCCAAAGCCCCCCCCAGTACATAGTTGTATATTCTAGTTGTAGGTCTTTCTGGCTCTGCTATGTGGGACGCTGCCTCAGCATGGCTTGATGAGCAGTGCTAGGTCCGTGCCCAGGATCCAAACCAGTAAAACCCCAGGCTGCCGAAGCAGAGTGCGCAAACCCAACCACTTGGCCACAGGGTCAGCCCCTAGGATTATTTTGAAATTTCGTAAGTGGAACAGTTGTATTTTGGTTATGTAGAAGAATGTCCTTATTCTCAGGAGATGCATGCTGCAATGTTTAGGGTTGAAGAGTATTTTCAAATGTCTCAACAATAACAACAAACGAAATGTGTGTGTGTGTGAGGAAAGTAAAAGCTAATGTGGCAAAATGTTAACAATTGTTGACTCTAGCTAGACAGTATATGTGTGTTCGAAAGTTTCCAAATAAAGTTTGAAAAAGGTAAAAGGGGATTATGGATGTCTCATTATAACTCAACACCCTTTGGAAGAAATGCAGTCTGTAGTTTGAGGCAGTGTGGCAGTAGATAAAGGAACGTAGGATCTGTAGCCAGAAGACGCAGTCCAAATCTCAGATTGTTCACTACTAGCTGTGCCACCATAAGCAAATCATTTCACATATCCAGGTTTTAGTTTCCTTATCTAGAAAATAAGGCTAATATTATGTCACAAAATTACTCTGAGGCTTAAATTAGTTAATGCTCATGAAAACCCTTTATAACTTGTAAAGCAATATATATTGCAGTAATAAGTCCCATTCACTTTTGTACTTTTGATGTATCTTTTGATCCTTTCTTATAGCCTGAGAGACATAGCCTTAAATAGATTTTGAGTTCCTAAAGGGAAGCGTTGTGTTACCACCTTTTTGACCAATAAGCTAAGACCTAACTAACCAGATAGTGATTTCATTTACCTAATATGAGTTAGAATTTCTTTGGCTGGCAGATGTTGTGATAAAGATTAAAATTGCTGAATATCTAGGCAACTATGAACCCCCAGCATACCCTTATTCTGAACAGTGACATCATTCTGGACTGAATGAGTAGATTTTTGTTGGAAAAAAATATGCCTGTGGATAAAAGCAATGAGTTGGATGGGGGGCCTGAAATTATATTTTTAGCATGTGTCCAAGTTATGCTCTCTAAAATTTGAGAACTGGGGCTAGAATATTAATGAGTTATCATTACCTCCTGGGACCAGATATGGAGTTAGAAGTTTGAATCAGAATTAATGACCTCTCCCCAAAATAAAAGAATAGGTAAAGGGCTGGCCCAGTGACTCAGCAGTTAAGTTTGCACGTGCACTTTGGCAGCCTGGGGTTCACTGGTTTGGATCCCCGGTGCGGACACGGCACCGCTTGGCAGGCCATGCTGTGGCAGGCGTCCCACATATAAAGTAGAGGAAGATGGGCACAGATGTTAGCTCAGGGCCAGTCTTCCTCAGCAAAAAGAGGTAGATTGGCAGCAGTTGTTGGCTCAGGGCTAATCTTCCTCCAAAAAAAAAAAAAGGGTGAAAAGCAAGACCAAGTTGATTATAACTGTCCTAATGAATGTGAATATTATTCTTGTTTCCCGCTGTAGAGGCAATACTGTTGTGCTCCTGAATTCTACTTCCACCATCAGCTAGGAGTGTGAACTTGTGTAGGTCTTATTTCTCTGAATCTGTTTTTCAGTCACCTCTAGAAAATGTGCTAGAGTTGTTGTGCCACCTACATGAGCTGATGGATAAGAAAGCTCCTGGTTTACTTTAAGTATTCAATACATATTTTTTTTGATTGATGAGCTTCAAAGCTTAATCTTCAGGCAACTTGTTTATCTACAGTAATTCTCTAGATTATCCCATCCTGCCCTATACAGTGACACCTCCTAAATTTACATCTCAATCTAGATTATC